>NC_089752.1:116275456-116607956 GCF_040412425.1 Macrobrachium rosenbergii
AAGAGATTCCCGCAGGATCTCGCGACTACCATGAGAAGGAACACTTCTTCGCTTGTGTCATGTCCTACGAGGCTCTCATCAATTCCTACCTATTGATCTTTTGCCCTCTCTCTCTCTCTCTCTCTCTCTCTCTCTCTCTCTCTCTCTCTCTCTCTCTCTCTCGTGCACGCAGAAGGATATTTTATCCAGTTTACGTGTGTATTTATGCCTGTATGTTTTCGAGTCAGAGGAAGGTTGGTGTCACTCCGCGCACTTGTGCAAGATAAGATTAGCCGGTGAGAACCGTGTTCTCTGACTTCCCTCGCGGGATTCTAATCCTTCCCATTATTTAACAGTCACCAAGAGATTTAGTATGCCTGACACCAAAGCATGTAACACCGGAATGCTCGCAGTTGCTGCTGTTAAACCTGATTACACCGTCCATTCGGTTGCTCCCCAGTCGTTAAAGCCTAGACGTAAGCGCGCCATCCCGACCGGATTAAAGAGATTCTGGGATTAATGAAACTTCAAGTGAGAAACTAATACCGACATTGTTCTCACAGTTGCTCGACGGAATGTCACTATCACCACCACCACCGTCATCAAAGTAGTGTCTTGCGCGGCGCACTGTAGGCGGTGAGGTTGGTTCTCGGCGGCTTTGCTTTTCGCCTTTAATTTATCATCCGGTGCCTTTGATCTCCTTTCACTCACCTGTCCAACTTCTTCAACTTTATCTCGCTCCAGTTTTCACTTTGAGGAAATCCTTCCGGGCGGTGGAATGCAAGTCTGAGACTTTGCACTTGCAGTAGTCGCGGGCGAGTTGTGCATTAGTACTAGTCTTACCACTCCAGCTGATATTGTGTGGAAAAAGCGAATTACAGAAATGGCTTGTTTGATTGTTCCTTCATAACAATCAACTCTGTGAGCACGCTACCTTCCTCTGTGTTCCCCTAGTCATTTAAAACCTGATTCTCTTTCCGTACTTCCCTTTACCAGGACCATCTTCACCAGAGGCTTCCTGCATGGTTAGCACATTAATTTGTCATACACACATATATATATATATAGACATCCCAAGAACTATACGGTGCATTCTATATCAGAAAAGGTCTCCAGTTTTTGCTCCTGATATCAAAAGAGAGTTTATTACTATAAAAAGTATTGGGGCAGCAAACTTTCGAGTTTTAGACCACCACTCGAGTGCATTTAGGCCCAGACAACCTGAAACCGTCTGCAGCCAGTCTTGTGTAGACGCCATTTGTTGGCTAAGTCATACAGCAGTAGGTCTCCTGGTCACAATACATATTTTTAACGTTATTTTAGTATTAATAGGCACCCTAGCATTAATAGGTAGCCTAGTATTAATAGGCAGACTAGCATTAATAGGCATCTTTTGCAAATTGAACAATACCAGGGCAGTCCTGTCCCGAGGTGCAACAACCATCACTAGTCCTAAGTTCTGTTTAGTAGATGAATTCATTTGCAGTAGTTCGCTCTACTAAAGACACTTAAGGTTCTTTGCAGCGTCCCTTCCTTAGGCCCTTAGCTGCAATCCCTTTCGTTCCTTTTACTGTACCTCCGTTCACATTCTCTTCCTTCTTACTTTCCACCTTCTCTTGACAATAATTGTTCCATGGGGCAACCGCGAGGTATTCTTCCCGTTGCACCTTTCAAACTTATTCATTCTCAATTTCCTTTCCAGCGCTGGAGTGACCTCATAGATCCCAGGGCTTGGCCTTTGGCTCAGGTCTTATATTCTGTTTTATTTATTTGAACACTGATACAAATTAAGTCCGGAAGCACGCCTAATAATAATAATAATAATAATAATAATAATAATAATAATAATAATAATAATAATAATAATAATAATAATTTTGAGGTCCTTTCCAGTACGGGATTCTGTATTTAGCTATTGATACAACTTCTGCTTGCGTTTTTCTTAAAAGCACAGGCTGCAAGCACCGTCAGAAAAGAAAGCGCCTCCAGTTATAAAGGAACCAATTTACTTTCCCGTTAATATCCTCTTACTTTTGGACCAGTGAGCCTTCCCAATATAGCCCAACGGGACGCTTTGGACAGAGTCCAACTTATACAGGGAAATTATATTTTCCCTTTCATGTTGTAAATATTTAAGAATGGGGGAAATGGCATTTTAGTTTAATGTCAAAGAAAACTATTGTGCTGGCTTCGTCTGTTCTCTTCTACAAAGAGAAATCGGTTTTAACAAATAGAGGAAATGACCATCTTCAATGCAAATGAATCATTTGGGTCATATACAATGAACACCCGAGCGTAGTCGAATGAGCTCATCTAATCACTGCATTCACTTTTATCATAGTACTAAAAATGCATTTAAGATTAATAAAATGGTAACTAACCAGCGCTGTGTTCCTTATCAAATCCTGAATCCTGGAATCCCACAGATATAATCTGTGCAATGCACTGGACTGAACGCTGGAGATTTCCAAATGCCAGTTGGAAGCAGCTGATCTCTCGTCCAAGCGTTCCCTCTTTAGTTTTGTATATTGCATCGACAAACGGCTCCATTGATTTACCCGATGTAATTTTCTTCAGGGCAAAATTACATTAGATAACACAGCTGTGAATATAAGACTATTACCTCAGAACTTACCCAGTCTCGTTGGAGTTCAAGCTGCCATAAAGTCCATTATTTTTTACAGACACTGAAAAATTATTGAGAAAGCCTCTTTAGTGGGTTCCTCTAGCCAAGAAGTCTTCGGTCAGTAAATAATAATAATAATAATAATAATAATAATAATAATAATAATAATAATAATAATAATAGTAATAATAATAATAATAATAATAATAATAATGATAATAATAATAATAATAATAATAATATTCTTTATTTCTACTCAGGGCCTTATACATGGAATATACAAATACAATAATTACAATCTAGATACACGAGGTAGAATGATAAAAATGGTAATCGTCAGTGCCCACACAATTGCTGAAGAAGTGTAAAAAATAGTATTCATAATAATGGTAATGACGATATTGAGAGTAATTGTAAAAAATATTGAAAATTATAACAATTAAAAAAAAACAGATTGCATACAATTAATTTCCAGCTAGGGACCTTAGTTGGTTACAGAAGTCGGGTCCAGAAGGCTAAATACGAAAAGTGAAAAAGCAAAACAATAATAATCACAATAATGATAAAGATAATAATAAGTGGGACCTTCAGATTTAGGTTGATCAAAACCACCTGGTTCCTTGGCGCCAATAAACCTGGTGCCTTGCGTAGTGCCGTGACCTATGCTGGGTCATGTAGGTGTTTCCATTAACAGTTCCCAGACAACATGAGTTGTGTTACCAAAACGTATCTCTTAAGTATATAAACAGGGACATATGGCCACAGAGTATACTTACCCAGTAGGGACCTTCCGTAGGCCCCTAGCTGCAACCCCTTTCATTCATTTTACTGTACCTCCATTCATATTCTCTTTCTCCCGTATTGCTATCCATCCTCTCCTAACAATTGTTTCATATTGCAACTGCGAGATTTTCATCCCGTTACACCTTTCAAACTTTTTTAATGTCTATTTCCGTTTCAGCCCTGAATGTCCTCATTGGTTCCAGCGGTTGGTCTTTGGCCTAATTTCTGTATTCTATTCTATAGTGTTTACTTTAACATTCAGTTCTCTTCTGATGTTAATTTGACCTCCATCCAGCCACTGGAAAAAAAAAGTTTAGTATATATTAGTTTTACCAGACCACTGAGCTGATTAACAGCTCTCCTAGGGCTGGCCCGAAGGATTAGACTTATTTTACGTGGCTACGAACCAATTGGTTACCTAGCAACGGGACCTACAGCTTATTGTGGAATCCGAACCACATTATTTCGAGAAATGAATTTCTATCACCAGAAATAAATCCCTCTAATTCTTCATTAGCCGGCCGGAGACTCGACCTCGGGCCTAGCGAGTGCTAGGCGACAACTCTACCGACTCGCCCAACGAGAAACTACTGGTACTTGGAGGGCCACTTATATTTCCATATACAGAAAACTGGTAATATTAGCAATAAAAATCAAGAATAATTAGGCAGAGAAGACTATTGTAAGTAGTCCCAAGCGCTGGGACATATGAGATCACCCAATGCTGAAACGGAAATTGACAGTAAAAGGTTTGAAAGGTGTAACAGAAACCTCGCAGTTGCACTACTAATCAATTGCTAGGAGAGGGTGGAAAGTAAGATGGAAGAAAGGGAATATGAACGGAGGTACAGTAAAAGGAATGATAAATATTATATGACACGCTTTTCATTGTGCAAGCGCTCTTGTTTCTTAAAAAAAGAGAGTTGACAAAATAATGATTCTTCTTGTGCTAAAGCAGGTCTTTAGTTTATGAAGAGAAAGCTTAGTGGGATTCATTTCCATAACTCGATGAAGAGAGAGAGAGAGAGAGAGAGAGAGAGAGAGAGAGAGAGAGAGAGAGAGAGAGAGAGAGACTGAGCAGCTCAATTTTTATATCTTTATCAAATTCTTTTTACTACATTTTCTTCATTAATCTTACGAAGCATGTATCCATTAACCTAACTTTGAAAAAAAAAAACTGTACCTTTATTCCAGGGCCAATTACATTAAATTAAGAATACCACTAGGCTCCGGTCTTGAGAAGTAATGCAACTTTAATGGAAATAGAATGAAAAATATGATTTTACAGAATTTTATCTTCATAAAAAGATTCACTTAATATCAGAATTCCCCAGCCGCGGAGTTGGCTAAGGATTAATAAAAATATTATTATAAATTAAAGCTTCTAACCCCTGATATAACTCTTCATAAAATCAATATGTCTTCTTTGCCTCAATCAGTTTTTTTTCAGAGTCTACTTTGACAACTGAATTCCGGAATTCTTTCCTGTTCAAGATTTAGGCATCATAAACGTACATTTGTGGGTGGTACTTTGACCTGTTATCTACACGTCACCTATACCCCGAGGTGCTAGTACTAGACACTACTCCGAGGTGCTAGTACTAAACGCTACTCCGAGGTGCTGGTACTAAACACTACTCCGAGGTGGTAGAACTAAACACTACCCCGAGGTGCTAATATTAAACACTACTCCGAGGTGCTGGTACTAAACACTACTCCAAGGTGCTAGTACTAAACACCGTATGGTAACTGTAAAGTAGACGGCCGCACGGAGATATCGTTTATCGATATAATTTGTCAACCACACAATACTTTGATCCCCGAGGACTAGCACTAAACGCGGCGTCCCATTGAGCTTCTTCCATGTTTAGTACTAGCACCTCGGAGTAGGTGACGCGTAGATAACAAGCAAAAGTAGCTCCCATCTGTGTTCTAAGTTAACCCAACAACTAATCTGTAAAATCCCCATCAACATCAAATTCTAGACGCTGAAATCTTTTGCTTTAATCTCTAATCAGAAAATTGATCCTCCGCCTCTGGAATTCTTTATTCTCTGAGGAGTTCAGAGAATAAAGAGAGTTTCCCCTCCGTCATAGTTATCAGTTAGTCCTGAAATGGAAATTATCAGTTATTTATTCTTCCAGCTTGTTAAGTAAGTCTGCAATGGCTTGACATCGTTATATTTAGCATCGCAATGTTTTTATTATCGTTGGTATAAGCATGATCGTATTGTAGCTGTTTCAGCGCTGAAAGACATCACAGATTCCACCGCAAGGCCTTGGGACCAAATTCTACATTCCATTCCAAGGATATTATAACCCAGCGAAACGTCCCATCGAGCCGACAGTATATCCTGCAATATATCCTTAAAAAGAGGCCCTCTCGTGATGTAATGTAGGCGCGAATGGGCGGGCCCCTCGTTCAAAAAGGCTGCGTGATAGGTAAACAGGACCTCAGTTTTATGCACTTCGCCGCCGGCAGTTCAGACTCGACAGCGGGTTCGATTTTGCATAACTCGATGCAGTATTCATCATCGCTCGCCTCTTGAAATGTGTCATTACGTATCGAGGGCTTTGTTGAATTATACGTTTTAATGACCGGTCTCTCTTTTGTTCCGCGGACGTAGCGGCATTGTATGCATGTATGTTTAATGCCCATTTGCCGTGAATTATTTCGTGGAATCTGTTGTTCGGTCAGGTGGTTTCGCGAGCAAACTTTTATCGGGACTCTGAAAGTATTATACGAATAACTAGCAACACATTGCATCGAAGTTCAAATACTGCCATTGAATGGAGAGAGAGAGAGAGAGAGAGAGAGAGAGAGAGAGAGAGAGAGAGAGAGAGAGAGAGAGAGAGAGGCTACTATACTTGGCGTGACTATTTAATTTTTCAGACAAAGTGCGGAGTAACTTGCACGATAATTATTGTGGCTTCGAGAACATTAACCATAAATTGTTTAATTGTTTGAGTTTGTGACACTTACACTTTGTTTGTTTGTTTGTGCCCGGCTGATCTGAAGATAAAACAAGATTGCATTTGCTGGTGGTCGTGACGCTAACATTTCTGCAAATGATATGAATTCTAAATTGTCATTAATTGTATTTTTTGTGCTTATTGTTTGTGACTGTTTGTGTGTGTGTGTCCTAGCACTGCTTTAGTCTGGATGCAGTGTTTGTGTGTGTGTATAGTACTACTTTAGTTCCCATGCAGTGTTTGTGTGTCTAGAACCACTTTAGTCTAGATGCAGTGTTTGTGTGTCCAGTACTACTTTAGTTGTCATGCAGTGTTTGTGTGTGTCTAGAACCACTTTAGTCTAGATGCAGTGTTTGTGTGTCTAGCACTACTTTAGTTGCCATGCAATGTTTGTGTGTGTCTAGCACTAGTTTAGTGTAGATTCAGTGTTTGTGTTTGTCTAATACTACTTTAGTTTCCAAGCAGTGTTTGTGTGTCTAGCACTACTTTAGTTTCCATGCAGTGTTTGTGTGTGTATAGCACTACTATAGTTCCCATACAGTGTTTGTGTATGTGTAGAACTACTTTAGTCTAGATGCATTGTTTGTGTATGTCTAGCACTACTTTAGTTTCCAAGCAGTGTTCGTGTGTGTCTAATACCACTTTAGTTCCCATGGAGTGTTTGTGTTTATCTAGTACTACTTTAGCTCCCATGCAGTGTTTGTGTGTGTCTAGTACTACATTAGTTTCCAAGCATCGTCTGTGTGTCTAGGAAGGTTTCCACTCAATAGGGAAATCCCATCATCCGCTCCGCGAAGCCTACTTCATGTTCAGCCTCTTACAATGAAGTCGAGGGACTTTGCTGAAGAACTTGCTGCTCTTCTTGCAGTCATCGTCAATAATCCCGATCTTGGGTTTTTACGTTCCATCGACCTCCTGCTCTTGAGTCTGTGTAATGTGTAATGGATTCTGTAGTTCTTTTCGTGCTCTATTCAGGGACTCGGCGTCCCAGTAATCCTCAGCGTCGAAATTCATTGGAGGTTGATAACCAGTCTATGCCTTTTCTTTTTCAAAATGATCGGGAGTGATTGGATGGTTTTGACAAGATTCTATCGTAAGCCGATTAGTGTGCAAGAATTTCCGCGTTTCCACGTGGTGTAGGATTACATGGCGTATGAAATACTTATACGTTTAGATGGTTAAATATTTAATAATTGGCAGTTAGCTGTTCTTAAGAATATATACCCAGTGAAATGAGAATTCTGGTTTCCAAAATATGCCCAGAGGAAGAATCCCTCAAGGAGTCTAAGAATATGCTGGCGTCGCAAAAGCTAAAAGCTAGCGACGATGAGAGGGAATAAAACAAAGAGAAGAAGAATGAGAGAGAGAGAGAGAGAGAGAGAGAGAGAGAGAGAGAGAGAGAGAGAGCTAACTCATCAGAATTCCAAAGAGCGACAATGAGCAGTGATTGGAATACAAATCCAACCGTCCCTTAGAAATTTGTCGCTGCAGAACGAAACGAACTAAAAGCCGCTGGAGCGAGACAAAATACCGAGCGTATTAATGCCTTCTTCTTCTTCTTCTTCTTCTTCTTCTTCTTCTTCTTCTTCTTCTTCTTCTTCTCCAGGAATTCCCTCTGCTACAGATGCGAAATTAGATGTTAATGGATGAATATATTCGTCTTTTTAATCGGTAGTATCTCCGTCAGTCGTCTAGTTCCCGGGAGTTTTTGAATAGGTTAGGTCTACTAGGAGACAGTGGCCTTGCCTGCAGTTAATATCATTTGCAATATTCCCAGCTCGCAAATAAGTTATTTTGTTATTATAATCATTATTCAGTGTGGACAGCAGATCGTGAAAAGAAAAAAAAACACATCAAGTGAAATAAAACTGAATGCAGGTCAAATCCCGCAGAGAGGTAGTGCTGTCAGTGTACCTCACGCGGTGCACTGTAGGCATTACTTAAGGCCTTCTTTGGGTCCCTAGTGGCAACCCCTTTCATTCCTTTTTACTGTACCTCCGTTCATATTCTCTTTTTCCTTCTTACTTACCTATGACCTGTGGCGTGAAATCTGACGAAACGGAGAGAACACAAAGTTAACGACACACTAATTTCACAGTTCGGCCACAGTTCAGAAAGAAACCAATCCAGGTATCTGTGCTGTTAGAACCAATTGTTGTGTAGCATCTGTGCGTTGGATTGCATCGAACTCCTTATGCCGTTATTGGTCTAGTACTCTAGTCTCCTTCAGGTTAAGTGTTGAGACAAATTCAACTTTTTCCGTCGGTTTGTGCCAATGTATTCCGTTTTAATAGACTAATAAGCTCAGGGCAAATGCATTTCTATCCTGTATGAACATTTTTTTACATAGATTGCTACATAGATACATAGCTTACTCCGTCAGGAACACAAAATTGAAATTGTCAAGATCTTAGTCCGTCAATATTCTCAGCTCATTCGCGGTATTTTGGAAAATCTCTTAACAAGAAATTAGTAAATTTTAAAAATTCATAATTCTTTTACTGTATAATAAGAACTGTTTACGGTACATGAGCGTTCAAGCACTGAAGTAGGCCTATACCTCTCTGTAAGAACAAATATTCTTAGAGAATATTCCAATTCCTGGGAGCAGCTTGTGTGCAGATGACGTACTACAAAGCTATGTACTGTCATTATAACGCATATAATGACATAATGTCTCATATGATTTATTCCTAACCGAAGACACAAAAGAATCTTGAACTTTTTGCCAATGAAGTTATAACATTCTCCCAGTAAAGAGCAAAAAAAGTTAATGGCAAAATGATGAGTGGTTTCCATTTGACATAAATAAGGAAGAAACTTTCCTTTGGCAAAAGTTCTAGACTCAATTCAATCGAATGTAGAATTTAGGCCAAAGGCCAAGCACTGGGACCTATGAGGTCATTCAGCGCTGAAACGGAGATTGGCAGTAAAATGAATCAATTGTTAGGAGAGAGTGGAAAGTAAGGGGGAGGAAAGAGAATATGAAAGAAGGTACAGTAAAAAGAACGAAAGGGGTTGCAGCTAGGGATCGAAGGGACGCTGCGAAGAACCTTAAATAATGCCTACAGTGCACCGCATCAGGGGCACTGACGGCTCTACCCCCCTTGCGGGATAGGCAGCCACGTAGACCTATAACCCGCCATCTTTTCTCAGAAGTGTTGTTGCTATCCAGAGATGTTGTTTCTCTCTCCATCAATATCCTCAGTTATTCATGAGATGCATCATTCATGAGGGAGGATGTGATACCTACATGCGCCAAGACACATGTATAAAAAAAAAGTGATAACATGTCCTACAATTGGCTTCGTAGTTATGTGGAAAATAATAATGTGAGTAAAATGGATTCTCATGATACGGCTTTAGTTACGCCATCGATGATAGTGATGATAATATAAGAATAGTATTGATAATAATAATAAGAATATGCGTATATATATGTGTATATATATAATGCATATATATGTATACTACTTTATTATTATTATTATTATTATTATTATTATTATTATTATTATTATTATTATTATTATTATTATTATTATCCAGAAGATGAACCCTATTCATATGGAACAAGCCCACCACAGGAGCCACTGACTTGAAATAAGGGCCATCTAATACTAGCATGAGAATGACCTTCCTCTTAACTTTTCTTTTTATTGATCCCTGACTCCTTTCCCGGCGGAGAGGGACCAAGTTTTCTGAACAGCAGAAGCATCAACATGCAGCAAATGTTTTTAGCCTCGCTGTCGAACTCCTCCAAAGTTCCAGAGGAGGTCCTTTATTCCCCACACCATTGGACTGTGGAACTGCCTCCCTTCAGAGGATGTCGTGCCATTGGAAGTTCTTCAGAAGTTCAAGGGAAGATGCAGTGTACCACTACCCTAATAGAATTCCCATTACATTTTAATAGTTTACTTACATTTTTATCTGTTTACTGATTTGTCGATTTATTTTTTCTTTTTTAATAAGTGGGGTCTCTTCTTTTTGTATTTCCCTTGACCTCCTCTTAATTCTTCCTAGTGAACACCTTAATAATAATAATAATAATAATAATAATAATAATAATAATAATAATAATAATAATAATATTCTTTGGAAGCTTGAATTTCAAGTCAGTGGCCCCTTTGGTGGGCTTGTTCCATATGAATAGGGTTCATCTTCTGAATAATAATAATAATAATAATAATAATAATAATAATAATAATAATAATAATAATAATAATAATAATAATAATAATAATAATAATATTCTTTGGAAGCTTGAATTTCAAGACAATGGCCCCTTTGGTGGGCTTGTTCCATATGAGTAGGTTTCATCTGAATAATAATAATAATAACAACAACAATAATAATAATAATAATAATAATAATAATAATAATAATAATAATAATAATAATAATAAAGTCAGTGGCGTCTATGGAGGGCTTGTTCCATATGAATAGGTTTCATCTACCGAATAATAATAATAATAATAATAATAATAATAATAATAATAAAGTCAGTGGCTTCAATGGAGGGCTTGTTCCATATGAATAGGTTTCATCTACTGAATAATAATAATAATAATAATAATAATAATAATAATAATAATAATAAAGTCAGTGGCGTCTATGGAGGGCTTGTTCCATATGAGTAGGGCTCATCTTCTGGATAATAATAGTAATAATAATAATAATAATGTCATTATCCACCACAATCACTGTTTTTGCGATGCCAGTTTAACCAATTGAATATTCATCTCGGTCTGAACCATTAATCGATACATGTATTTTTTATTTGTTTGTTTGTTCCACAATCTACCTACTTTGCAATACTTAAAAAATAATGTAAAATTTTACAAAGAATACCTCTAGATTCATCCTTCAAGAAGAAGAAGAGGAGTAGGATTGAAGGAGCGAATCTCCCCCCAATCTTCTCTCTTGGAAAATACCTTATCTTATCCGTTATTCATTCTCTTAAGGGCCAGGTAGCAGGTTCTAAGCTGTTCAGTTTGCCGGGGATAATATAACATTCATTTCTCTCAATCTTATTTCCACCTTTATTAGTTTTCTGTAAAAGAAAACTATTATAGACATGGCTATTTGTCTGTCCGCCCTCAGATCTTAAAAACTACTGAGGCTAGAAGGCTGCAAATTGGTATGTTGGTCATCCACCCTCCAATCATCAAACATACCAAATTGC
The DNA here is from genome assembly GCF_040412425.1 of Macrobrachium rosenbergii. Taxonomy (NCBI): domain Eukaryota; kingdom Metazoa; phylum Arthropoda; class Malacostraca; order Decapoda; family Palaemonidae; genus Macrobrachium; species Macrobrachium rosenbergii. The sequence continues at coordinate 116,287,002 of NC_089752.1, forward strand.
AGCCCTCTAGCCTCAGTAGTTTTTATTTTATTTAAGGTTAAAGTCAGCCATGCGCTTGCGTCTGGCAACGCTATAGGTGCCAACAACGCGGGACACCACCGGGCCGTGGGTGAAGGTTTCGTGGGCCGCGGCAGAGAGCTTCACGGGCCGTGGCTGAAAGTTTCATACAGCATTATTACGTTGTACAAACTTCGGTGCATTTTTCACATGTTTTATATATATATATATATATATATATATATATATATATATATATATATATATATATATATATAATGCAAAGGATTCACCTAATCAAAGCCTTTGCTTTATCAGTTTCTGTTGAACCAATCGCTGTTGAAACCTCCTGAGGACCTTCAGGATATCTTACCTGCAGCAACAAGGTGTCTGAAGACTTGTGGGTACCACCACGTCTTTGTATTTGATAGTCATGAGAAGCATTAACACATTTCCAAAAACTATATATATATTTTTTTTATTTTTTGTTTTTTGTTTTTGGGATGTGGACGGGTTTAGCATATGCTTAATATTGTTAAGGGCATATGTATTAAATCTGTAATTTATTTTTATTTAATTATAGTATTACGTAATTTAACTTCTATGTATAGAATTCACTCCAGTGTTTTTTATGCAAAATAAAGCCTTTATTATGTATATATATATATATATATATATATATATATATATAAATTTCAGACTCACATCAGGATCGAACCCAGGTCTTTCAAATGAAAGGCAAGGGTGCTGCCCACTAGGCCATACAAGTCTAAAAGAAGTTGGAAGCTGAGAGCAACTGCACCCAAGGAATTACCTGGGCAAGCTAACTGCTTGCATACCAGCGAGTTTTCCCCAGCTTCCCGACTCAGCAATGACCCAGTTGACAGCATTTCATTCGAATTATCCCTCCTGAGTGAATAAGATAGAAATAATCAACACACAATCACGTGTGGAACAGAAATAAATTTCAGACTCACATCAGGACCGAACCCAGGTCTTTCAAATGAAAGGCAAGGGTGCTGCCCACTAGGCACGTAGAATTTGGTTTGTCTTCAAACTGACACTGTACAATATTGCAGCTGCCGTTCCATTATCAAAGTCGTTACATTCATAGACTGCCTCTGGGTGCACATAGTACTATTGAAAACGTATAGGTGACAGATCACAAAGCTATAAGCTCGCAATTTTCATATAACTATCCGTACCCGATATATGACCTCCATTGTCGTACAACCGTTAGCTGTGCTTAAAGATCTTGTAAAATGGTTTTAAGTTTCGTCCTTTATCAGAAGATAAAGGAGAAAAGGACATATTACCCACTTCCATTAACAGATAAAGAAATGTGATGTATTACGATACTAAGTAAGTAGCCCGTCAAGACGAAATAAATGTTTGGGTGAGAATTTCCATTGCGCCAAACCCTAGTTTTGGCGTGTCAATGGCTATTCACTTTTTAAGGATGAGAGACCTCACTTTGAGTTCGTATTTACAAACTAATTTTTTGTACCTTGTGACTCACAGGCTGCCGAGAGCAAGAGCCCGTGCTGGCATACGGCCAGCTGAACCTAGTACTAACGAATCACGTGATACACTCAATTTCTCATTGGCTTTCACTATAGAAATCACCAAGTCTGAACTTGCAGTGGAGTCTGAGACTGACCAGTCTTGCTTTTTCCATAAAGGGTGGATGTATTAAAAGTAAAATTTGCTGAGAACGAGACCGTTTTCCTGTTCATGGAATTCCTGGAACGTTGTGACAAAGGCACAACGGAATGACAGCGAAGGGTTTCTGCTAACAGAGTAAGTGAATTCTCGACGCAGATCAGGCAGCGCATAAAACGGATGAACCAAGAGAAAGCAACATAAAACGGATGAACCAAGAGAAAGCAACATAAAACAGATGAACCAAGAGAAAGCAACATAAAACAGATGAACCAAGAGAAAGCAACATAAAACGGATGAACCAAGAGAAAGCAACATAAAACAGATGAACCAAGAGAAAGCAACATAAAACGGATGAACCAAGAGAAAGCAACATAAAACGGATGAACCAAGAGAAAGCAACATAAAACAGATGAACCAAGAGAAAGCAACATAAAAAGGATGAACCAAGAGAAAGCAACATAAAACGGATGAACCAAGAGAAAGCAACATAAAACAGATGAACCAAGAGAAAGCAACATAAAAAGGATGAACCAAGAGAAAGCAACATAAAACGGATGAACCAAGAGAAAGCAACATAAAAAGGATGAACCAAGAGAAAGCAACATAAAACGGATGAACCAAGAGAAAGCAACATAAAACAGATGAACCAAGAGAAAGCAACATAAAACAGATGAACCAAGAGAAAGCAACATAAAACGGATGAACCAAGAGAAAGCAACATAAAACAGATGAACCAAGAGAAAGCAACATAAAACGGATGAACCAAGAGAAAGCAACATAAAACAGATGAACCAAGAGAAAGCAACATAAAATGGATGAACCAAGAGAAAGCAACATAAAACGGATGAACCAAGAGAAAGCAACATAAAACAGATGAACCAAGAGAAAGCAACATAAAACGGATGAACCAAGAGAAAGCAACATAAAACGGATGAACCAAGAGAAAGCAACATAAAATGGATGAACCAAGAGAAAGCAACATAAAACGGATGAACCAAGAGAAAGCAACATAAAATGGAGGAACCAAGAGAAAGCAACATAAAACAGATGAACCAAGAGAAAGCAACATAAAACGGATGAACCAAGAGAAAGCAACATAAAAAGGATGAACCAAGAGAAAGCAACATAAAACAGATGAACCAAGAGAAAGCAACATAAAACGGATGAACCAAGAGAAAGCAACATAAAACAGATGAACCAAGAGAAAGCAACATAAAACGGATGAACCAAGAGAAAGCAACAAAACGGATGAACCAAGAGAAAGCAACATAAAATGGAGGAACCAAGAGAAAGCAACATAAAACGGATGAACCAAGAGAAAGTAACATAAAACGGATGAACCAAGAGAAAGCAACATAAAACGGATGAACCAAGAGAAAGCAACATAAAACAGATGAACCAAGAGAAAGCAACATAAAACGGATGAACCAAGAGAAAGCAACATAAAACGGATGAACTAAGAGAAAGCAACATAAAACGGATGAACCAAGAGAAAGCAACATAAAACAGATGAACCAAGAGAAAGCAACAGAAAACGGATGAACCAAGAGAAAGCAACATAAAACAGATGAACCAAGAGAAAGCAACATAAAATGGATGAACCAAGAGAAAGCAACATAAAATGGATGAACCAAGAGAAAGCAACATAAAATGAAGGAAACAAGAGAAGGCAACATAAAACAGATAGACCAAGAGAAAGCAACATAAAATGGATGAACCAAGAGAAAGCAACATAAAACAGATGAACCAAGAGAAAGCAACATAAAACAGATGAACCAAGAGAAAGCAACATAAAATGGATGAACCAAGAGAAAGCAACATAAAATGGAGGAACCAAGAGAAGGCAACATAAAACGGATAGACCAAGGGAAAGCAACATAAAATGGATGAACCAAGAGAAAGCAACATAAAATGGATGAACCAAGAGAGAGCAACATAAAATGGACAAACCAAGAGAAGGCAACATAAAACGGATAGACCCAGAGAAAGCAACATAAAACGGATGAACCAAGAGAAAGCAACATAAAACAGATGAACCAAGAGAAAGCAACATAAAACGGATGAACCAAGAGAAAGCAACATAAAAAGGATGAACCAAGAGAAAGCAACATAAAACGGATGAACCAAGAGAAAGCAACATAAAACGGACAGACCAAGAGAAAGCAACTAAAACGGAAGAGCCAAGAGAAAGCAACATAAAACGGATAAACCAAGAGAAAAACAACATAAAACGGGTAAACCAAGAGAAAACAACATAAAACGGATAAACCAAGAGAAAAACAACATAAAACGAATAAACCACGAGATGAACAACATAAAACAGATAAACCAAGAGAAAAACAACATAAAATGGATAAACCAAGAGACAAACAACATAAAATGGATAAACCAAGAGACAAACAACATAAAACGGATAAACCTAGAGACAAACAACATAAAAGGGATAAACCAAGAGAAAAACAACATAAAACGGATAAACCAAGAGACAAACAACATAAAACGGATAAACCAAGAGACAAACAACATAAAACGGATAAACCAAGAGACAAACAACATAAAACGGATAAACCAAGAGACAAACAACATAAAATGGATAAACCAAGAGACAAACAACATAAAACGGATAAACCCAGAGACAAACAACATAAAACGGATAAACCAAGAGAAAAACAACATAAAACGGATAAACCAAGAGACAAACAACATAAAACGGATAAACCCAGAGACAAACAACATAAAACGGATAAACCCAGAGACAAACAACATAAAATGGATAAACCAAGAGAAAAACAACATAAAACGGATAAACCAAGAGACAAACAACATAAAATGGATAAACCCAGAGACAAACAACATAAAATGGATAAACCAAGAGAAAAACAACATAAAACAAACAACATAAAACGGATAAACCCAGAGACAAACAACATAAAACGGATAAACCCAGAGACAAACAACATAAAACGGATAAACCAAGAGAAAAACAACATAAAACGGATAAACCAAGATAAAGACAACATAAAACGGATAAACCAAGAGAAAAAACAACATAAAACGGGCAAACCAAGAGAAAACAAAGTAACAATAAATAATGAAAAAAAAAGAACGAAACCTCTGTGCATAAAGACAGTACAGAGGAAAGGAAACATTTCACCAGAAAGAAAAAAGAAGATAAAAAGAGAAGAGAAGAGGCAGAGGAACCAACCGACGTAATGAGAAAGAGAAGAAGAAAATAGAGCGCAGCAATTTATTGAGCAGAACGAAAGGGGAAGCTTATAGTAGGGTGTGTTTTAGCAGCAGGGGAAAGTGGTTTATGTTGTTTGTTGGGAACGGCGGGATTCCAGGGACGAGATCAATGGGAATTTAGAAAAAAAGGAATAAAAATAAAGGGGCAGAATTAATTTAGGAAGCGGAGTCGCAGCAAAACAAGCGAGGGAATATGATCACAGGTTAGATTTTAATAACTGCAGATTTATTTATAGAAAGAGAGAGAGCAGTAGCCGGGAAAGAGAGAGAGAGACAGAGAGAGAGAGAGTGGTGTAGGAATCATAATCAGCTATATATATATATATATATATATATATATATATATATATATATATATATATATATATATTTATAAATTATTTATATATATATATATATATATATATATTTTTACATATATTTATAAATATATACTGTATATGTATATATAATATATTTATATAAATTTATGTATATATATACACATATATAATCTACTCCTCCACTCTCTCTCTCTCTCTCTCTCTCTCTCTCTCTCTCTCTCTCTCTCTCTCTCTCTCTCTCTCGTTCCCGGCTACTGCTCTCTCTCTCTTTCTATAAATAAATCTGCAGTTATTAAAATCTAACCTGTGATCATATTCCCTCGCTTGTTTTGCTGCGACTCCGCTTCCTAAATTAATTCTGCCCCTTTATTTTTATTCCTTTTTTTCTAAATTCCCATTGATCTCGTCCCTGGAATCCCGCCGTTCCCAACAAACAACACAAATCACTTTCCCCTGCTGCTAAAACACACCCTACTATAAGCTTACCCTTTCGTTCTGCTCAGCAAATTGCTGTGCACTATTTCTTCTTCTTCTTCTTCTTCTTCTTCTTCTTCTTCTTCTTCTTCTTCTTCTTCTTCTTCTTCTTCTTCTCTTCCTCATTAGGTCGGTTGGTTCCTCTGCCTCTTCTCTTCTCTTTTTATCTTTTTTTTCGGTTTCTGGTGAAATGCCGTCCTTTCCTCTGTACCGTCTTTGTGCGCAGAGGTTTAGTTTTTTTTTATTTATTTTACTTTCTCTTGGTTTATCCTTTCTATGTTGTTTTTCTCTGGGTTTATCCGTTTGATGTTGTTTTTCTCATGGTTTATCAGTTTTATGTTGTTTTACACTTGGTTTGTCGGTTTTATGTTGTTTTTTCTCTTGGTTTATCGGTTTTATGTCGTTTTTCTCTTGGTTTATCGGTTTTATGTCGCTTTTCTCTTGGTTTATCGGTTTTATGTTGTATTTCTCATGGTTTATCCGTTTTATGTTGTTTTTCTCTTGGTTTATCGGTTTTATGTTGTATTGCTCATGGTTTATCCGTTTTATGTTGTTTATCTCTTGGTTTATCCGTTTTATGTTGTCTGTCTCTGGGTTTATCCGTTTAATGTTGTTTATCTCGTGGTTTATCCGTTTTATGTTTTTTCTCTCTTGGTTTATCCATTTTATGTTGTTTCTCTCTTGGTTTATCCATTTTATGTTGTTTCTCTCTTGGTTTATCAGTTTTAATGTTGTTTGTCTCTGGGTTTATCCGTTTGATGTCGTTTTTCTCTTGGTTCATCCATTTTACGCGCTATCTGATCTACGTCGAGAACTCACTCGCTCTTTTAACAGAAACCCTTCGCTGTCATTCCGTTTTGCCTTCGTCACAACGTTCCAGAAATTCCATAAACAAGAAAACGGTCTCGTTCTCAGCAAGTTTTACCATTAATACATCCACCCTTTATGGAAAAATCAAGACTGGTCAGTCTCAGACTCCGTTGCAAGTTCAGACTAGTGATTTCTACAGCGGAAGCCGATGAGAAATCGAGCGAGCCACCTGGTTCATTAGTACTAGGTCTAGCTGGCCTTATGCCAGCACGGGCTCTTGCTCTCGGCAGCCTGTAAGTCACAAGGTATTCTGCGGTACAGTATATTTTGTGGACGTAATTTGCGTCTTCCCAAAAAATTAAAGTTTTGCAATACACTGAAAGCAAGGTGTCTCATCCTTAAAAAGCAGATTACCATTGATGCGCCAAGACTAGGATTTGGCGCATTTTTTTTCGTCTTGGCGGGCTTCTTACGTAGTCCCATAACACAGCACATATCTTTATCTGTTAATGGAGGTAGATAATGTCCTTTTCTACTTCACTGCTGTTACTTTACCTCTTGATAAAGGTCGAAACTTAATTAAAACCACTTTACAAGAGGTTAAAGGACAGCTGCCGATTGTACGATAATGGAAGCTATATATCGGGTACGGATAGTTAAATGAAAATGCGGGATTATAGCCTCGTGGGCTATCACCTATATGCTTTCAGTAGTCCTATGTGTATCCAGTGGAACAATAGCTCCAATATTATACAGAGCCAATATTGAAACAAACCAGATTCTGTGTGCATAAATGATTTATATATATATATATATATATATATATATATATATATATATATATATATATATATATATATATATATATATCATTGTAAATTTGGTAATGCTTCTCATGGCTACCTTAGTTCAGGCTTCGATGGACTGGATAACATCGATTGGTAGCGTAAAATATAAAATTTAGACCAAATTCCAACCACTGGGACTAATGAGGTCATTCAGCACTGAAACGGAAATTGACAGTCAAAGGTCTGAAAGGCGTAACAGGAGTAAAACCTCGAAGTTGCACTATGAATCAACTGTTATAGGAGAGGGGTTAAGGCAAGTAAGATGGAAGAAACAGAATATGAAAGGAGGTATAGTAAAAGGATCGAAAGGGGTTGCACTACACCCCCTACGGGAACGAAGATATAATGAATAAAAAATCGAGGCATTTTGCAGCACAAAGCCGCTGCTGAATCACTCGTCCCACGTAAGAATACTTTCATTTCCCGAGAGCCCCTCCTGTTCAGTTTCATACACGACGCCAAATTGAACACAGTAAATATCCGGTATACGGAAGAGAGTTACCGAACCAATGTTCCCGTGTGACTAAATGTGGCGGTTACGAGCTCTTTGATGGGCAGTGCGTCCATACGGCAACACGAGCGCTGATCATTTATTCCCGCGCTTTGGTTCTTTCCTTCCATTATACCCGCGGAGGCTTCAGATTGCGTTTGGATGTGCAGTAATTGTCAGTTATTAGCGAGAGTCATTGATATCTGGACTGTAAGACCTCTTTCTTTGGTAATTCCATCTATTGAGTTGAATATAGAATTTAGGTCAAGCACTGGGATCTCTGAGGTCATTCAGCCCTGACACGGAAATTGGCAGTAAAAGGTTTGAAAGGTATAACAGGATGAAAATCTCGCGCTGCACAATGAATCAATTGTTAGGAGAGGGTTAAGGAAAGTATGGTGGCAGAAAGAGAATATGAACAGAGGTACATTAAAAGGGAAAAAAAAAGACGAAGTATTTTGGGACGACAAGCAATTCGGAGAGGTTTTTCTTCTCTCTCTCTCTCTCTCTCTCTCTCTCTCTCTCTCTCTCTCTCTGAACAGATCTTTCTGAGCGCGAATCTGTTGCACTGAAAGTGATTCTGCATTAGACCGACTTCGTGAAATTGCACAGTATTGTGACATTTTCAGAGAGGAACAATATTTTTTTTTCACTTAGCTTTCAGTGAAACCGACAATGAACCATTTTATAAGACTATTCACCAAATCAGGATAGGATAGCACACATTCTATGAAATATCTTTGGCCCACGCGGTTTACGCATACTTAGCTGAAGAGGTCTGCAAATTTATCACCGCATATCAGACTGCTAAAATGAAATGGAATGGAACACAGAGTTTAGGCCAGAGGCCAAGCACTGGGACCTATGAGGTCATTCAGCGCTTGAAAGGAAACTGAGAGTAGGTAGGTATAGGTTTGAAAGGTGAAACGGGGAAAACCTCGCAGCTGCACTTTGAAATAATTGTTAGGAGAGGGGAGGGGGGATAGCAAGATGGAAGAAAGATAATATGAACGGAGGTAGAGTAAAAAGAATGAAAGGGGTTGCAGCTTGGGGCCAAAGGACGCAGCAAATTAAGTAATGGCTACAGTGCACTGCATGAGGTGCACTGACGGCACTTAAAAGAAATCATGAATAGACGTAACAAAGAATTCGTTCCGGAGAAATGACGAAGAAGAATAGTTTGTATTTTAAAGTGTATAGAAACTAGACTCAATCTTTGGTGTATTTAATGTTTAAAAGCATAGTTACAATGAACAATGCTAGATTAGATTAACACACAATAGACCGGACATATTTGATACCAAGACTTTTATCGAACAGGTTTTAAAAAATTACTTTAAACGAATTCTAGAAGAATTGTATCGTAGAAATTTACAAATAATACTAAACAGAAAAAATGGTGTTATTTAATCATATGAAGAGCGAAGTTTAACAATAAAAACCATCAGGTTAGACACTTTAAAGACACCAGTAAATTTGCAGGTATATGTAAAATGGACACAAAAATCTGCGGGTACAGCATTTGCCAGCACCCTTATATATACATTTACAACGATAGTCATTAATTGCCCCACGGCGATATCCATTTCCAAAAAGTGTCCATTCATCCCTTTCACAGTGAGTTTTGTTGCTCGGTACAAAATACTTTGTGTGTGATTGAAAGAAGGGTTATAGCTTTTCTGAATAAGACCAGTTTCGCTTAAACGTCACTTGATGTCATTTCGTAACAAACGTGAGTATATTGTGGCTCCTTACTGAAAATCACAGCTTTTCTCGAGAAACGATAGTAAGATCCTTTTAGTACTATTTCTCTCTCTCTCTCTCTCTCTCTCTCTCTCTCTCTCTCTCTCTCTCTCTCTCTCGTATGCTGGACTCATTTCTGCCGTGTTTTATCATCACACTCTCACCGTAGACACGCAAGAGTCATAAGTAGCAGTCTGAAGTAAAGAACAAGTAAAAATTTGTTGAAAAATTAAACGTATGTTGTTCTTTGTATCATCAAAGCGTCTTTACGACAAGGACTTTTTTTTAAGTAGCTCTGGGTTGTATTTGGTAGAAAAATTTTGTCAGCAATGAACCATCTCAGTAACCGTTAACTAAACTTGAAGAGCCTTTGGAGGGTACTGAAAGATTGGCAAAGTTCACTCAGACGGTGTCAAACCACATGTACCAGTGTGGTCACCTTCCATTGAAGATGGCGTCTCTTCGTACATTTAACAGCGATGCCGACATCCGTAGTATCAGCAACATTTCTAGACTGTTTTGTCAACCTAATCAGGTTAGGGAAAGCCTAGCAAAGGATTTATCCATAACTACAACTTGGCCGAGATGAAATGTCTTTCATAAACACTAAAAAAAAAGCGTATACACATAACGAACAATTTCCATTCCTTAGACTGAGGAGCGCTTAGCCTATACGATCTTTGGGATATTTTATAAAAAACAAGAAAATTATACCGATAGCGGGAGGCATCGTTGTTATGAAGCACCTGAGTTTTATTTTACATCAGATCCTATTATCACTTTCCCTTGTAAAATATTATCATTATCATTAGCGCGAACAACAAAACGTATTAAGAACCAAAATGCCTGAACGCTTCGAGTATGTAACTATGGTGTTAAATTAGTGTCTTTATTTCCCCCTGAATTCGCCATTTATCGATAAGAACCAATTGTGACTTTGTTAGCAATAACTAACTTTACCTGTATCAGAATTTTGATATTTGTTACTTCATAGTCAGCGAAGATTTTCCCGTACTTTCATTACAAAAATTTCTGTTAAAAGTAACATTTTGTATATAATTCTTTGGTGCAATCATAATTATAATCTGTTAGTTGTTTTATCAAGAAAGTAGGCTATGTGCTCACTTTATGAAGTATTGCAAAGGGAAATGAATTGTGAAGAGAGTAATTTTCAAGTACAGAATTTCCCGATTAGTAAGACGAGGCAGAAATATTAGCCTATGTGCTCTTTTGACAAGAACTTTTATCTTGCTGATTTTACAACAGAGAACATTCAGTAAAGTATATCGGGATTTTCTGTAAACAGATTTGAGAAATATGTCGGTATATCATATCGGTTAATGGTTATGTATTTCAGGTAAATATATATACTTTAAACCCCAATCGTTTTCAGGAGTAGAAAGTATGAGTGTCCAATGTTTTAGTGTGGGTTTTAAAATTCTCTGCCATCATTTCGGCAGCAGATTAATAGTTTTCGAGGTACAGTACTAGACCCCCCGATATCCTAATTTACAAGTGAAAGGGATGGGGCTTTCAATTTGGAAACCCCAGGCAGCCTAACATAGGGCCCTGTAAATTTTAAAGTAAATAAGCGTTACGGTCAAACCTAATCACACCTAACCTAACCTATGTCTCTGCAGGCTCCTTACCTTCTGCCCCTCGGGAAACTCCACCTAGCAAAACTTAGGGCACTTTAAATTAAAATGAATAGGATTGCATCTTATTATCTGTTTCAACTTGTCTGTCACTGAAAAATTGACGGTCATTGACGGTTGCTCATTGCAATACTGTGGATGAGAGATGAAAACCAACGAATACTTATGAGAGAGACGAAAGAGAATCACTAACGAATGCAGAGAGACAGAGAGAGAGAGAGAGAGAGAGAGAGAGAGAGAGAGAGAGAGAGAGAGAGAGAGATGGTCACATTAGCTTCAGGCATCTTAATATAAGACTATAGACTAGACTTTTTTAAAAAGTACTGATTAATTAACTAAATTCAGCACTTTTCGTATAAAACTGTAACAAAAAATAGCACACTCTAGCCTTTATAAGTTAGTGCATATCGAAAAGTAAGGCTGAACTTTCCTTACTGCTTATTAGCCTTCATTACTGTTACCGGCTTTGAGGTAAAATCGGCACACCGTAGATAAAACATACATCTCTAAATGCTCCTCCAGTAATAGATTTTCTAATTTCCTTTATTGGATTAACAAATACATTTTCAGTGATGAAAAGTCTTTGCTGTATTTCGTAACGAAAAAGGAGGAATACATTCTTGTACGTACATAGGCCTATGCTGATTTTACTTGCTTATAATGTCTGTCAGTAACGAAATGCTAGACTGATACTCGAAGCCAGGGCCCTGCAGTGGTTATACAGTTGGGCGTGCTTGTTGTCAATAAATTGCAATGTTAACACACCATTTTCATTGTAAATAAATCCTTTTGCAACATTTTATATGCATCGATATACAGTGTTTCTATAAAACAGTCAGGCTTCGTGAATAGCGAGAATTCTCAAATGTTCTCCCGCCGGAATTTTAAATAGCTACTGTAGTATTTTACCTTTCTCGCACAGTGCACCGTTGTCAGACCAACGTTTTTATGGCGTGATGTCTCTGCTTACTGTCATAAAACAAGCAGTATAAGGAAAGTTTTTGAGATTAGCATAAATTTTGAAAGAAAGACAATGACAAGTATGAAACGTGTATTGTAGCCAGAAAGAGTTTTTTAAGTTCAGACCGAGTCAGTCGTGTTTTTTTATACAATTTTATTGACGACTTTTATCAGTTGAAGAAAAATGCACAATTGAAACATATGTTAGACATTAGTAGTCTAAGAAATCGTAGCAAACCAATGCAGTGACGAGGGTCTGTAGTACTGTTTCCTGTTAGAAAACCTGTTATAAAATCTTTACAACAGTCGCCATACGTTTCATACGTTTTAAATGATGCTTGCGTAATATATATTGCCAATTAAAAAAAAAATTACATTATATGAGTGCAGACGGCCGCATATTCTATATTCCTTCCCATAGAGAGTCAATGATAAATGGAGATTAAATCTTATCAGTCATTATCTAGATGATGGTACTTTGTGCATCTCATAACTGCAGAAATGGGGACAGGAAGTCTTTGGGAGTAATACTTCATAAGTAAGCAAATCAAACTGAAATGTTTTGACCGTAATTTTGAGTTAGTTGAAAGTCTTCTTAGCAGGAGATAAGCTTTCTCTGTTAACATGTCGTATTTTCATCACATTATTGTGGCACAAAGTCAGTGATGGCTTCAGCTTTGAAAGCAGAATACCATTAATCTTATATATGCCACATTATATAAAGTAAAAAAAAAGAACCTGCTTGTTGTGCTTAGTAGTAAGTAGGCCAATAGGTTAGGTGACATAAAAACAAATTGTAGAATGCCGCTCAATTTTTATTCAAAGTGAAAAACAGCTGTATTTTTATGTATAACAAATCCTTTTTTTTTTTATTTATGCATCCAACAAACGTTCTGTCCCTTAGATTGGTAACGGCAAGAAAATTAACTTTGGTAGCCTAGGCTAGACCTATCATTTTAACCTTGTTCAAGGTGCAACGTACTTTTGTTTTATTATTGTAGCCTTTGTATAACTTTAGTAACTTTGGTAACTCATATTTACCCTTAAAGCTATTTTTGCATTATTTTTTTTGTGCATGATCCCGTGACTAACATTCAGTTAAGTCTATTTGTGTACATTTGATCACATGGAATTACGACAGTCAGAAGCCGATATCATTAGCAGTGCTGCTATGGCAGAATGTTTATAGAAGACAATATTAATGACAGATCATCTTACACTGATAATTAGGCAAAGTTTTACTTTAAACCATAATCTCATTGTGTTCCTTGAATGTTTCTAATGTTCATTTAGTTAACAGGTGAGTAGTTTTATAGAAAATGGACCCTCTCCTCTCTTATATCCTGTAGTTGTGGGAGACCACATTGGGAAAGCAGGGTTTTTGGGTAGTGGGAAACACAAAACAAGTGAAATACAAGAATGTGTCTAACCTAACTTAATCTAGGGATCCTAGTCCCAACCTGACCTGCAGTAGGGGAACCCCTAAGTGACATAACCTATCATAGGGCACTGGGTTCTTGCCTGACTGGAGGCTTTGCTATCCCTAACCTGACATAACCTAAGTCATTTGGTCCATACTTTCAATAAATCGTACCTTAATCACAATCAGAGTTTGCTGAAGTATCATAGGATGTTAAAATACATCCTTGTATTTAAACCTTTCGCATTTTCCCCGCTCAAAAACCTTGCTCGCCTTCAGTGGTCTGCCATTATTGTAGGATATAATGGAACCCTTATCTTGAAAACTACTAATTGCTACGGAAGTGAATGTCAAAAACGTTCTAGAAATACACTAAAGAACATGATTATGGTTTAGAGTAAAAATTTACTAAAATTCGATGAACCTAACCATAATCAGAATCAGAATTTGGAGTAGTAGGCCATCATAAGGATGTTAGAATACCTCCTTGCCATTTCACTCCTCTACATTTTGCCACCACCCAAAAAACCCAGTGTCCCAACGTAGTAACCCCATAATTTTAGGATATAGTGAGTTGTAGTGTCATTATTCCACCAACTTGTTACAGAAATAAACAATAGAAACATTCAAAACACACACACACACACACACAATTCAAATCAACTGAAATAATCCAAGGGAAAGAGTTACACATTTTGTTTTAGGAATATTTCGGTTCCTTAGGTGCAACTCTTACACCAAAGAAACCATGACCAAGAACTAAAGCACAATTTTTCTAAGCAATGCCGGAATTCCAAAATCCAACTTAGTTGGTGGAACTTAGACCAAAATGAAAATAACAACACATTCTAAATGCACTGGCCATCCTTAGAAAAAGAACAAGTGGGTAACAGCATTAGTTTAATATATCATTAACAGTAAATTTTATAGAATTTGTATTAATACTGCGACCTAACCTAACCTGACCTAGGAAATGGGTCCTTACCTGGCTGAGGGCTTTCCCCATTCCCCCCCTCTTACCCCACCAGTTAACATAACCTAGGCCACTAGGGCTTTTGCTTACCTAGTGCTTGATGTTACCTTTAAAATTTTCATTAAAAAGTACCTTCATAAAAATCAGAAATTAGAGAAAACTTCCTTGTGACACTCATTTGTATTCCCCCCCCCCCACCTAAAAAATTTCCCATATTCTCACTCAAGTCCCCATAACTGTAGGATACAGCGGGTTCCAGTATCTTTAAAGTATTGATTTACTACTGAAATAAATATCAAAAACGTTCAGAACATTAATAAAAATTAAAATCAACAAAAAAAAAAAAAAATCGAAGAACAAGAGGTAAATATCTGCACCAAAGGAATCATGACAGAAATGAAGTCAGTTTATTCCAGCAGTGCATAAATTCCATAGTCCCTCTTGACTGGTGAAACTTAGAAAAAAAGTAATTATCAGTTTTCAGCATTGTCCACATACTCAAACTTCTGGATGAAAATAAAAGATATTCCAAATTCTGGTAACCATTCTAACCCAGTATGCACTGGGGCCAAAAAATACTACTGAGACCCCACTTAGAAAAAAAGTACCGGTGGGTAACAACATTTTTCATAAATATGCGTTAATTTTTTTTATTGCATATTTTTGGTACTGAATTCGTGAAATAATAAAAATGGTATATTTGAAAATAAAATGCAAAAAAATAAATAAAAATGATAATAGTAAATCTTCGATAGATTTTGAGTTTGGTTATTGTATCAAGCATATTGATTAGACTTGAGAACAAAAGCAAAAAAAAAATCCATTATCGAAAACTGATAAATGAAAAATACCCAGAGCATCTTAATTATTAAGAACAAAGAAAAAAGAAAAAAGGCTCCATTATCAAAAACTGGCAATTAAGGGAAAAATACCAAAATTTGATACCGAGGCGAACATCAGATGCATTCAAAACGCAGTACAAAAGTTTCATATGAAATATTTCAGGGCGCTGCTATAGTATATCTACTATCCATTTTTTACATTTGACCCCTCAGGAGCTAGTACTAAACACGGCGAAACAGTGTAGATGAGTCACTGCTTCGCCGTGTTTAGTACTAGCCCTGGGGGATCAAATAGTTTTATATAATGCTGTAAAGAACAAGAGTTACGTCAGCGACAGAGATTTTTACCGCCATGGCCGAAATTCCAGAATTCTACTTCGGCTGGTGAAACTTAGAACAAAACAAAAGAACCTATCATGTTTCATCAATTGTTCACATACAATTCCATTTGAAAATAACAAATGACAAAAGACCTTGAAAATACGCTAGCCAAACTTACCCACAATGCACCGAAATAAACAAAATCCAATCGGGAGCTTCACTTGCACATACACCGAAGTAACCGAAATATAAACAAAGTACCTAGAAATGGTCTGGGTGGATAACAATGCGCATTGGTTAATATCTCTGTAAAACTAAATTTGATATAAATTTTACTGTGCTTTTCAAATTAAGGAGACGAGAACAAAGCAAGCATAAAAAAACAATATGGAGAACTGGTATCAAAATAGAAAATATCCCCAGTAGTAGTTTTAAAGGAACTGAACCCCCATATATTCCATAATTATGGAGTACCACAATGAGAAACCAGGTTTATGAGTGATGGAAAATGCTAAATAAGACGGTATTCCAACGTCCCCATGAGACTCCTGCAAGTTCTGATTGTGACTAAGGTAAGCTTTATTGAACATTTCCAAAGTGACACCAAGCACCAGGTGAGAAAGGTCCCGTGACCTATATTAGGTTATGTTAGGTAATGGCTCCAGAGAGGCGGAGGACCCCATCCATGTAAGAACCAAGCACCTAGGCTAGGTGAGGTTAAAATACACCCCCAGTTTTACTCCCGTTTTGCTTTTTCCAAAGCCAAAGACCCCGTTTTCCCAGTGTGGTAGGATATAAGGGGGCTCTGTATCTCGAATACTAAATCTTCTGAATAATAATTATATAAGGTACATTTGAAATGAAAGTCAGAAATGTTCAAAACTCAAACTGAAACAGAGGGGTAACATTTTTTTCGACTCGGAAATACGATTAGTTCAGTGTATAGACTGACGTTTATTCTGTAAACATCAGTAATTTTGTTTTTAGCAGACATAGCAGTCACTAAATATGTCAATGTCAAGGAAGGTTAAGGTTCCCAAACTCTATTTATTCCCTGTGTAGAGAGAGCAAGAAAAAAGAACTAGCTTGTATACCCGATGAAGATCTTGGCCATTGGATTCATAGGACGAGTGATATTCACGAAAAAAAAAAAAAAAGTTGTCATTTTTGTCTTGACACTACAGATAACGAAGCAAAATTTACTCTTTCATTTATTAATTTAATGACCACTAAGTATATATAAACTTGCATCCAAAATCTCTGTATCAATTTAAACGCATTGTTTCCCAGCGTTAGCGAATATTTTTTTTGTTTGTTTTCAAGGTAGGTATACGAAGCATCACCTTGGGCTGCAATGCTATCTTGCAAGGATTCTCATTGGTGACGAATGCCAGTAAGCTCAGTCAGTCTTTGATTTGTTTCGTTGCTTTTGTTTTACTCTGTGCTGCCATTTAAACCAATAAGGGTTGGGAATTATTTTTGGCAGAATCGTTCGGTAGGTGAATCTAGCAATCAAGTTGGTAATAACAAAAAAACTTTCGATTTAGCTGAATTTCCAATAGGGCACCCAGGATCGCTTCCATCCGACTTGTGTAATATGCTTTGTTACTGGACTTGATTGAATTGTCCGATTGACTTAGTGCTATCTCATTGATCATGTTATAGACTAGTTCGGGTCATTTAGGCCGTAAGCACGTTTACGTGCAAAATGGGCGCCGTGCTTAGTACCAGACCCTTGGGGATGTACGTAAAACATAAAATAATGACGGTAAATACCACAAGCATAACGTCTTACATTTATTTTTTTGGATGTTACGCCGAAACGACCAGGACTATGCATAAACCAGCAAGGTTTAGGAAAACTGCTTAAAATTCCATTATAACGATCGTTTCTGATAATTTCTACCTTCTAGGCTAAAATATTCAGCTTTTGATAGATTTGTCAGATCCAAGTGATTTTGTTTCATGCTGCGCATCACGCAGAAAATCATTCAGTCTGAAAAAGAACGGGATATTTAGTTGATGGCAGTAGAGTAACGCAATTAGTTTCTGGCAATGTGCTATTGATGATGGCAATCATTTTATCAAATGCGTAGGATTTGGTGGTTAGGCATGAAGGATGATTGAGGTTTGTCCTGGATTAAATCCGTTCACTGTTTGTTTCATGACATTCAGGGCAAGACTGATCGTTGCTGGAGTTTTGAATGATTCCCCGGATATTGGACCCCGTAGGGCGTTAGCGCACCTAATGCGGTGCACTGTAGGCATTACTTAAAGTTCTTAGCAGCTTGCTTTCGTCCCCTAGCTGCAACCCCTTTCGTCCTTTTACTGTACCTCCTTTCATGTTCTCTTTCTTCAGTGCAACTACGAGGTTTTCCTCCTGTTACACCTTTAAAACCTTGAACTATCAATTTCCGTTTCAGCGTTGAATGACCTCACAGCGCTTGGTCTTTGGCCTAAATTCTATATCCAATTCTATCACAGATATTGGTAACAGCCGAAAAAACGTATCGCTTTAAAACACTCCGGAAAACCTGACCAAGTTTCTGTCGTTTCAAAATTTTCACCGTCTCTTGCAGAGTGACCACGACTAAATGAAGTTTCCCTGAAGTCCACCCCAAGAAAACCGGTGCATCCATCATCCAGTGGACCGCCAGACAGAAACCTTTCTCAGAGGAAAAAAAATATTTCGTCATTCTCGAAGCCACTTCCGTTAGACCGACCGATCGCTATCAAGGATGAGAACAGGTGAGCCAATTAACAGTCCAGTATTTTTAGCTGTCTGTTTATTCGTATTTAAAAATAAAATTGTTCACAATTCGTCACTTGAGATTTAAATTCACTTGGCGTTCCATTCGGGATCATTTCAGTGCTGCATACAATTCCAGTAGAGAAATAAGCTAAAGTTTTACAGACTGAAATAATCATTATTATCCATTGACTAATTTATGCAGTGTTTTACTTTTTAAAATCACTTGTTTATGATTATGAATATATTCCGTATATATTGTACGTGATGGCTGCTATGCTTTATAGTTATATTTCTTTAAATACCTATAATATGCCAATGGCAGTCATGTTGAAAACTGACGATAATTGGGGTCGATGAGTGAGGTTCCATAACTGAAAAATATTTCCATAATCCAGAGTGTCGTTATGACACTTTGTTCCTTGTACCGTAAAGTGCAAAGTTATGCTCATAAGCTTTTTCATTATATAAAAAGTTTTATACCAGCAGTGAAATAAAGTACCGAGAACGAAAGGCGACTGTAAACCATAGAGCCCAAGGATACAACAATGTGGAACACGGAACAATGTTTCTCGCGCAACGGTCTGGTAGGCTAATGCCTCAGGAATGTATGAACAGTCATCAGGGCAAAGTTCACGCCGCCTGTTGGTGAAAGTGCCTAATTCAAATGACAGTCAGATTTAGAGAGGTGGAATAACTCGTAACATATCGTAGATAAAAGAATGACATTTATAGTAAGAGATATTCAACAGGCCGCTTACGATAACGCAAGTGACGTGCCTAAGGAAAGGAATCTCTTTCAGACGTCACTGCTACGTAGAACTGCCGCTGAATTCTTACGGCCTGACTCTTTCAGCCTTTTCCTATTTACTTTCAACATCTCCTCATCCTCCTCCTCGCTTTTGTTTCTTCCTAATGATAGCTATCTCTCCTCCCTTCCTTCAGCTCTCCCGCGGTATAATTAATCTTTCATAATACTGCAACAATAGCCTCTTCATCTTACAACTAGCCACGCCCTTCTGACCCTTCGTGTAACCCCGGGGGTGGGGGGAGGGGGGATGGGGGACGTGGCCGTCTGTCCTGTGAATGTGCTGAATACATCTTTGTGTCAGCTTTTAATATTTTAATCACTGATGACATTTTGTCACCTTAATCCATTAAAAAATGCCGCTCGCTGCCAGAACAGAGGACCGAGCTTCCTCTAGGAAAAAAATAGCCCCAACTAGTCCCAAAGTGACCCAACCGATGATGATTTATGAGCTGAATTCCTCCTATTTTTCACTCCCAATCTCCTGCCAAGCTAGTTCGCTCACTCCCTACGTCTACACACTGTCAGATAACATAGCGTAAGGCAGCAGAAGCTTTACCAAAGAACAAATGATCCCATAAGAAAGTTCAAGACTCGACGAGCGAAGCGTCTCAGATCACCGATCGCCCGAAAACTCATCGATAATAAAAAAAAAAAAGTAATCGTAAACAGCTACGACCATAACCTCCAGTAAAAGGTATATCATTTGCGAAACCCTGAGAGTCACCAATGACAGCAAGGACTGTTGGTCTCCCTCACTGAACAAGTTTTTGCTCAGCGAGGAGCGGGAAAAGGGTTGGGGTGGGGGGTGGGGTGTGTTGCCAAGAGCGAAAGGGAAAATAAAACAAAATTTCGACGGTTGTTTCACACTTACGTCTGTTTGTTAATGTCTGCATTATTACTTTTATATATGGCAACAATATACAGTGCGTATCAGACTCGTGTTCTTATGACCTGCTCAGACTTGGGGCATTAGCCTATCTTCTTCGCAGAGTTGAATCAGATCATTTTAGCAGCCTAAGTAAGCCGCTTTTCAATTCCTGAGCAAGATGGCCGTCATCGTCTTTGGCTTTAAATACTGCTCTGGATATCTGTCTAGAATCTTTCTCACTTTTTTTCCATCCACTCCGCCGACCAGAGATAAATTGTGGATGTCGATCAACCGGTTTTTATCAGCTCTTTAGTACATACCATTCACTTGCCTCCTTCTGCAGTTTAAAACATATATCTATCTATCTATCTATCTATATATATATATATATATATATATATATATATATATATATATATATATATATATATATATATATATATATATATATATATATATATATATATAAATTATTCAGTAAATGTACAAGTTAATTTCAACTGTGTCAGATCTGTTCGGACTATGGCTGGCTTGACGAGACCAGGAAAGGCGAAACGCCAATGACTTATGCCATTGGCTTTTCCGGTTACCATTTTGCTCGCCTGCCTGAGTCTTGCTCTCATCGGGTAACACGAAGCTGGGTATTTATGATGGCACGGTCGTGGGTATTTATGATGGCACGGTCGTGTGCATATGCCCCAATTAAAATATTTAAGCATAAAATATTTCGTATAGGAGAGGTTACGGTCAAGTACATCCTCTTTAGGGCCTAAATAACCAGCATTAGCCTAAAGTCATTCCTTTCAGTGGGTCCCACAGTCCCTGTAACACTCGGGGCAGCAGAATAATGGTCAGTCTGTCTCTGTGATTTATGACAGCGAGATGTATTCTCGCATAACTTCAGCACAGTCCTTAAGGGGAGATGTCCAATGAATCCAAACTAATGACCCTCGGGACGTGATGCTGTTCCCAGATACGTTAAGAAATACTGACGCTTGTACTACACTGTGCTACGTAAGACACACGTCATATTGATGTTCCAGGTGCTGCACCAGAGTTCTGAAAACCGGGGTATTTTCTTGGCTCACAGAACGGTTTTCCTGGGTCTCTCTCTCGAACGAAATGCGTCAGTGACTGCTAGCTAGTCTCTCTGTTTATGACTCAAGAGTAAGAAAATAAAAGTATACCTTAGTTTTACCAGACAACTGAGCATGTCGATGCCCCAAGATAGAATGTTTCTTGAAAGTGAAAGAAATTTAGCAATTAAGGAAGGTTGAAATGTTAAATTTTGGTGAAATACACACTCACACATTATATGTGTGTGTGCGCGTGAATTCTCTAGTTCTTTATATTCAGTTAATAATGTTCATTACAAATACTTTCCGCTGCTCACATATCTTTGGACACGTACCAAAAGTTTATGTAGAATTATTGACAATTTAGAGTATGAATGCTTCTGTTAAGTATATTTATTTAATTTTAATATGTCACAGTTTATTTAAAAAAAAACCAGTGTAACTTGAAAAATGAAGAAAAAACTCACGAAAGCGAAATCTAACACAAACATGCAAAGTCAAAAAGAGCCCACGCATTCAAACATGTCAGCAGCGATGAACAGCGCCTATAAAATGTGCAACACAATGATTGCAGTTTAATGCAATCATTTTATTTATACATAACAGCTGAAGTCTGTTCTCGACGCAAAATAATGATGACTGTTCCCAGTCCATCTTGCAGCGCAAATAGACGCGTTTCTGGTCGGCTGCGCCCTGAGTAAATGCTGAGAACAATGTCGCCTCTCACCCGGTGACGGCATACAGGCGCTGGGGAGGGAATACCTCGCTCCAGAGTTTCACAGCCGTCGACGGACAAAGACTCCCTCATGATTCATACACACGACAATCCCGTTCGTTTCAGCGAAAGCTGCTACGGCAGCCATCTGCGCGAGTGCTTGACGTCAGTTTATAATGTCCACTGGATCGAGTTCACTCCTGCAGTGAGAGTGACTTGGATGTCTTTGAGACAAGGCGGTGTTGTTTAGTTTCGTGATACATCTGAAGGTTCCACACTCGAGGGAAGATTTTTCTGTCACAGGACTTTCTTTTAGGGAATTATGAGTCTGCATAGAGCGTTAAGTATGATTATATGTTTGTATGTATGTATTTTATACAATTCTATTTTTCCCTCAGAGGAGGTGAGTTTACAGTGTGTTAACCTTCCAATTCTCAGCACGTCTTTTGGGAAAATGTTGCTTGCCTTTTACCCATCTCGATTTTGGTTACGATCCTGTGTGTGTGTGTGTGTGTGTGTGTGTGTGTGTGTGTGTGTGTGTGTGTGTGTGTGTCCACCAGAAAACGAAACAGTGGAGTGTAAGATCTTTCGTCTTTGCCGTAAAGCATTTTGTAGCAAGTTTCTTCAAACAGCGGAACAAAATTACAAGTCTCTGTTATGTAAATACTAATACTGAACGAGTATTATAACCTTATTAATGCATACAGGTTTTAGCAGCTTTTCGGGTGATTCAGGTACTGGATATACCTAGGCTTGAATTAATATACTTTTCATTTGTTAGCTATTTTAGTACGGATTCCAGGAGGCTCGTGAAACCATATTTTTACATCTTGTCTCTATACTGATATGGAACCACTCATTTCTATTTTTCACTTAGATGGACAAAAATATCATTATTCTTTTGGTCAGTACTAACTGGTTATTTATACTGATTTATTCTGACATTTAATACATCACTTATCTGGCCCTAAGAATATGAGTCACAATCCAGACATGGGATTTCTTAAACAATATTGTTACTCTGTAAAAAAAATTACAAGGTTATGTAAGTAGATTACATCAACACTGATTATCTTCAACATTGATTTGCGTACAGTAAACTTGTAAAAAAAAAAAAAAAGCAATGTTATAAGAAACTGCCTTTAAATGGATTCTAGTTAATTTCGTTTGGGTCAGACAAGCAAGGAATGAAGTGTCAGAATTAATCAGCATCATAAATATTCAGTTGGAATTGGCCAAATGAGTAATGTTGTTTATGTGCATCTAAGTATAAAATCACATAGAAGTGACCGATCCCTTAGTGGTAGCAGAATACAGAATATAGAATTTAGGCCAAGCGCTTGAACCAATAAGGTCATTCAGCGCCGAAACGAAAATTATGAGTAAAAAGGTTTGAAAGTTGTAACAGGAAGAAAACCTCGCAGTTGCATTGTGAAACAATTGCTAGGGGAGGGTGGAAAGTAAGATGGAAGAAAGAGAATGTGAACAGAGGTACAATAAAAGGAATGAAAGGGATTGCAGCTAGGTGTCGGAGGGACGCTGCAAAGAACCTTGAGTATTACCTAGCGCATGAGGTGCACTGGCGGCACTAACCCCTATGGGAACCCCAGCGGTAGCGTAGTAGGAAAAATGTGAAAATATTGTTTCTAGAAAGTTCAGGATCTGTAGTAATGTAGCCAGTAAACAAGTAAACAAGATATCAAATTAAGCCCAGGTCCTCAAACTCCAGACACCATTCTGCAGATTTCGAAGAGATTTGAGAGAACTGGTTCTAGACAATATCCTTTTGACTAAATTGACTCTCCTTGGTTTATCCAGAAACTTGCTTAATCCTAGACGATCGTTTGTTAACTTGAAGAGCTGCCTCAACTATAATGACCTCTGTGTGCATTTAAATGGTTAAATGCATCTTTTGTTCCACTGTATGTAGTTTGCGTGAAAATGACTCAGCGTAAGGGTGACAGATCTTGCACTTCATATACATACAGTGTCAAGTTTTCATATCGCGTTGTTATTCTCATTATGTGTGCGTGTATATGTATATATATATATATATATATATATATATATATATATATATATATATATATATATATATATATATATATATATATATATATATATATATATATATTAAATTTTAAGAAATATGAATTACAAGTTAGGCTTTCCTAACTCAAAAAGCTAGAGTATAGAACTGAGATTTTTGAGAGGATGAAAACCAGCTGAATTTTGCCAGTATTTTCATCTTGGTGCCAGTGAAAGTTAACACAGAAGTTAGAAAAGATGGGAAACCATACTGCCGATAGGTTCTGACTGTGTATCCTGAATATTGTATCGACAGACATAGTCTCATGAAATATTAGCGCTTTGATTTAAAGGAGAGCGAAGTCCAACTATACCAGCCGCATTATGGAAATTAACGTCCTCGAACTACAGAGGAAAAAGGGTCAGTGAAAATGAAGAAAAACCTTATTTTAATGAAGGGAAATCTAGACATTAGATCAAATGTTTCGGGACAATTCATGTTTGTTAATTATTATATACCGTGTTTGCCGGCGTACGAAACGCACCCCAATTTTACAAGGATGTTTTGTGGAAAAAAAACTAATTTAATGTGTTTCATTATACATTTATTGAGATATTTTAAAGTGATTTTGTAGGGGAAAATGTTTGATTCTGTGCAAGAAACACAATATTGTGAGAGTATGCTGGAATAAAGTGTGAAATCATATGAAAAATTACACTCGCCTTGAAAGAGACTAAATGAAATGTACCGTAACTAAACAACGTTTACTGTTATCGCGACAGGCATGAACGTTGTTTATTTATGGTAAAAATTTGATTTAGTTTCCTTTAGAGGTGAGTGTAATTTATATAATTTATTCCAGTAACACAATTCATTGTAATAATTAGTCTTCTTTTTCAACGGTTTATTATTAGCAACAGTTTTTGTGCGTACCCAATATGCTCACCGTAGGCTAGGCCTAGTGCTCGGTTTCCTCTCCTTAATACGGCCACATTGGATGCAGGGCAGTTTTTTGGTACATTTGAAAATTAAAAAAATTCTAATACGACGGCAAATAAGGTATATGTTTTAAAAGAAACTTTATGGTTACATATGTCAAGGGAATTTGATGTTAAGTAGCAGGTTTGACGCGAGGGATTCCAATCACTTTGATGAGCAACCACATTCGTTAATTTTGTTGTATTTTGTCATCATCATCGAACCCTCAGGGCGGGCTGTCGGGAAACTTAAATAATTATTTATCCAGTGGCGAAAATTAGTGGTGCTTTGATTAATATTTAAAATAAATGTAACGAAATATTAAATTCATGGTTAGGATTCTGTGGACAGACTTTTAGTGCCCACGAAGCAAGAATGGGCAGGTTTACAAAGTGTTAGGATAATTTGATAGAGTACAAAGTTTCTTTAAGTCACGCTTCAGATATATATATATTTGGTTTCTTTATTTTGGCTATTAACATTAAAAATTCTTCACTCTTTGCTATTTTTAACAGGCACATGATTTTTGCTTGATATTGGCGAAGGAATTCTACCTTTGATGACAGCATTGTCAGCATCCTCGCGTCGACTTACCTCAACACCAAAGTCAGGAAAGTAGTTTTTAATGAATTCGTTATTTGCATTGACAATTACATTTTTGTACAGTATTTTATATTATGACACTACATGAAGCGTGAACACTGTAATTTGCTATTGCAGATCGGTATTTTTCAAGTACAACTCCAGCCATTGTTATCGTACAATAAAAGGAGACGAATTACTTGAAAATGTACATTGAAAAAACACAGATCCGGATAAACGTGTAGATGAGGTGTTTTCATCACTTCTTATGTGATATATATATATATATATATATATATATATATATATATATATATATATATATATATATATATATACATATATATATCTTTCCATTGTTGATTGTACATGAAGGCTAATATTGTTTTTATTAGTTTGCAAATATCTTTCTTGCAATATTGAACCTAATCCTGGTCCACGGAATTGGTCATGGAAATGTCGTATTTTGCATTACCTAAGGGATTAAGTCCGGCCTCGTTCCTATCTGAATATAGGCTGATTTCAGTTACCCCTGTTTTGTTGGAGGTTTTTTAAGAAGCCGCTACCAGCATTACTTTTTGGGTTTCGTAATGGCCTTGGTACTTGTGATGCACTCTTGTCAATATCTACTGTCTTGCAGTAGATGAGGGTGCAGAGGCATGCATGGTCAGTTTAGCTTATAGTACAGCCCTTGGTCGTGTGATCATGAAGCATGTATCTAGTAGCTAAGACAATTGGGAACTGGAGGATCTTTTATTGATATTTTAAATAAATTTTAATAGGCAGAACCCAAAGGTCTGCGTTGATGGCCAGTATAGCTTTAGTAATGTCATTTCAGATGTTACTGAGCTCAGAGTATGATAATTAATCAATCCTGAACACTTTTACCTTTGTGCATCCTGGCATGGTTTTAGATGTCAGTAACCTTTTAAGATTTTTGTTGTAACTTTTAATAAGAAATTTACTTTCGAGAAGCATATTTATAATATTGCTTCCTCTGTTTCTCAGAAAGTGACTCATCTCAAACTCTTGAATAGTTATGTCATCAATCACTGATTGTTGACGTGTGGCATAAATGTAGTGAGGTCATTATGTATGTTGCATAAAATGTACTACAATGACAAACATCCTCTGCACTCTTCTTTACCAGGCAGGTTACCGTTGCAAACAGTGCGTCGTTTTTAAATATCAGGCTTAGTGCCAAGTTTGCCGGGAGTTTTATCTTGGCTACACGAGTACAGTGAGATAGCACTCTTGTCATATTATGAGGCCTGGCCAGAATTACTTGTAAGATTCTGGATGTGATATTTAAACACTGCTGTGCTTCTCTGGGCAACCCACTAAGATCTAAGTTAAAATGATATACCCCTGAATTAAATACTTTCATACATTTTCTAAATGGAAAACTATCACCACACTGTTCACCTCAATCAGACAGAACCAGTTTCTTTGTCTCAATTTTTATGGACAGTTCATCCCTGTTATAAGGTCACAGTATAGTACACTTGGTATTGATCTCAAAAGTTTTTTGACTGTGCACTGCTCTTACCGAGTTGTGTTATGCATTGAAAGGCTTCTAACTTTTACTTGCTCTGGGAAAATAACATTTTCTCACAAAAATCATTTCTTAATTATTTTTTTTCTGAATAAGACTTACCATTGTTTCTTTTAAATGATAATTTACTTTCAGTACAGAAAGTCTCGGTAATGAGTTCATATATAAACAGGTCTTACAATGATCCTACAAAGTCTCAGTAATGAGTTCTTGTATGAAGTTTTTCTCAGATCCCATTTTCTAATAAGGAAGTAGAGGTTTTATTCTTTTGACTTGGTTTGTAATTCATTTCTGATTTTCCACTAAACTCTTTCCACAGCAGTTAAGACTACTGTATAGTGTTTTTTAAGTTGCTGTAATGGTGTCTGTTCCTTTAAACTCTTTCTGCAATAATTCATGGACAAAATTTTCATAGTGAGTCAAAATGTCTGCTGTGCAGATTTGTATCGTTGATTTCCGGTTACTGTCAGTATTTGGCAATTACATTCAAAAAATGACAGGGCCCGATTATATGCAGGCGATAACTTCATAGACTGCCCCCCTTTCCCCTGCAATCCAAGAAGTCTTGTTCTTTTTCTTCAGAGCACAGGGATTTTTTAACTGGTCAGGCCAGCCACATTGCCGTATAGCACCAGAGTCAGCATGTCCTTCCATGCTTTAAACCCAGGCACCTACTTAGCACTTTCATGGATATAAGTCCAGCTAGAAATTTTCTTCCAGAAGGGGCCTGGTTTGCTGCAAGTGAACACCTGCCTGCCTGGGAACATAGCCTTTCTCTCTAATGATTTTCTTAAGCTTGGTAAATATGTTGGTGGCCCTTCATTGCCAGATGCTGCCTCTCTTGTAATATTCATATTCTTCAAGTTGAATCAATGTTTGAATTGATTTAACCATCCCTTCTTGGCTGCAGATGGTTTGGTTCCCTCTTTAGTATCTTCAATACCATCTTTATTGCGGCTTTGGCTGTTGTAGAATATTTCCATTGATAGGGACCCTCTTCTTAGTCATGTCCTCTATCCGTATACTTAGTCCTTTTACTGTCTTATCCAACGCTATCCCATATTGTGGAAATCACTTTTGCACTTGCAGGCAAACCTTTCACAAATGCTTTGCTTCTCATCAAGAGTACACCTTTGTATCCTAACACAACCCAGATGGGTGGTGACAAAAGTCGTATTAGGGTCTTTTCCGCCTAATGACTGCACTCCTACAGCCAATGGACCAAGGTGTTATTGTTGCATTAAAATGGCTATACCTGAGGAAGTTCTTGGAGGAGTTGATGGTGGTGTTCAAAGAAAGGAGCAGCAAGGCTTGGATACAGGGGAGGAACAGACTCTGGGGAACATTCAAAAGTATTACCAGGAGTCTGCCTTCTACAACTTTGCAGATCCTTGGAAGGGCATCACCCTGCAGACCAGGAGCAAGCATGGAACCATATTCAGAAAAGGGAGGAAGACCTGATCTACTTCCAAGGTGTTGATATTGATGACTTTCATGCCCAGATTGGGAAAGGAGAAAAAGTGGTCTTGAAGATAACATATGAGATGGCTGGATGACATTGGTGGCAATCTGGTTTTTAACCGATGTCTGACAGTAAGATATTATCGGCTGCATTTGCCACCAGTGAGTTGGAGGAAGAAGCCCCTGAAGATGTCGATATACTAGACAAATGCACACCGAACCCCCAACCTACAAGGACATGCAGAGACAAATTTATTGAGCTGAGGGAGAACCTGACATGGACTGTAGCTGTTTCCCCAAAGCAATGGAGTTTGCTGAAGGAGCTTGAGAAATGCAGCAGCTAATGATTTTGAACCAGAATCATCAGTTTGAAAATAACAGAGTACCCTCAACAACTTCAGACCTTTGGCCTTCATGCACCCAACCCTATTGCCATTCACTTAAGTTTGGAAATACATGCAAACATTTCAGCAGTTTTTTTGACATGCCAGGTACTTTCAGCCAGGAATCTGATGTACCTCTCCTGTCTCTTGAAGACCCTCATCACACCTCAATGCCTCTTTTGACCAGTTTGCCCCTTCATGACCTCTTGGAGGAGCAGGCAATAGTGGAGGAGGAAGGGCAGGACTTGCAAACCTTCCTTGCAAGTTTTTCCAAGTCTTGGCTACATAAGCAGTTTTGCCATTACTCACAAGTAAGAGAGAAAGAGTATGTTTGGTTTTTATCTTTTGTACAATACTGTACATTGTCTTGTGTATTGTTTATATGCATGCAGCAAACACAGTCCTGTGCAGTGACAATAGGAAAAAAAGTGGCATGAACTTAGTTGTATATTTGCAGTGTGTTTTATACTGTTTCTGCTAATTTCCAGTATCTGTAAGGGCCTTGGATGTATTTATCAAGTGCAACAGCATAAACATGAGTTATGAGAATTATATTTAGGTAGTTGTACTGTTGGGGCCCCCAAAAGAATCCAGGAATCTGGAGATTTACTTAGGAATATTGGTGAGGGTAAAAAGCTTTAAAAGTACCTGTATAATGTTGCCAATTGAAAGCACTCTACAAAGGTATCCCACACCATTGTACCAGTAACAGAATAGTTTCTTAGTCTCTTCTTCAATTTTACATTCAACAAAGCTGAATGATGACATACAATAATTGCATAGGCAATGAGCTATAGATCATTCAAGGACATTATGTTCATTTCGTTGAAACATAATTGATTGATAAAGCATTCTAATCAAATTAATGGAACAAAACTCAAGCTTTCTTCTGATATTCTGAATTAAAATGAAATCTCACATTCACTATCAAAATCAGTATATGTTTAGTATTGATAAAATTAGACATTTGTTTCAGACTTATCATAAAAGGTTTTATGGTTTATTTGTATAGGTCTTGTTCACTCCTATTTAATGTCCTAATCTTAAAACTGGATAATATGCCTGATTTTTTTTCAATGAATGCCACCTTCATAACAATGATTTATTCTACTTTGGTTTATAATTGGTCTCTATTCCACCTCATTTTCCTGTTCACTCACATATATATTTCAGTACTGCTATTGATACTTGTGAGAATATATTTCAGCGCTGCTAAGGATACTTGTGGGAATATTTGTGCATTATCATTATAAAAGATGCAGATCTGGCTACTTTAATCTGTTTTTAATATCCTTCAGTGCCTATTGGCAAGGATTCTCCATAGATGGTTTGTATAAAATCAATACTGTACTAATACCTGTCAGAATATTTCATATAGTAATATATTGTCTGAAAATCTCTGAATTACCTACAAAGAAAATATGAAAATTACTTAATAGTTGAAACCTTTATTACAAAAGAGGAAAGATAAAGCCAAGATTTAAAACATCATACAAATAAATTAGTGTATCACAAATGTTTACTTCATATAAATGTGAACCCTTTATGTTTGAATTTTCTTACCTGAATGAAAATACAATGCAGTTTAAAAAGATTCATTTGCAGGGAAACGAATTTAATGGAGAAGATATCCATTTTTTGCTATAGGAGCTACGTTACCCAAGTCAGCTGTATATGTGAATTTCTTTTTACATAATTAGCATACAAAAATATCTAACCTTTCTAAAATAGACTTTAAAACCTGTAAAAAACAATTGTTCGAAACCTGTTAAAAAACACACATCACGTTTGCAACATCGCTAATGCATCAATACACTGCATGATAGCTACCAACATTTTTTTACAGTATGCAAATATATATTTAATTTCACATATTATATGCACTGCTATATCTACTTGTACGTATGAATAGTAAAATCAACTTATTTGATGCTTTGTTTTAAAAACAGGAAACTTAGCAAGCCTCCAACAGAAACAGAACTTCAAAAGCTAATATTTAACGAATAGTACGAGAAAACATGGATATTGGATGACTGCCCCCTGACTCTGCTTTTTTCTTCTCCTTTTTATCAACAGTCCAACACTTCCACATACGAATGGTCTCGTCTGCTGCAGCACTAACCACCATCTGACCATCTGGAGACACGCACAGCTCTAAAACACGACCGGTGTGACCTGTGTAATAAAGTAAGAATTCTAAGGAATTTTTTCTCAGGTATGTTGATGAAAGTGGTTTAACAAGAATAACAAATTAAATTTCTGGTCACTTTTATGGGTTTTCCAAAAGGATTATGTAAAATATATATGAAAATTTGAGTTACAAAATGCTTTGGTTGAGCAGCCAGAACAGGAAAGACAATTAAAAAAATATGAGAATGCCCAATACTTGAGAACTGAAAGAAGATGGCAAAGAATTTCAATTCAGCATTACGAAAGCTGTCAATACTACCGGCCTACTTTGTATCCTACCATAAAGTCAGTCAGTGACTGTTTCCGCATCTTTTTGTATAAATTATTCAGGGAATCTAAATTAATTACAGGCAAAGGCAACTTTCCTGTAACCTTTATTTCAATACAGTGCTGTAATTGCTGGAAATTTTATGAAAGATCACTTATGGAGTGCATGTGGAAAATCTCCATAACCTTGAACCCAAGAGAATGAAGGAATTTTTAAACATAACGTTGTGAACAAAACAGCGAGTTCAAGTTGTCAAGGAAAAGTAAACTTGTCTTTGGACTTGACCAAATCACCTTGAGACAGTCACGAAGTGTCTGATCTGATGCCGAAACATAATGCCATATATGAAAACAATACCAGTTATGAAAGGAAAATTACTGGGAAAGATCTAAAAATCTGAGGATATTAAATCTTGAACTTGACCAAATGATATGGCTGATGCTGAAGTTAAAATGTTTAAGATTTAATTATAATACCATGATTGCATACAAAATGCACCCAGACAGAAAGATGGGCAAACAATTACTAAATAGCCTTAAAAATATCTCTATTTAAAAACACATCACAGCAGAAAAATAGCCAAAAGATATTCATAAAATATCATTATTTTTCATACAAAATCCATCAGTAATATATGCCCACATAAGTCTTAGAATGTATCCCCATCACTATATTCTTTTGTCTAACAGATAGATGATTATTGGTAATACCACAACATATGCACCACCCTGAGCTCAAAATACCCATCAATCATCTTAATCTACTCTCTTCTCAAAGTATGAAACTAAGAAATCATAAAGCAGGAAAGATACCCCCCTGTATGAGTGATGGGTTGGCATAAAGAAACGTCTTTTATAGAACTTTAGTTCTCAACTCCGCTACCCATATATGCCTGAACCACAGTTCAAGTATGAGGGCCAAGCTGTTGAAAGACCCTGGAGAACTTAGACAAGAATCAGTCTTCCTAAGGGTAGAATCAGTCATCTTAGGAAAGCCAACATTACCATATGTTGAAGAAAAAGAAGCTTGTAATTCTGGAAGTCTTGTATCTAGGATGCCATGTATGAATGAATGACAGCCCACTGTTAGGGTAATGGTGAAACTTGACTTCCACAGGTCCTCCAACAAAGGGCTACAGTGAATAGGTAACTGTTCATTCATGTATTATAAATTCCAATTTAACAATTAATTTTGCAAAGTAATCTGGCAACTCCAGGTACCTGTGTTTAAAAGAGCATCTACATCTAAATTACACTGAAAAGCCAAAGTAGTACAGAGGCCTCTAATTGAGTACTAAAACTCTTACCAATGATACTTTGATACTTAACGCTCTGAAGTCATAATGTCTGAGGGAGACCTGCCTGAGCCAGTAAGAGATACTGTCCTTGAGGTTTTCCAGAACTGACCTGTAGGAACAACCTGGAGGAGTCACCTATGGTTCTTCTAGGATGATGATGGACTGCCCTCACCAGACACAGAAAGTTCCCTTAGTTATTAGTAATAATGGATGCAAGAGAACGGATAGTGAAAGTTGCTGAGGAAGTCCTGACTACTTGGAGCCGCCTAATCCACCATGAGGTCAGTGTAAATGACACCTATGACAATACTATCCTTATAATGAATGGTATTAGAATGAGCATTAATATTGCTGACCTGCCACATAGGTGCAAATGCAAGGAGAAATGATCTTCAGAGACTTGATGCAAAGATTTGTATGGAGACCTGATGGAACTTCAATCAAAGGAAAAGGCCAGCTTGGAGGCTTAAGAAATTTCTTGAGGAACCCCCTCATTGAAATGCTGATTAAGCCTACTCAGTTAAACTAAAAAATCCACATCTAGCTTATACAGTTCACCAGTCTAGCTTCTACAGTTCAAAGACTTGCAGAAAAGGTTGATGAGATAAACTGCTTCTTACAATACTGAAGGAAAATAAAATCTGCACTTAAAGGAATAAGGGATTCTAACTGACCAGGTAGAAGTTGATGGCTGAAACTCTGCAAAGTCTGGTGATGGCTATGGCTGCTTCTGCCAAAAATCCCTTGCTAAGTACTGCTGGACAGTGCTGAAGCATGATACTGTGCCACCTACAGGTTCTTGTGGAACATTCAAAACACAACAGTCAGAGAACCAAAAAAGGGGTAGTTAAGGCCATCACATTCATAGATAAACTAAGTTGTTCAGAGTCAACCTGACTGATTTCAAACGGAGAAGGCTTATGATTCCAGGTCATCACAGAAATGCATCAGCATATCTATCTTTCAGGCTGCCTGATCTGGCTGGACAGGACAGTACATTGGTAGCTTTCAAATGAAGCTTGTAAACAAATCTTGTGCCTTCCTGGAGTGAATCATAGAGCTACCTCAACATCATTTGACTTTGCCAACAGAACAATGTTCATGACTAGAAAAGGCAGTACTTCAGGTCTTGTTTTTCCATGATTTCTGAAGTAAAGTACTATCATCAAGTTTTCAGTCATATATTACCTGATCAGGGACTGCCATATTGGCTGGAGATCCTGGCACAGAACTTCTGTATCAGAAATGACAGTTTCCTAATCCAGTACTCCTAAAGACAAACTAGGGTTGCTTTTTTGTCTTTGTCCATACCCAGGTACTCAAATCTTACTGATGATAATCACCCCAACATCTCCCTGTTAAAGTCTAGTCCCAAGCATTGGCAGACTTGAATCATAAAATGACATTGTAGCTCGACTGTTGAAGCTGCCATCACCAACCAATCATTCTAGTACCTCTAAAGCTCATGCTCCCTCTGTGCTAAAGTCTGGGAGAAGACTTGAACGGCTGAAACACAGACCCCTGAAATGAAACCATATACCTTTCCTGACCACAAGAAGCAAAAGGTATGTCTTTGAAGCTAGGTGCACAGATACTCTTCGAGTTTCCAGGATACCAGGGAGCCCCTTGTCCTAATGAAATGTGACCTGAGGCAACTGTTTCCATCCTGAAAAGGGTCTGCTGCATGGACTTGTCCAGCGGACTGCAGTTCATGACTGGTCACCATCAGAAGTCAACATAGATGACTGAAGAACCCAAGCAAATTCTTCCATAACTTCTTGATTTCCTGCTTCTGCAACATCTCCATCTCCCCTCACTATCCAGAGCTTGGAACCCCTATGAATCCTCACTGTAAACATCAAAACCTCTAAGCCTTGTAACAAATGGGAGTGGTGTTCCCAGAAACTAAGTTTGTAGCCACCACTAACAACTTCCATCACACAATGGTCCACTTCTAACAACTGCTACAATCTCAAAATTTTTGGAGACAGGTCCCCAGTGACAAAAGAACAGTTAACAGGGGATATGAATGTTGCTTCTTTGCTGAAGTTACTCTGTTGGGGGTAGTAGGATACCCATGCCTAAGAGGCGTCAGCAATCACTGCTGCCTACTGCATTAACATGACAATTTTCCTGCTGACTCTTTCAGACAGAGTTGACTGCTGTCTAAGAGAAGTTGAAGTAGTTCCCATTTTGAAGATGACTTCCCTGGTTACAGTGAGGTCATTTTGTTAGAATGTTACTTACAAATTCCTTCAGGCATAAGAATGGATCCATCAGGCCCTTCATTTCAAATGGAAACGAGGTTTGAGATATCCCTCAGAGCAGAGTCTGGCCTCTTCACCCATCCCAATGCCGGTCAAAATGTCAAGCACCATCCAAACACGGAAAATGAAGGCATGTCCGTCAAATGACACCACTTACTTTCCGCCAGAACAATCTCCACCAATAACTTGACTTTCAGAAAGCAGTGTACTGGGCTCCAAAATAACCCATTCCTATCAGGATGGAGTAAATACAAAAAACAAATGAAGGATGAGGCACCTTTGACAAGCAGCCCTGGATATGGCAAACTGCACAGACATAGGGTTGGCGGCGTGAAGAAATCCGTCATGGTCATAGGCCTATCACACCTTTAACTGGTACCTTTGCCCTCCATCCTCAACTTAACATTTGCAATGAAGTTAGACATTATCTTGGCCAGGAGTTGATATAAAAAAATAGCTAACTTGGTATCGTACATTCTAAGACCTTCTTTGGTTTATGCAGCCTCTCAAGACTGGAGATTCTGCATACACAATCGAAACCCCATCCATATGTTAAATCAAAACCAGATGATTCTTGGATCTGTCTAAACTTGTCTTATTTGACTTTAACAGCTATTCAGTACAGCCCTTGATTGATCTGTCCATAAAAGGGTGAATAAACATATGTAAAAAGAGTTCGTATTTCATAAGACAACAATTTGGCCATTGAGCAAAAGAAAATCAGTAAGACATTACAATTTAGTACTGGTCACTATTTTCTTTACTACTTCAGTTTGCAATGTGCTTAATTTTTCTATGACCACAGGAGTACTTTCAAGGTTTTTTTTGTTAAAAGAACTCATTGCATACCTGACAAATCAGCCACTTTCAACATTGATGGGTAAGACCATATGGTGAGCTGGTTATTCGAGAATCCATGACCAGAAATAATTTCTTTATAATGCGGTGACCAAACTAAGGATGAAACCTGTGGAGAAAAATGAAAGACATGTAAAACTCTTCATAGCATATTATATGGCTCTCTAAAAAAGAATCAACACAAAAGAACACCTCAGTCATTCACAATAAAGTGATAAAGATAACACCTTTCAAATAGTTAACAGTAAATATATATGGAACATCTAAAGTAGACAAATATCATATTGTTCACTGTATATATAATGTTTACCTAACAATTACAAACACCTTACTGTTGAGCATTCTTTTCTTCCAATGCCTTAAGATGTTTGGTAAATGTTGTACTGCTGCTTACAAGCTTTCAAGGGATTACAAAATTAAGACTGAAGATAAGGATTTCAGCTGTGAAGTACACAGGAAACAAAGTAAAAGACCAGAATAGTAAAAGTTGTGTTAATCACATCAAACAAGTGTTAAGTATGAACTGATGTAATAATGTGTACTAAAGAAAGAATAATAAAAGTATTAAAGAAAAAAATTAAAATTCAACTTAACCCATTTCCTTTCAAGTTTTTTGCATACACATTGTGTAAAACAATCAGGTTTTTCACTGACATTTTTAGATATTCTCTACAGGATAACAAGCGGTCATAGTTTTATGAAGAATTATCAATATTTTGAAAGTTATCTGACTTTGAAATATGACACATTTACATTTCCAAGTTAACTTGGGAGTCAACTTCTCAACTTTCCTCAGAAGTCTGGAGACAAATTCAGTAATAGACCTCAACTTAACAGAATTCTGTACTCTCAGCTGCAGTATTATGATTATTTTTAGTTATGCTACCATTTTAAATGGCATACATTTCTAAATAAACCTCTTAAAATGACAAATTTTTAGTTATTTTGTATTTTTCCTAACTAACAAATCTACAGTCTTAACGTACGGATAAATCTTCTACCTCCAGCTAGAAACCGGTAAAAAACATATAAAACTGTAGAAGAAAGAGAATATGAACAGAGGTATAGTAAAGGGAATGAAAGGGGTTGCAGCTAGGTTGAAGGGACGCTGCAAAGAACCTTAAGTAATGCCTACAGTGCACTGAACGAGGTGCACTGATTTCCCTCTTATGTGCACTTTCTACTCGACTACTGCCTGGTCCAGGTCTTCATCAATGTCCTTTTCTGATGATTTTCAGGGAACCCC
Source organism: Macrobrachium rosenbergii (assembly GCF_040412425.1). Taxonomy (NCBI): domain Eukaryota; kingdom Metazoa; phylum Arthropoda; class Malacostraca; order Decapoda; family Palaemonidae; genus Macrobrachium; species Macrobrachium rosenbergii. The sequence goes on from NC_089752.1 coordinate 116,324,102, forward strand.
TATTTCTCTTTGTTCTACTAGCACAAATCTATTACTTTCCTGACAAACTGTCCCCCTAGACTTTCCTTCACACAACCAAAATATCTGTCTTTTAGATGTCCATCTGTTTTCCAGCCCCTGGACACCCTTTACAGCAGTTTGTTCAGCTTCTATTGTATATAAATTCTCTACCATACACTAATTCTCTCAGACTCAAATGATTTTAGACAACTGTCATTGGTAGAAAATTTTTGGTAACTTCAACTCAAATCATTTTTATTTTGTTCATTCTTTATATAATCATTCATTTTCAAAAATCAAAATAGCATTTCACTGCAACAAGTCACTTTACAGCGGGTGATCAAGGAAAAGCATTACAAAGCCCAGGAATTTTACCTGACACAGATAAGTTTTGCCCTGACCCACAAACAGCTTTGCCATGACCCACGCATCATTAAGAGTATTTTTTCATGAAAATTCATGCTAAAACTGCTGTATGTTTTACCTTCCCATATATCTTCCTACATTTATTCAATATGCTGTTGTAATGAACACACAAATCTTATTAACTTGGATAGCTCACTTAACTGAATTTATATAGGTTGGATTTATAGGATTTACCCAAAAAGGACAAAAGCTTAGGATTGAAAGCCTAAATGATGACGATGATGAGTATTTAAAATTACGCTGCTGCCTGTTTTGTATAACTGCTCAGTAGAAAGCCTGTATATTAATGAAATTAAAAACCAAACGTTTTCAAGATACAATCACAAGCTTCTCAAAAAATCAACTTTATGCTGTATTTCTGTTATACCAGGGATAAAAAGAACAGACCTTCTACAGTAGTATTAAGAAGAAAAAAGTAAGTTCCCATGTAAAATCAACATTACCTGAGAATTAGTATGAACTTCTTTCAGACAGAGACCAGTTGTGCAATTCCACAGCCTTATGGTACGATCAGCTGTTCCACCACCTGTCGCCAAAATATTATTCTGCCAAGGACACCAACTTACAGCCTGAAATAAAGGGACATTATCAGGGGGGAAAATATTTTATAAAACAATTAAACAGTTGAATAAAACATGCTACACAAAACTAAATGCAACACTGAAAAGGGAAATGTGAATTACACTACATCAAGTAAAATATCTTTATTCAAAAGGTTTTATATTTTTGGTATTAATCAAAAATATGTATACTGATGCTCATATCATCAATGTAAAATAATAAAAATCATTAAAAATCTGAGTTTCTTTCCAACACACTTCTCCCTTCAAAACATTCACCCATATTAGAAACTACCAACTCTGCAAGTGAGGAGTCACTGTCATAACTACCACTCTGTTTTGCTCTAAGACCTATAAAGATTACATTCTCATCAATGCTGATTCAACAGCAAAGCAAAACAGTTGAAAATTTAAGACAGCCCTTCCTCACTCCGCTACAAGCACAATTTCCAGCAGTTGGTCTTTGATGCCTCCAAACGGAAGAAATGTGTTAGGAGTCTTAAGAGACTGATCTGAATTTCACTTTATGAACTTCATGATATTTAAAATGATATTTTTATGATAAAATAAAGTTTTGTACATACTTACCCGGCAGATATATACTTAGCTATAGTCTCCGGCGTTCCCGACAAATTTCAAAACTCGCGGCACACGCACAGGTAGGTCAGGTGATCAACCATACCCGCCGCTGGGTGGCGGGAATAGGAACCATTCCGTTTTCTAATCAGATTTTCTCTTCCACCTGTCTCCTGAGGAGGCTGGGCGGGCCATCAATCGTATATATCTGCCGGGTAAGTATGTACAAAACTTTATTTTATCATAAAAATATCATTTTTGTACATGCAACTTACCCGTCAGATATATACTTAGCTGAATGGCACCCTTGGAGGAGGGCAAGAGACAGAAAATAACTAAAAAACGGGAAACAACATATGTTGTAGGATAAACAAAAAACCATGGTTCTTACCTGATTGGGCAGAAGACTTCATGGATACTGTCTATGAGTCTGCTTGCCTCAGGAGCTTCAGCGAGGATGTGACCTGTGACTGACAGCCCTTCTGGATCGTGCCAATGGGGGATGACCCACTAACATGGCCGAGCCTATAGCGGATCGTGTCAAAGGGGGCTGACCCACTTACATGACCGAGCCTACACCTGAATCGTATCAATGGGGGCTATCCCTCTTACATGACAGAGCTAGGTGTCCATACAAATTACAAGGAACATGACAACCAATCCCGACCACCTGACCAATCCTAACCTTGTTAGTGATAAGAATTGAAAGGGGAAGCATAATTCCATCACCCTCTTCCAACCAACCATAAAAACACACACCACCAAGCCTAAAAACAACTAAATTAACTAAACTAAAAGGATTGGATTCAGCTCCCTGTCCCAGCACCGAATCCAGAGATACGTGCGCTCCTAGAGAGAAGCACTTATCATACGTTACTCTAATATCTCGTAAGTAATGAGATGCGAACGTTGAATTACACCTCCAATAGGTTGCCTCTATAATAGACTGGAGAGACAACGTCTTGTGAAAAGCCAAGGATGTAGCAATGGCTCTCACTTCGTGTGCTTTCACTCTAAGGAGCTTAAAGTGCTCATCTTCACATGAGATATGCGCTTCCTTGATGACGTCCTTAATAAAAAAGGACAGCGCATTCTTTGAGATTGCTCGTGAAGGATTCCTGACAGAGCACCAAAGACTTTCAACCGATCCTCCCAGAGATTTCTTCTTTTCTAAGTAGAATTTAAGGCTCCTGACAGGGCATAGAGTCCTCTCCAACTCATGTCCCGTCACAGAAGAAAGACCTTTTAATTCAAAGGTTCTTGGCCACGGTTTAGAAGGATTCTCATTCTTCGCTAGAAAGAATGGTTTAAAGGAGCATATAGCCGAACCTTCCTTAAAACCAACTTTGCCGTCTAAGGCTTGTATTTCACTTATTCTCTTAGCTGAGGCAAGGGCAAAGAGGAAAAGTGACTTCCTGGTGAGATCCCTGAAGGAAGCTTGATGAGGAGGTTCGAATTTTTTAGACATTAAGAATTTCAAAACTATGTCTAGATTCCAACTGGGAGGTTTCGAAGTCATGAATTTTGACGTTTCAAAAGACCTTATAAGGTCATGAAGGTCTCTGTTTTCCAAGATATTCAGATCTCTGTGTCTGAAAACTGAAGATAACATACTCCTGTATCCCTTAATTGTGGATACAGCGAGGTTGCAATGTTCCCTCAGGAAGATAAAGAAATCAGCAATGTTTGTCACAGAGGTACTGGAAGAGGATATCTTATTGGTCCTGCACCATCTTCTAAAGACCTCCCACTTCGACTGGTAGACGCGAAGGGTTGAGGATCTCCTGGCTCTTGCAATAGCCTTCGCAGCTTTGTGCGAAAAACCCTTCGCTCTGACCAGACCTTCGATAGTCTGAAGGCAGTTAGACTGAGAGCGGGGAGATTCTTGTGGAATCTGTTGAAGTGGGGCTGTTTGAGAAGATCGTTCCTGTGTGGAAGCGATCTTGGAAAATCTACTATCCATTCCAGTACCTCTGTGAACCAATCTTGAGCTGGCCAAAACGGAGCTACCAGTGTCAGTCTCGCGCCTTCCGATGATGCAAACTTTCTTACCACTTCTCCCAGGATCTTGAATGGGGGAAAGGCATACCCGTCTAATCCTGTCCAATCTAGGAGAAGACTGTCTATTGCAACTGCTCTCGGGTCCGATATCGGAGAGCAGTAGTTTTCTAGCCTTGCATTCCAGTGGGTTGCAAAAAGGTCGATATTCGGCCTTCCCCACAGGTTCCACAGTCTTTCGCAGACTTCTGAATGGAGAGTCCACTCTGTGGGAAGGACCTGATCCTTCCTGCTGAGAAGGTCGGCCCTCACATTCCTCTCTCCCTGTACAAATCTGGTGAGGAGTCTGATCCTCCTCTCCTGAGCCCATAACAGCAACGTTTTTGCCGTTTCGTAAAGGGAGAAGGAGTGTGTTCCTCCCTGTTTCCTTATATAAGCCAGGGCAGTAGTGTTGTCTGAGTTCACTTGGACTACTTGTCCTGCGACAAGGAACTCGAACTTGATGAGAGCCAAATGAACTGCTGATAGCTCTTTCTTGTTGATGTGCCAGTTCACCTGGTCTCCTCCCAGGTGCCTGACACTTCTCTCGACCCTAGTGTTGCCCCCATCCCGACTCCGAGGCGTCTGAGAACAACACTAGGGGTAGGGCTCGGCAACTGAAGAGACAGTCCTTGGCATAATTTTCGAGGGTCTAACCACCAGTTGAGATCCTCTTTTATCTTGTCCGAAATTTGGAACAAAGTTGCTAAGTCCTGAGACTTCTGGTCCCAACTCTCCTTTAGGAAAAACTGAAGAGGTCTCAGATGAAGTTTTCCCAAGGAGACGAACTGTTCCAGCGAGGAAATGGTCCCCAGCAGACTCATCCACTCCCTCGCTGAACAATGTTTTCTCCTTAGAAAAACTGTCACCTTTTCTATGCAGCGATCTATTCTCTCTTGGGATGGAAAGGCTAGAAAATCCGAGAATCCATCAGAATCCCCAGGTAAACAATGCTCTGCTCTTGGAACAACCTGGGATTTCTGTAGGTTTACTAATAGTCCAAGGGACTGTGTCATATTTAGGTGATCGACAAGTACTCCAGACAACTGTCCTTTGATTGAGCTCGAATCAGCCAATCGTCGAGATACATTGATATCCTCACTCCCTCTAAGTGAAGCCAGCGTGCCACATTCCTTAAGATGCCCGTGAACACTTGTGGGGCCGTCGAAAGACCGAAGCACAGGGACCTGAATTGAAAAACTTTTCCCAATCACGAACCTCAGGAACTTTCTTGACGAGGATGAATGGGAATGTGGAAGTAAGCGTCCTGCAGGTCCAGGGAGACCATCCAATCCCCTGGACGAAGAGCTGCAAGAACCGAAGAGGTAGTCTCCATCTTGAATTTCGTCTTGATTACGAAGAAATTCAGGGCGCTTACATCCAGAACCGGTCTCCAACCCCCCGAGGATTTCGGAACCAGAAAAAGACGGTTGTAAAACCCGGGGGAATGGAGGTCTTGAACCGGTTCTATTGCTTCCTTTTCTAACATTTGTTCCACTGCTAGAAAAAGAGCCTGGTTCTTGATGGGATCCCTGTAGCTGGCGGATAACTCCCTGGGAGTTGATGTTAAAGGAGGACTTTCCCTGAAGGGGATAAGGTAGCCTCTTCTTAAAATGGAGAGGGACCAGTCGTCCGCCCCTCTCTGTGCCCAGACCTCGGCGAATTGTAGCAGTCTGGCACCCACTGTCGTCTGGAGTACTCGTTCTTCATTTGGTCCTTCTGATAGGACGAGAGGAAGACCTTCCTCTTCTCTCTGGTCTTTTGCTCCTGAAGGAGGATCTGGACGAAGGACCACCTCGAAAGGGCTCCTGAAAGGGAGCCTTCTCCTTCTTGGCGAAAGGGACGGCAGGTCTGACCCTCTTCGATGACTGGGCCAAAAGGTCCTGTGTCGCCTTTTCAGATAACGAGCGAGAAATCTCCTTCACCAAATTTTGAGGAAAAAGGTGAGGAGAAAAAGGAGCAAACAGAAGAGAGGATCTCTGAAGAGGAGACACAGACTTCGTGAGGAAAGAGCTGAATACTGACCTCTTCTTCAGAATAGCAGCTCCGAATAAGGCAGCGACTTCCGCGGAACCGTCCCTCACTGCTTTGTCCAAGCAAGACAAAACACTCACGAAGTCATCCAAACACAGGAATTCGGGATCCCGAGTCCTGTTGGCCAAAGCTCCAAGAGACCAATCCATAAAGTTGAAGACCTCCACAACTCTAAAAAGACCCTTGAGGAGATGATCCATTTCACTCATTCCCCAAGTCGCCTTCGCTGAAGAAAGGGAAAGTCTCCTGGAGGAGTCAACCAGATTAGAGAAATCTGCGTCAGCAGATGTGGGGAGCCCCAACCCCATAGGCTCCTTGGTCTCATACCACATTCCTGATTTTCCCAAAAGTTTCAAAGGAGGGAAAGAGAAACCGTCTTGCTTGCATCCTTCTTAGATTGCATCCACTCCCCGACTCCTTTAAAGGCCTTCCTCATCGAAATCGTAGGGCGCATCTTGACAAACGAAGAGGGTCTAGTTGACTTGGTGCTGTCCCACAAAGATCCCGGAGAAGGAGGGGCAGCATGACAAAGAGAATCTCCAAACTCCTGAATTAGAACCGGCCAACCGTTTGTAATCCGAAACTCCAGCGTCCTTAGGAGAATCCTCTTCTGAAACTTCCTCCAAAGCAGCAGGCGGAGAGGAAGGCTTAAGAGAAGAAGAGCGCCTATCAGGCGAAGCGAGCCTGGAAGGAGAAGCACTCCTGTCCAACGAAGAGCGCCTACCAGGAGAATGGCGCCTGACCCCGGACGGGCGCCTGTCAGGAGAGGGGTCCTGTCCACTGATGAGAGCCTTCCAGGAGAGGCCCTAAAACGCAGGGCGCTTGGTAGAGAGCGGCGTCTGCCGGAAGGAGGAGCTTGGAAGACGACGCGGCGCCTGCCCAAAGGAGAAGTACAGTGAGGCGAGTGCGCCTGGAAGGAGAGGCGCTTCTCTCGATGACGAGCGCCTGGAAGAAGTGCGCCTGCTGGGAGACTGGCGCCTGTTCGCGGCGCGTCTACGAGGCGAAGAAAACTTGCTGGAAGAAGGAAGCTTGGCAGGAGAAGAGCGACGAGTTGAAGACGAGAGCTTCCTGGAACTCTTGACAGGAAGAAAGTCATCCTTCCTACGAGAAGAGGAGTCCTTAGCAAGAGATCCAACAAGCGCCGATAACTGCTCCTGGAGGCCGATCAAAATCTTCTTCGTCGAATCCTTCACCCCTGATGGAGAGGAGGAGGGGGATCTACGAGCTCTCTTCCTGACAATAGGAGAATCCTCCGGGAAGCGCTCAGGGCTCGAGTCCAAACGCTCTACTCTAGGAGCCTTCCAAGATCTCTTCAAAGGGCGCGACTCCTCAGCCGAACTCCAACCACGTCTCGGAGAAGACGCGTCAGACACTTTTTCAGGATGCCTTTTCTATGGCGATCCAAGGCAGCCTGGGACGCAACAACAGGATCTGCCGAAGGGACGCCTGATCGTTGGGGATGCTCTACATCCTCCCTGCGGCTTTCGACATTCCTCCTCCACTGGTCCTGGGAGTTTGGAAGAGGTCTAGGCCTAGGAGCAATGCGGGCCGATCAGACGCCCCCTCCACTACACTGGGGACACTGCACATATCACTGTCACTCTTACCTTCCTTCATCATCGCACGCAGTTGCGATTTCATCTGAAGAAGTTCCGCTTTCATCGCCCATTTCAGAGGACGAATCCACAGGTTCGATGAAGGGAGAAGGGGCTGAAACCAAAGGATTAGGAGAGTCTACTGGGTTAATTTCTAACTCGTGCTCAGCAGAGCGAGACCTACTCGAGCTTCTGGAGGAAGCCTTCCTAACTCTATCCTTTTCAAGCTTCTTCAGATAAGAAGACAAAACCTTCCATTCCTGATCAGACAATTTCTCACACTCCTTGCACCTATTGTCCGAAGAACAATCATTCCCCCTACACCTCATACATACAGTGTGAGGGTCTACCGAAGCTTTCGGCAACCTCACCTTGCCTAGCACACACACGGAACACAGGCGAAACATTAACGTCAAACATCTTAATGAACAATCCAAAAGCAAATCCAAAAAACAGTCCACAATAGCGTATGCCAAACCAAAGATCCAATACGTCACCAAAATCAGGCCAAATAGATCCTCAGCAAGCGAGAAAACGAAAATCAAAGCAGGAGGAACCAACAACAGATGTTGCCGGAACCAGCGACAGAGAAAATCTGATTAGAAAACGGGAATGGTTCCTATTCCCGCCACCCAGCGGCGGGTATGGTTGATCACCTGACCTACCTGTGCGTGTGCCGCGAGTTTTGAAATTCTGTCGGGAACGTCGGAGACTATAGCTAAGTATATATCTGACGGGTAAGTTGCATGTACAAAAATGAACATACATTCTTAAGGGACACACAAAAATCAATGCAAGCTCCCATAGAAGTTACAAAAAGTAGAAATTATACAAAGATAATATATATCTATCTAGATGGACTATCTATATCTGTCTAATTATATATACACATTAGTACAACAAAATAAAATCAATCAATATTAGCTAAAAAACAAAAAAAAAGGGTACCCTCAAGTGAGAGAGCTCAATTCCATGACACTGAAGATCATATAAAAATACCCAGAAGCATTGCCTGAAATTTTACTGCACTGGTTAACGATTACCAAATGAGGGATGGCAAGTATGTGGGACATACTTCAATCATTTAAATCATTGTTGCAATTGGTAGCTATCATTAAACAACTATCTTTTTTTTCAGGAGGATTCACATAAGAAAATTTTTAAAATCCTTTGATAATCATTCTTTTAATGTGCTGAAAACTTGGATTTAAAATATTTTTTAGTTTTTTTTAGAGGACAAAAAGGAATGACAAAAGATACCACTAAAATGATCCATAAAGAAAGAATATTGGACAAATTCAGAAAATTCTTTCATCTGATATTAATGCTATTTCATTAAGTACTTTTGTCAAACTGCTGTAATGAAAGTAACAAAACTTACCCTAATAGCTGCTTGATGTTGGGAAAATGTATGGAGAGGACTTGTGTTCATATTTTCCCAAATATTTACTTGATTGTCATTACCACCGGATGCCAGAAGACGTCCGTCAGGAGACCATTTTAAGCCGCAAACTTCCTGTTATTATTAAAACATGATTCTTATCTGAACTGTAAAGTTGCCTTGTGATAAAAAAGCCAATTTTTTAACAATTTCAGTGACCAGCCTTATCCAAGGCCTAAATCTACCGTGAATGTCCCTTACATTAAAAGACACTTGAAACCCTAATCTTTGTAAGCAAATGGGTAACTAAGAAAATTTTGTTTGAGTTGCATGGCTAAGAAGCTACACTGCTTCCACAATGTAATTCTGACTGGTGCACTAGTGAGCTTTAGAGAAACCTTTTTTTGTTTAATTTAAATACTGAGTCATTTGCTCTGATCCATTTCTTGTCTTTGGAATTTACCTACAAATTTATAAGAAACTAAAGTGGCAGTTTTCTGATATGAAAATTGTAATATCTAATCATTTTACCAAGTTTCTAATTTTAAGAAATGTACCCATACTCAATACCTTTAAGCTTGAGACTTTTCTCTAATATTATTAGAAAAAAAACTTGCCCATTGTATTAAGCTTGCCTTTTTCTTAATGCTTCTTTTGCCATTACTGTCAGATTGAGCTGGCCTTGTCTTAATCTGGGTTATTTATATAAAAAAAAATAGAAAAATAATCAAAGGCCTTTCAACATAATATGATGACCATGAATAACAATGTTCAGAAACAATGCAGCTACAAAACGATGCCAAGCATAGGAAGTTTGACACCATCCCTTCCATTTCACATGTACATGACACCAAAATAAAACATACCTCTATTTTCAATACAAAAATACTAAAAACAAAAGCAAGTAATTATGATTAAAACTATCCCTAAACAACCTTCAATAACAACTACAGTATTGCTATAGGGTCGTGAAAATACACAAAATGTCATAAATATAGTTTTAAGTTATTTCCAACTAATTTTCCAAATGCCTGAAACTAACCTTAATTTTAAAATAATCCCTAACTTTATAAAGGCACTTTACAGGGAATATAATACTTCAAGAAAATGGTCAAGTTCACTATGCTCATCTAGCATAAACAAGAAATAATAATATGCTGTTTACAATAATATTCTGGTTTTGAAACTTGAATAATAAATCTCCAGTACCTCCAGCCATCCCGAAGATATATTCAAAGGTAATTTATTTATATTTTACAAGACCTACAATATTTTGCAGTGTTGTGTTCTCAAACTTTTGTTTTTATCATTAAAACAATTTTTCACATGTCAAGTAATACTATACTTAGAAATAAAACAACTGATATCTATCCATATCTCACTGGAAAACCTCAAACTGGCATCAGGAACCTAAACCATAGGTTAGAGGTACCAAATCATTGCCGTCACATACCTGTGAGTGACCTGACAAAATGCCAACTAGATGATCCGCTACTCGTACATCATGATGGAAAATCTGACCAGATCTTGAGCCTGAACTTAAAATATATGAATTCCAGGACAGTGTAGTAACACGACCTTCATGAGTCCCCATGGTGCGAATCAACTTCTGTTGCCCCACATCCCATAGCTGAGTGTGACCGGAACTTAAGCCCATTCCAAGAACATTACCTGTACAAGACATTACTATAAGAAAGCAGTTTAAAAAGACCACAAGGTCACATTTCTAGGCTTTCATCTAGCTCACCTGCAAAACAAACTATAGTATATCCAGTATACTGCATTAGTAGTTGCTGATCATAACTCAAGTTACTTTGTCTTCACTCCCCAACGTTAGCAATATTAACAAGTATTGAACAAGTACATTTCATTTTCGAAGATCTAACTAACAATAATAAAATTCTTTAAAAGGAGAAACTTTGTTTTAATTTTCTTCTCTATCTTTATCCACAGCCTTCAACTCTTAAAAAAAAATTGAGGTGTCAACCCCCTGGCTAATCTGTGTATGAAAATTTACTTAGTATTTTTTTAATGGTAGTTACTAGAATTTATCATGAAGCTTAGTATTTTTTTAATAGCAGTTATCAGAATTATCATGAAACTTAGTATTTTTTTAATAGCAGTTACCAGAATTATCATGAAACTTAGTATTTTTTAATAGCAGTTATCAGAATTATCATGAAAGTATTTTTTTAATAGTTATCAGAATTATCACGAAACTTAGTATTTTTTTAATAGTAGTTATCAGAATTATCATGAAAGTTGCTATTAAACAATCCTCCATGTCTGATTTTCCTTCCTCTAACTATAGTTGTTACAACAGACTTTCTCCTGACAGCCTACGAAAAAATTAAAATAAAGGCAGAGCAACTGACAGGTAACACTGAGAAAACCAAAAATTTTAGTATGAAAAGGATATACCTAGCAATTGATGATCAAAAAATATTTAGGAGATTACCTAGCAATTGATGACCAAAAAACATTATTCTGGGGGTTCGTAAATTGTATATTTTTTGTATCATTAATGTGCTTTAAGACGAGAGCCTTGCATTCAGTTTCTTACACAGAGTCGTTTTCCATTTGATGGTAATACTGTACTTAGAAGCATTTGCTTGTTTTTACTTTTTACTATTATACTACTATTTTTCAAGCTTAAGACCTTTTAGGTTGAATTTTGGTGCCTGAACAAACTGCTGAATAGTTTTCAATTGTTAAATAACATATTTGTAAGTGATATCTAAGTTCAGTGATAATGAATTTTTCCACTTCTAAACAATACCAACAAAGACTTGCACCATATTCACATGTGTGGCTCAAAGTATTTATTACTCCATGAAGAACTGCAGCATATTCACATTATCATTTATGGCTAATTATAATACAGATTTAAGCTTTCAGTAAGTGGGATAATCATCTATTTTAAAAAAAGTGAAACTATTAATACAAAGGATTAATTTTAATAAATTGATGACTATGAACTTGCCTAATGCCTGAAAATGAAAAGAACACCCCCACCCCCCCAAAAAAAGTGTTACTAATAATACAAAGTACAGCACTTACCTTCTTTAATCCATGACAACGAACAAATATAATCTGGTTCCTCCAATTGAGTCAGGGCTGTTATAGATCCATCCCCAGCATTCCATATGTATACAGAACTGCTTAAGGCCACTGCTAAGTGATTGTTCACACTCCAATCAAGTAAATGAAGGTCTAAAAGGAAAGAAAATTTAAAGTTTTCAGTTGATCTCACAAAACTTGGTTAATATTGCAACCACAAGAGTGCAATAGAAATTCACGTACATATGTGTAAAAAGCTGATGATGCAAAACTAGTAAAGATTTACCAGAGGACCTGTACATTATTGCAGCAAGTAATAAATGAGACCATGTCATTTCTTGATTCTCATATACTTGATCTGGGGATCTGTTTGTGAGGGAGATGTGAAAACTGGAGTTTGGCAAAGTACAAGTTGAACAGTTAAATTGGGGAGACTCAAGTACATGGATGGAGACACCATAAAACTATATAGCTCGGACCAAATGAGCACATTGCAGCCTTTAGTATGCCTACTGCATATTAGCACTACACAGATACAGAATAACATTTTCTAATTGCGGTATACTTTCAGACTCCACCAGTGATTTAATTGCCCAGTTCATGAAACAGATGCTTAAAAGATTACACTAGGCTAAATATTTCAAATAAGATGTTCTCTTTCCATAAAACAAAATGAGACCACACCATTCTTCACTTGTACGCGTAAAGAAAAACACAATATGTGCTGAAGAATATCTAACATTAAAAAATATACCTTAAGTCTTGATTCATGCCAAAGAATATTTGTCAACACTAATATCAACAGTATCTCAATCAATCTGGTATTCACACACAACGCTTGCTCCAAACAAGTATCTACAAAGGTTTATTTCTACATTACCAGCTAATTATTTTTACTGTGCCTACTAGCTATTTCCCTTAATTCCTTTATACTAGAGCTTGGAGATGACTAATGGAATATCATTAATTTTTATTTTGTAAATTATGTAACGGCACTCATTCTTCAATAAAATGCATGCTCTTTAGTTGACTTGTGTGCAGTTTTTTTTTTCTATACAGCTTGAGCAAGATTACCATACTTTATTTAGTGATCTAGTGATATACACAAATCAAAACTATTATACTGTATTGGTGAAGATTAATAATAATAATAATAATAATAATAATAATAATAATAAAGGCAAAAACTGAGGCTAGCAACAGATACAGTAAATTGGAATAGACGTACAATACATAAAAGATCAAAAATGCAAAATTCTTACTGAAAATATAAGAGTAATGGAATGATGGTGGCATATTTTGAAAATCTGACAAATGAAAAGTCATACAAACTGGAGACCACTGAGAATGTAACACCTGAAGAGTTTAGGAGACCCCTTGACAAGATGAAAAGAAAGGAAACGGTCAAGATCATTTGGAATAACACGTGATATGTTAAAAGCAATAAAGCCAATATGAGTTGACAAGATTATATGTGAACATCTGATAAGGGAAGACAGGACCAAAAGTGAAATACAATATACTAAAAAAGGATACTCACTAGTGTGAAAAGTATACAGGAATTCAATCACTTGAACATACTGAAAATATTGGAGGTGCTGAAGAAAGGCTTTTAAAATCAAACATTATCAATTTGTTATATGCGAGACAAATCAACAAAGGAGACAGTCCTCATGACTATCAAAATACCAAGCAATAAGGAAGAGATAATTCCACATATTTGTGTATCATGAGAAGGCATTTGATAAAGACTACCAAGATAAGCTTTTGAATGGGTATCACAAGAACAGAGGTTACCAGCAAGGCTCATTTAACTGATGTTAATATAAATAATCTAGGTGGAAACATTGGAAGGTGTCAAAACTTAGGACAAATGTGGGTGTCTGTTACATGTCTCATATATGTAAGCACAAGAGGTGTTATGTAACTCCTCAGCATAGGAAACTGTATTAACACATTCATTTCAAAGAGTTAACCTGTTCGCCATAAGTAGTACTGCAAGCGTTATATTTGAACTACCCCACAGGGTATGATTCTGTATGTTCAACTCAGATATTCATATTCTTTTATTACACTGCTTATATTTTTTGTTCATTTATACTTGACCTTCAGTGCAATGTTGGCTTATTAGTAAACAAGCAGATGAAAGATTAGCTATTATTATTAACCCCAGTCAGGACATTTTGATAGCTAGTAGTATGGGATCATCAATTACAAAACATCTCTACCATTCCCGGTAAATGTTGCCAGCAGTATATATATCAGTATACATGTTGTACTAACATATAACTGCCATCAGCTTACAAATGTCAATCCAAGATCAGCAACAAGTCTTTCTTGCTAATCGCAGCAATGAAGGAAGCTATAAACAAGTGCAGAATAGAAGGTTGCTATATGCCGATAACCTAGTGGTAATGGGAATCAGAGGAAGAGAGTGCTGAAATGTTAATAAACTGGAAGAATGGAATGGAAGGGGATGAAAAAAACCTTATGGAACTGATAAGTACTATCACAAAAGTGGCCATGAAGACACTGCAAGGTGTGAGTGGGTCACCTCTGTACAGTGATCTAATATGAGTCAAAAGAAATGCTGAGTATTGTCAAGTATAAATGGACAAAGAAATTTTAGAATTTTCACCACCCAAAGTGTATGTGAATAATTAGAAAGATATGGAAGAGAAAAAACATATTTTGGTGGAAAGGTTAAAAAAGGTGGAACTTTCTATTACCTTGGGGACACATTCAACTGTGAAATAGGTACTAAGAAGAGAGAAATATAGCAGCAGCAGCCTAGATGAAGATAAAAATTAATGAAATAAATTCCAAAACATTTCCAATCCCGGAATGTAAACATTTCAATATTTCAGTCTGTGATATCCCTACTTTATTAAACCAGCCTTTCAACAACCTACTTGGCGGTCCCAAGGCTGGATAAATAAAGGAGGGTTGGCTTCAGGTGGGCATCTGTCCATAAAACATCTACCAGCACCAATTATGAAATGAGATTCAAGCTAGAAACAGCTGGACAATTCTCAATAAAAACAGCAACCCAAACTAGAGATTAAGCTGAGGACTACAAGGCTGGATATCAAAACAATCGCCTCTACACACTTAGTCTCAGAAGGACTAGGAATATCATACTGAACACTCATCCTTAACTTAATTTCTGATGTTCTCTGGAGGAAAATGGGCACTGAATTAGTAAGGCATCATTATTCATAAAAGTCACATTATCAAAACTCTAAAGAATAGTAGTTTGTATTGAGAGCACTGGAGGGCAGAGCTCTTTTGAAAGTAGATGAAGTAAGTTAACATAAAAAAGAAAAAAAAATTACACACACATGGAAAGTTTTGTCTCAGGAAATGGATTACTGCCAACTTTGTTGTGTGTAGTTTTGTATTGCTATTCTTAGCAATGATTATGCTTTTTATCTTTTCCAAGTCCAAATAAATAGGGAGCACTGTTGTCAAGAAGGGGATCTGTCCTTAAAACATCTACCCCAATTAATATGAAATGAACCATTAACCCAAATCTTGCCTCACAATTTCATTTCATGGGGTTAGGCATGAAGTGAGTCTTCTCAAAAACCTGTCTTCTGCACTTTGCCTTTTTTTTTTTTGGACAGAAGGCCAACTTTTTTTAGGACAGAAGGCCAACTGGGACAGGCAACCTAATGCTCTTTTCTAGCCAAGGAAAAAGGGGGAAAAAAAATAGAAAATGGCAGAGTTTATCCAAAAAATGTGATTGACTTGCTCTTAAAAGAAGAAAGGTTACAAGAATCATCATCTAAAGCTTGGCAGAAGAAACAAATAGGTACTGAGCTAAGTATGCCAAGTTTACCCACTTCCAGGGTAAATGTAGGAAATAGCAGCATGATAGTTGTTACAAGCTGCCTGAGAGGAGAAGGAATTTCCCACTGAGATCAACTGAATACTGACCAAAACAATACCTATAAAAAAGAAAGAAGCCACCTTGCAGCAGTGAGGAAGATGGTTAAGAGATGTGGGAAGTGTGCCATCATGGAAGTAACATAATGAAGAACTGTAAGCAAGCTCGGAAAATCATGAAGAAGAGGCATATACGAAGATGCAGACCACACTGGGTAACTAGGCAAAAAGTGCACAAGACAGAAGACTCATTTAATATTCAACACTGTAACAGAAAGTCTGACATTAATCATTTATGATAATGAGAAATGGAATGCAGTATTGCCATCCTCCACATGCTCAGCAAAATTTAATTAGTTCTGTGGTGACACCTACAGTTACAACAATGCAACACCTATGGTTGTAATATTATACCAATGCATCTGAGCACTTACTTGGTAGCATTCATGTCTATATGTCTGTTGGTAAGATATTTTAACACAATACCTAAAGACCAGACAGATTTCTATGTACACTGGGTCTACATGACAAATCTTTGGGAGAAAGTGGTGAAAATTTGGCATGGTCTCTTAGGACAAACTTCACTGATACCTAACAAAGATTAATCATCAGTATGGGGTCACTCGTGATAATTTTCATTCACAGAGTAAAGTACAAGAGAAAAAGCATATATATTCACTTACACAGATTCTTGCGATTTATATTCTAGAGAACTTAACGCAATCCCTAAAAATAAGTATATTTAGGGCTGCTGTCTCATACAAATTTACCCAGACGTTGAAATAACAAATTCCCTCAAAAACATAAGAAAATCATGGCTTACAGTAGTCATCTAGAAGTTCCGGTGCATCCAGTACTTTCTCTGGAACATTTGGTATGTGTCTTGTAGAGGCTGCCTTAGAGACAGAGGGTTTTCCCGCACTGTACAATACCTTCAGATTATTTGCGTATCCTGAAACACACAAAAGAGGTGAAAGCAAATATTAATCTTAATTTAAAAAACAGACACTTAGCACCTGTTTGCTACAAAAAAATAAAGACAAGTGAGTAATTGTATATCTTTAATCTTAAAGTTGGTTAACCACAAAAAACATTTTCCTAGATTATGTTCCAAAATGTCCAAAATGACAAGAAAAAGTAAATCTGGGATTGTCTGGGGGGTAGGGGGGGGGGGGGAATTTTAAGAATTACTAGTTTGGGTAGACCCCATTTTTTTCCCACAAAATATAACTTTTCACATGTGATTGCTTTGATGATCTGTTGTTGTATAGTACAAATATTTTGTAAAGTAATTCTAAAATACAAAAATCAAAATGTCAAAAATCTACTCTATATGATGGTATTTTAATTTACTTATTTATAAAATTAGTGGGCAAATCAATATACTAAATTTAAGTGGGGTGGATGACAGATGTAAATATATGGCAACATAATACCTGAGGCTTATTAAAATTTTATTACTTATATGAATATGACCAAACTTCATATTATAGGTGGCTATGAGTTGTAGTCTTTTTTTTTTTTTTTTTTAACTGTATGCCTTCTGACAAATTTTTTTCAGCCACTGATAAAAGCACCAATAATTCACCTATTTCCAATCCATCATTATCCCTGCCATTTACTTAACTACGGTTATGTCTTTTTATTGCGTGCGCGGAACATTGCCACTGGGAACATTGCCACCTGGAAGATTGCCCATGTGGGAATATTGCCAATGGGAACATTGCCACTGGGAACATTGCCCATGTGGGAATATTGCCCATGTGGGAATATTGCCACTTGGAACATTGCCCATGTGGGAACATTGCCCGCTTCTTTTTTTTAAGGTAAGTTTACTATTTACATTATCATTTTTTTTCAAAAGATTATTAGCTAGTTTACTAGTTAACTGTATTTTTATGTTTTTCCTCGAAAAATAATTAGCCAGTTTAGATTGTTGTAGACTGTAAGCCAAACATCGAACTTTTATATGAAAAATATCAGTCGTTGGTGTTTCCAGTCTTCCCATCGCTTAACAAGAATTAGTTCATCCTAAGACCCATAATGGCACGTGTGATACATAGCGAACGTGGAAGTAATATGCTCGTAGATGAGCTCCAATACATATATCATAAGCATAGCACAAATAAGACTGGGAAAATAATTTATTGGGAATGTTCTCGAAGAAAGAAAAATAATTGCAAAGCAAGATTGCACACGGAAGATGGTGAGATTATAAAGCATGTTGGTGAGCACAACCACTCTGTGACTAAGGATGTAGTCGAGGCTAAAATTGCTCAAACTACTTTAAAAACGAATTCTGCAACATCACATCAATCAAGTCGTGTATTGGTATCACAAGCGGCTGCAACGTTAGATGAAGCTACACTTTCGCAGCTACCTTCTGTGAGTACTATAAGTAGAAATGTCAGAAAATGGAGGCAAAAAAATGCCAATTTCCCAGCTGTTCCAATGTCACGTACAGGATACGCCATACCAGAGGAATTTACTGTTCTCGACTCTGGAGAGAAGTTTCTGCAATACGATGCGGGTTTGAATGATGAAAATCGGATGCTTATATTTATGACAGCAAGCGGTATGGAAGATCTAAAACGATTCCCAAACTGGGCAATTGACGGAACATTCAAAGTGACGCCAGGAATATATTACCAGCTTCGAACTATTCATGTTCAAAGGGATAATTTTAGCATTCCTCGAGCATTTGTTCTTTTACCAAACAAAACCGAAACAACATACAGAGCATGTTATGAAAAAATTAAAGAGTTAGGCTATTGGATAACAACCAGCTTCAAAATATTACTGTTGACTTTGAGAGGGCTTCTATTAATGCACTTAAATACGTTTACCCTAATGCAATTTTAAATGGCTGTTTATTTCACTTTTCTAAGTCATTATACTGTAAGGTTGTGGAACTTGGATTTAAACACCAATATCACAACGATAATGCATTCTCTCTTTTGATGAGGTATTTTTCACCACTTGCATTCGTACCTTCCGATGAAGTCGTTGAAGTTTTTGAAGAGTTATCAGAAGATGATCGTATACCATCGGAATTTATCTCTTATTTCGAAACTACTTACATAGGTGTATTAAGAGGAAGACGAAACAACCGACGCAGAGATCAACCTATGTACCCAATTACTTTCTGGAATGTATACTCTCGAACTCAACAAGCTCTACCTTTGAATGCATCTGTGACTAATTCTCACCCAACTCTTTGGAAATTAATCATTGCATTGAAACAGGAGGAAAGCTTAGCCTTTACAAAGCGTGTTCAGTTTGAACGTGGTGTTCCTTTTCAGAAAAATAAACAATATGCCGACATTAATGCACGCATAAAGAACATTGATAATTATAGAAATGGCCATGATCAATTAGCATACTTGAGGTCCATTGCATATAACATGCACATATTCTAATTAAACTTAAGTTCTCGTTTTTTTATAAAAAAATGTATGATTTTAATTTATTTTGTTTTTAATAAAATTGTGATTTTTTTCAAAAAATGTGTGATTCCCTAATAAAATAATAGATTCAATGAGATTTTTTCTAAAAAAATAAAAAATTCTTATCTTTTGTTCCTGAAAATAAATAAAACCCTACGCAAAATAAAACTAAAGTAGATGTTTGGCTTACATTCTTCAACAATCTAATGGCAGTTTAAAAGTTCCCTAGTTTCTAAAAATAGGCTGTAAATAACATTAACTAGTAAAAAAAAAAAAAAAAAAACTGGGTAATGTACCCAGTGGCAATGTTCCCACATGGGCAATGTTCCAAGTGGCAATATTCCCACATGGGCAATATTCCCACATGGGCAATGTTCCCAGTGGCAATGTTCCCATTGGCAATATTCCCACATGGGCAACGTTCCCATTGGCAATGTTCCCAGTGGCAATGGTCCTAGCGCCTTTTATTGGCATTTAAAGCTGTCAAAATCAGTTGTGGCTGCATGTAGGACAATCTCATCCCAAGTCCGGGTCTGCAAGCATATAAGTAGACCCCCGATATTCACAGGGATTTGGGACCACAACCGCCCGCAAATAAATTAGCTAAAATTCATGAATACTGGAGAGCCCCCCCTCTAAAAATGCTTACAACTCCCAATTTTAATCATTCAAACACCAAATATACCTTAAACTATCATCCTAAAACACTTTAATATCATTTCAAAGTCATCTTACATTATTACTGTACCCTTAAAAAAATACTGAACTGTTTGACTGCTGTCCACTGTTGAACTGCTTTAACAGATGTGGATGTGGTACAGTACAGCCACATTCTTGCTCTTTTCCTGTCCTCCTCTTATGCTTGTTTCTAACCAATATTACAGATGTATACTGTAGTTTTAATCCTAAGGGACAGTTAAATTTAGACTTACAGACTCACTTAAAATAACTAGTGTCCTCTATATGTATCAGTGGTGTCCAGATTTAAAAAATTTTTCTTCCATCTAATCATCCTGAAACTGATTACTAGTGCCTTTCTTTACTTCTCCTTTAACACAGATGATACATGTTAGTGCAACATGGTTTCACAGCTGCATGGTTATGTGATTTGATGTAGATATGTAGGTTGAGAAAACAAAGGCTACGAATAATAACTGATAAAAGAAAAATATTAGAAGTGAAGACAACAAGAATTGTTTTCATTTATCATAAAGGGATACAGAGGCTATCCCAAACACATGCAGGCCTGGACTGAGGGGGCAGGGTGTTGTTTTAGGCCTTCATGAGCATTCACCCAACCACAATCACAATTTCGTCAGCTTCTCCTATGAACACAGGACAGTAAAAGCATGGACTATGATGGACTGCAATACGCAATGGGCAATCAGGTGAATACAATTACCCGTACAATACTTCATTATGTCCCCTTTAAAAGCTACCAACCAAACATCCAGTTAAAAGACATCAGAATGTTGTTAAAGCAGTACATTGGCTCCAACACAAAACTCAGCGCTCCAAATATATTGATATAACATATCAAAATTTTCCTAGATATATAAACCAGGATCATTTATTTAGGAGTTCCTGGCACCAGCTGAAAATGGTTGTTGGAGCTTGGTAACACTGTAAACAATTGATGGTAAGTAAGTGATGGGGTACCATCCACTCACCACCTGTCACTGGGATTGTTGAGGCAAGATTATGATAAAATGACACTAGTTAGTATACCTTGGAAAAAATGTAGGGATGCTTGAGGCAGAATTATGATAGAAGTGATTGGCTTGTATATAAGTAAATCTGCTATTTGTGGCTATGAAAGACAAAACATTTTCAACTGGAAACACTCCTTAGGAAAAACAACCATCCCATAGAACTGACACATGGTGCTCAAGTCATTAACCAGAGATAACATTCTTCTCGTTATGATAATTAGAAAGAAAGAAAAATCTTGAACCTGCTTTACGGCTTGGTAATTTCATGCACACCGATAGGGCCTTGTGCCAAATCAAGTTTGTTAGTAAACTCGCTCTAGGAAGAATCAGGAGGTTCCTGTTTTCATATCAGTCAAGGAGTACAGGTATTAATATTATCACAAAAGAAACCCCTGATAATACTTAACAATCCTTTTGTAGCAGAGAGGCTATGGGAAGTCAGACCTTTGAGTTGAAGCTCTAAGGTAAGATTCTCAATTGTGCAACTCACCTGCATCATGCCCTGTTCCATTCTGTACCCAACTTGACAGCTACTTGCAAACAGGAAGAAGGAGAGAAGCACCTATCACCCACCTTTTTATCTCCAAAAAAAAAAGTATACCTTCGTTTTACCAGACCACTGAGCTGAATAGCACCTCTCCTAGGGCTGGCCCGAAGGATTAGACTTATTTAGCATGGCTAAGAACCAACTGGTTACTTAGCAACGGGACCTACAGCTTATTGTGGAATCTGAACCACATTATTTATCTCCAGCCTTGAGCCAATCCTTGTACCTTAGGCAGAGCTTGGGCCACTACATAGCATGCTGAATGGCCAACACAGATCCTCAGGTTTCATGGCTTGCAAGCAATGTCTTTTATGCAGAAAAGTTTAAAAGGGTTTGTCAGTGCCAGACCCCAGCCATCAATACTGTGTCTCGTCCCTCACCCTCAAAGCTTTATGAAGCATGTTGGTTAATTGCACAACCTCATGTATAAAATCCAACATCAGTACAGCTGGGATTCATTGTCATTCTCTTTTGTTCACGAGTGTGAACAAGAGACTTGATTTCCTTCCTCCAAAACTTTATTGGCAGCAATCCAGATGAGAAGCATTTTCATCCAGTGTGAGCCTTGTAGTACTATCTGAACAGAACCTGATATCTTGGGTGTGTCCTAGAACACACTTTCTGGCTTCATGAGACAGTCATGTGGGTATACAAGTTATCTAGTGAGGGGTACGAGAGCCCAGTCTGGGCAGGAGGTTACAAAGTCAAGGGTACTGCCCTGTCCCAGGAATTGAGGAGGAACTTTTCTGTTTCATAAGTACTGATGGTCAGCAGTGAAATATAATTTTTCACTGCTTTCCAATGGCCTAGTTTGTATGGTGAGTAAGATTGTTCAAAGCTCTTCACATGCATGGATAATTAATAAAGATGAGAGAGCCATGCCTTTAAGACAGAAGACCTGGGACAAACCTGAACAACGGCTTTTACTGCAAGGAATTGGGGACTAGTCAGTGTAAAGGTAGACAAGAACTCTGCAATCTGTTGAAAAGTTACTCAGACTACAGGCACATCCCCCTGACGACACCAACCACAGATGATGGCCAAGTTCCCCTTGTACACAGCTGCTGAGGACCACCAGGAAACCCCATGACATCTGCACAGTCGTGCAAGGAAAGCCTCCCTCTCACTTAAGACGAGTGGGCCACAAGGTATCTCTAACAGTGTCTTGACCACAAAAGTCACCACAATCGTCCTGCGTCCAGGGGTGATTAATGTTTGATTACTCAATGAATCAGGCTGAATGGAACAAGGGAGCAGAACACCTGGAATTTTCTGTTTAGACATGTGGTGAACAGACTGAATCACTGGTGTTCCCCAAGGCTAAAAAAGCCTCTCCACCTTGCAAGAATGTAGGGATTACTCCATCACTGACTTGTCCAAGGTGAATGAGTTGGTCTACTGCAACATTTCTCTGGCTAGAATATATGTGGCTGACAGTTTAATGGCATGGCAACCCACCCACTCATGCCTCTGCCTAGCCAAGTGATGGGCAAGGAGACATATGCAACTACGGTTGCATTGTTCATCAACACAAACGAATAAACCACCACCTGATTTGAGAGTGCTTGCAGGGTTAGCAATGCAGCTCACATTTCCAAGATGTTGATATGCAGATGAAAGTCATCTGTCCATGCCCAAAGCAACTAGGTCTCTCAGGTGTGTTCTATTATTAGCAGTATTTGTCGAATTAACTAACTATAGTGGCAACTGGTTGTAAACAATTGTTGTTGGTACAAAAGGGTAATGTGGTACTGTCTAAGGAAAGTTAAAGCTTTTCAAAGCACAATAAGCAGTTTTTTAAATATTGGAAATCATGAGGCAACATTGTATGACAAAGAATGTGAAATAAGAGATGATTTATTACTCTCATGGCTAGTGTTTAGAAACTGCCAACCAAATAGCTCGTCAGAACATAAACTGTAGCCAGGTTGCATGGCTGCACTCAAATTTCTTGTATAATTTTTGGTTATGAGTCTGACAACCAGTGTTTTTATCATTATGTATTTATTCTTCCCCAAGGTCTTCCACCTTTTGCAGCTCTCACTTTTAATACTGCAGCCCTGATAATGAGTCATTCGTTAATTAGCATCATATTATCTAAGAACAGATGCATCTCTGAGGGTGAGAAGCTTAATGTAACTCGCACAAAGATGTTCTCGTTGTCCAATTGCCAGCTGAAATATCCCTTCACTTCCTGGCTGAGGTGACAGGATGAGAGGGTGGATCACTAAAGGTGCTTGTGGAGTTGTCTGTGAGAATGAGCTTCTTTGAGGACAATATATAACCAAGAACACCTATCACAGAGCTGTTTGTTCCTGCCAAGACTAGAACTGCCTTGCAATTTCTCTGAACTTTCTGACATGACACAAGCCCAATAGAAAGACTAAGGCTGCTGCTGTTTCTATCAGGAAACCCAGATACTCTGGTCTGCTGCTTGGGTAAGACATCTGACTTCTTCCAATTTATTCTAATCTTCAGATCATGATGAGGTGATCTTTGGAGAAACTGCACCTCCTAGGGTGTGAGGTCTAACAAATCATTGAGATAGCATACAAGGGATGTCCCAAGGGGTAACCAAGGAGAACAGTTGCATGAACACAAGAAAACCCATCACTAGACTATGGCACAAAGCCTTGATCTGGTGAACATTACTTTCCAAACCATTAGTTCTTCAAGGAGTCCTGATGGATGGGTATCTGAAAGTATGTACCCTTTAGGTCTCCAAAAGGCATGAAATTAACAGCTCTGATGGATTTCATATGTACTGTGCAGCTTCCATCTTAACATGGAGTTCTGACAAACATCCCAAGCCAGAGGTTTGGGCAATCCAAGAAGAAAAGCCTTAACAAGGACTGGCAAGTTATTCAGTTCGAAGTACAAGGCAACCTGACCGAGTAGCCTCACTGTCTTCTGGCACATAGAACCTACACTAACATGTCAAAGGTGGAGGAAGCACCTTGGAAGAGCAACTCAATGCTGGGGAACTGTCTGGCCAGAGATCAGACTGTTCACCTATCCCAAGACCCCTAAAGTAAGCAGAGACTAAGTCAGCTGAAACACTCTCACTTCAGGGAGTGATATCTAGGGTTCATTCTCTTGGCAAGATCTAGGTCAGTAAAAGTGCTGTGGTCACTTACATTTGATCACTGCCTACAAATGACCCCAATAATCTTCCCTATGTGCCTTTCCAACTATGCTTGCGCAGTCTCTGAAGATATAAGACTATCATGTCCGAACAGGATCCCCTTAAGACTAAAGATGATCCTCTCCAAAATGACTGGAAAGAAACATAGCCCACCTGGTGAGTGTTCTTGGGATACTGGGGCAGTATGCTGGGAAGCTACTAATCCCAGTGTTGAACCACTAAACCTGGACCCTGGAACTGAGTGCAAATTATCTGAACCATTTTCCACAAACCTAGACTTTCCCCCCATAGCAGTCAAGGTTGAACTGCTTGAGAAAGTGCAAGTACTACCAGGCATGCACACAGCAGCATTAGAGCCTCTGAAAGAACAGGGTTCAGTAACGTAATGGTATAGGGTCATCACAATACTTTAGACAGGTTATGAGCATCCACCCTAGTATCATGCTTGAATTGTTTCAAAGAACTTGAACACTTAGTAGTTGAAAGTAACTGACTCTCAACCTAAGGAAAGGAATGGACAGCACAGGTAGAGACCTCCCCTCCCATGAAGAATGGAAAATTGGGGGGTCATGTGCTAGTGAAGACAAAGACCACACATCTGTGCTGATCATTCACAGCTTCCTTGGTAAGCAAAGTCATTTGTAACCAATAGATAAAATTAGTCAAAGTCAATATAGTGCAACAGTGGAAATAAATCTGCACAAGACAGCAACTGAAGCGAAAATGCAATGTTTCAAACAGGTGAGTGGGCAGTGCTCCAACTCACCTGACTATTGTGTTTCCAAGCTTCAATGATTGTCTCAACTCGAAGGTGGGATTCTCCAGTACCAGAGATTGGGACCTTACAGAAACAAATACATTCGAGTACTGTATCCATTTCCTGTGAACACAGATACACTGTGTCTGAACTGTAATACACATCACTACATATAATGCAAAACTTTATAGGGCTCATCTGCAGGATATGTTCTTAAATGAAAGGTGAGAACAGGAAAAAAGTAAAATTCAAGAAGTTGGATGGCCAGGCACGAAGAGACTAAAAGGAACGGCTGCAAAGTACAATCCAGAAAGCGATGCAGCTGCAGGTGAAGAAAAGGTAACTGCGTTCAGTTTTTAACTAAATTTTTCAGACTTAATGACTTCATATTCTCATCTGATATGTGTACTTCTGTATAGTATCCTGCAACATCCTTTTTGAATGGCTAAAAAATTACACAGTATTTCAAATGATTATTCCATTTTGGCTTCAGTACTGAGTAATATTACTGTCCCTTCAAAACGGTTCTTAGTACTGTGCTCCTTAGTAGACATTCAGTTTGATAATTTTCTTATTGAACAATTTCTTATAGTTTCAATGAACATTTCCTTTGATGACGACCATTTCGCAAATTGTTTTCTAGCTTCAGCTAAAATACCTTTTATTGCAAGCTAAAATTCTTGATCAATTTCCACTCCACAAAGGGAATCAAAATGGAGAACACTTGGATCTAGTCAGCAGTTTTTGCGATTCTCTTGTCGTTCAGCTTCTTGGTTCCTAAGTCTAAATTGGTTACTATTGTTTGCATTTAATTAAAATGGTGATCAGAAAACAATCAGCCTTTGTGCAATGGTTGTTGACACTTTAAAGTTTACCCACCATACTCTTTCAAAATTCATCAAGAGGAAAAATACTCATACGTGAGAAATCTTTTCTTCAATGGAACACACAGCCAAATCATTTTTCCTGTTATTATGCTCAACTAAAGTAAGGTCTGTATACTGTACTGAACAGAGAAAACTTTACATACTTCACAGTTTTGAATTTTTCATTCCTTTTCAGTGCTTTATCCATAGAGAAAACCTTACGGCATGTGCACTGAGTTTGAATAATGTACACTCCATACATTAAAGCTTTTCATACACTGAAAAATTTCACTATTTACATGCCCTGATAAAATAGATCTACACTTCAGTTTCATATGATAAACATCCTAATAAATTTGGATATCAGAAAACTCTGATCTACAGTTAATTGAAAATTTTTATACAAGTCATAAAAACTCAATGATCTGAGCCATCTGGAGTCCACACCCTGTGGTATAAAAGACTCTGGGTCTAGAATTGAAGTGTTAGCATGTTCCAATTCTGTACATACCTTCTTTAGCCTGTGGAGCTTTACTTTTAAAAGACAAAATTTTATTTTCTTTGGGCTGGCCATCATTAAGATTTTCTGACATTTTCTGTTGGTATTCTCTCTGAAACAGTAAACTTACATTTCAGTACATAACCAAAAAAAATTATAATATATCAATGTCATTTAATTTTTCTCAATAAAGAAATGGTCAAAACCCTGTGCCACCGTACCTGCTGAAAGGAAAGTTCGTCGTCCTCACCACTCTTCTCAATGCTTGAATTTTCCATACTTGTTACTAGTAGGTGATGTGAACGTTCCAAGTCAGTTGTACTGCGATTAGGAATAAATCTGTAAATCACAAAATACTTTATTAAACATTCCCTCAAAAACAAATGAAGTCATTAAGAGAGACTCTACCAAATAGATTCAATTTTCACATGAGTACTTCAAAACTGCTGAATACCAATTAAAGGAATTTTAATTAAGTGTAAACTAAGTTGATAAAGAACTCTGTAGCTATGTAACTCCTTCAGGTTTTTCAAGAAATGTCAGTAAGCTACTGTATCAATACCCAGCAAATTTGATACTTCTGCATCTCATCCAACAATTTCTTAAAAAATGACATTTTTACAATAAAATTAAGTTTCTCATGAGCCACTGGTTTTACTCAAGATATACAGTAAACAAAACATAGATTATTTACCAGGTGAGGTAATGCCCACCCTCCCTGCTGATGCCATTGGGCCTCTAACCACCAGCCATCTGTCAGCCAGTACTACCTCCTTAATTTCCTGATAGAAGGCTCCCTGGCAGAGATCCAACCAGGAGACCACCTGTAATGCCCTTGAAACCATTAACTCCAAATTGTTGGCCTCTGAGTGGTTGAACATCAAGCCTTGCTGTTTAAACCATTCCATGGGGTACTGCTCCCCAACCTGCAGAGGGATGGGTCCATAGCCCAGGGTACTGTGTGGTTCCTCTCTGGGAGGCAGCACTTTGCCTAACTAGACATGAGAGGAAAAGTAATTTCTCCGAGTGGCTCACCGCTAGTGATCCCTCTGAACCAGCAATCAGTGCTGATTGCCTGACTTCTGTGGTGGCACCTGTGGCCTTCTCCAGGCATAAGAACAAGGGAGGTGCTAACACAGAGAGAGGGGCAGGCTAGGCGAATCCATGGATCACACTTACCAGGGCAATGATCTCTTGAAACCCCTCCTCCTCCTCCAGGTTTGAGGCCTTGGCCTGAGCGGATTTTTCTTGGCTTCTGGGCTGGAGGGTGTCAACATGACTCTGAACCCCTTGCTACTGCTTGGACGAAGGGCACCGTCCTGTTCTCCGGTGCTGGGGGGGAGCATTCTGCACCCCATATCCCAACACCAAGAGGGACACTCTCTCTCTCACTTGGAAGGGGGAAAAAAGGGGTATCTGCAGGAATACTGACCTCTTCTTAGGCCCAGGGTAAACCTAACCTAACATTACCTGTCACGGCAAGGGAACGGGGGGCCAGGAAGTCGAGTCCCACCCTCACTGGCTAACCAGGCACAAGAAGGGGAGAAGCTGGGGTAAGTCACATGGTCTGCTATGCTAGTTTCTCAAACCTTCTTGAGACTGAGGAAGGGCAAATACTTACTCCACTAATTCTTCCGCCATGTCCTTCTTGGGAGGCACAGGTAGAGGCTTCTTCGATGTCTCAAATGAAACCAAAGATGGTTGAGGGGAAGGAGGAATTGAGGGAGGGAAGGGAGACAGGTTTAGGGTAGTCTCCCTTGACAAAGCATCCTTCTTTTTTTTCCTTTCAAACTTTTTTAAGAAGCTCCATTGTGGAGTATCCCACCGCCCACACTCAACACGCAGAATTTCTCAAGCACTCATTTCCTCTACAGGAAATACATATAAAAAGTGGATCAACCAGCACAGGTGACATAATCTTATTACAAGCCCTCTTTTTGCCTGCACAACGACATATCTCGGGCTTCACATCCGTGGTAGCCATCTCAAGAACAAAGGAGGCAAGCACATGGTACAAACATGGTTGAAAAAAAAAATAAACACACACATACAAACAAAGTCCGTCAAAAACCACTTGGATATCAACCACACTGCTGTCTCTACCTAGAAAAGGCTCTATAATTCATACAATTTGATTTTAACACAGGAAGTGAAACACAAAGAATGTCAGCACATGCCTGATCACGACTGCAGCTGGGAACTAAGGAAATCTGCATGGTTATCAGACAGAGAAGCCTCCAACACTGAGTCCAAGACAGGAGAGACAAGCTTAGTAGAGTAAGAGACAGCAGGGGTCAGTGATTTCATGATCCAGTCTGGCAGTCCACACATATTACACTAATGAATATTCAATTTCCATGGTTTAATACACTTCAAACAAGCAAAAAAGAGGCACTCAAAGCTTCAAGAGGTCGCTTAACCAAGCACACAACAAAAGAATTGCAAGCAGGAACTGTCTGGTTAGAACCATGACTGAGAGCCTCGGCAATTCCTGCGATTGCTTTTTCGGTCACAAGACACACAGTACCTTCAAGAGACACGGAAGCAACTTCCAACTGAACAGCATACAGAGCAGAAGAGTTATCCAATGAGCCTTGAGGATCCAAATTATGAAAGACAAATAATGGGCGAGTCCAACAGGCCACGTGTGGCCAATTCTCACTAAACCACCTGGTAAACCAACCGCTTACCTTACAAGTCCTAATTGCTCTAGATTGGGAAGGCTGTGATATGTTATATTTCTCACACAAATCCATAATGAAAGTACAAACCAAATATCCACGTCCAGAGCCAATAGTGAAAAAAACGGTCGAAAGTTAAAGCAAACTGAACCGTGTTACCACTACCAGCGGCTGGAACTGACTGAGTACCAAAACATGGACACTGTCTCATCCCCATCCTCACCTGGTGGAGTAAGCACACAGAACTCTCACTAACAATCTAGTTAAATTCCAGTTTCTTGTCAAACAGCCCTCATGATATAGCTATGATCAAGTATGAGGATCACAGCAAAAATTCCTTCCATTCCAAGACAAACTAAGAACTAGATACTGTAAACTGTATCAACTTCAATAAGTTACCTAATTCCAAAAGATCAATTATATTTTGGCAAAGGAAGAAAACAAATTCTGAGACTGATACATCCGAACTCAGTTTGACCCCTTTGAATACTTACCGAAATATTGGAAATCGGACAGACAAAACTCAACTATGACAGGGCAGAACAAGATAAACAACCTAAAATTTTCCTGTTCATATAAACAAGCTTCAGGAAGTAGACAGAGGCACTAGTCCACCAAAATTAATGGCTCACTCATCATATTTGATAAAATATTAAGTTACCAGCCTATACTTATTTGCCATCAGAACCAGATCAGTTCCAGACACTGTACACTACCAAGATGATGAGTTCACAGAAGTAGACGGTGTCTATACCATAAGCTAGCAGCATACAAGTTATTCTAAACCACTAATTAAATGCTAAATTCCTTTACATTAACACAGGCGGATAATGTTAATGGAGCTTATACATTGTAACATAATTCCACAAAAGGAGAATACTAAAAAATTTACCTATCTTGCTGGCTATGAGGGGTTGTGGGAGTTTTGCGACTAGGTGTCTTCTGACCAGGACCTCTAACAGACAGCTTTGGTATGTTACGGCCTGGAGATTTTGAACGACCTAAAAAAATTCATGATTTAATTATAAATGAAGCAACACGCCTGAAAAAAATACACTATGTTTAAGTAACAAGAAACTTATACTGTAATTTCCTACATCTTAGAACTAAGGAATTTTTTTTTTTTTTTGCAATACTGTAACACTTCTTTTTGCTACAAACCCTAGGCAAGGGAAAAACTGATTGGAAAGTGCTTTTAATCATTCAAACACGATTTGCACCGCAATGATTCCCCATATAAACAGAAGCATAATGATGGAATATGAATTGGAATATGAGATTTAGGCCTGATGCCAGGCGCTGGGACCTCATTATGAGGTCATTCAGCACTGAGTGAAAAACTGAGAGTAAAGGAGGTTTTAAAGGTGCAACAGGAGGAAAATCTTGCAGTTGCACTATGAAAATTGTTAGGAGAGGGTCGAAAGTTAGATGGAAGATAGATATGAACGTAAGCACAGTAAAAGGAATGACGGGTTGCAGCCAGGGGTCGAAGAGAAGCTGCAAAGAACCTTGAGTAATGCCTACAGTGCACCACGTGAGGTGCACTGATGGCACTGACCCCTACGGGAGAAGCATATTGTTAAGCATAGCTAAAATCGATCATCCATACAGCAGTTATACATCAATACAGTCAAAATAATACAATGCAATTACAACAGGTACAGTATATGCATTTCACCTAATTTTAACTATGAAAACGCAAAAATGCTACGGGACATTTAACAACAATAGTGGTTAACAAGATTTCAGCAATATTTACCAGGGGATTTTCCTCTCCAAGGACTTAAGCCTTCTGTGAATGACGTACCACTAAGCGGAGTCTTTGCAGAGTGCGGACTGTTTAATCCAGATTTATTACTAAAGCCTAAAGGAATAGATAAATTTCAGGAAAATGGATATTAAAGTTATGATTTACAATATATCTACAAGGCACTCAATCAAAATTTCAAACATTTTCAAAAACTTCATAAACTGCAATGCAATTTTCTCTCAGTATCAATAAAAGTGAATTCTTGACAAGTTTTCAAACCTTTCCTTAGCTATCTAGAGTATTCTTGCCTATTACTGTACAGTGAGTACAAAACTGTGCGATCATGAGGTTAAACTTGGAAGTGGGAATTGTTTCCCATGTTCAGACTTATAAAGAATGGAGTTTATTCCCCACTTTCCCCATCAGATGAAATTAGTAGTTTGTTCATATACAACAGATGTTGGTTAGTGAGAGTAGTTGAATATGGTGCCATAGATCTATTTTTTTTATTTTTGGGTTCACTCTCATAACTGATCAATAAATAATTTGAAAATGATAATTTAGAAGATACTGAGGGTTTAAGAAACGAAAGCAATAGCACACAAGCGTTGTCAGGTGATGACGATGATGAAAGCATGCCAGATTCCATGGGTTGAAAAAGTAAACTGTGGAATTTTAAGCCACATCTTCACTTTCGTAGATATTTGCTGCACTTAATTCTGATACTGTACCAAAGGTGACAACTTACAGTATCTAGAAAGCTCATGGACAATTATACAGTGGGTCCCCGCTAGATCGCAAACAGCATTCGCGCCTTCAGTTAATCACAGGTTTTTCTGTGGAACATATCTCCAAATATATCGCAGAAAATTCACTAATTCACGGATTTTTTTGTAGAGCAATATTCACTAATTACTGTATTTTCATTTCATTTTTGTGACTAACTACATTTTTTTAAAATTATTTACAAATTCTCTAATACTGTATTAATATTAATGCAAACACAGCAAATATCAATAAAATGTTAAAGTAAAATCCCTCAAAATCACAAAACAGCTTACAGATTTAAACATACCTCAGTTCAACCTCCCCCTCTGTCTCTCTCTCTCTCTCTCAGTACACATATCCTTTATCTCTCTCTCTCTCTAAATATACACATCCTTTAATGAAAAAACACAGCAAAATATCAATAAAATGTTATTTCACTTACAGAATCCATTTATACTGTATTATATCGATCTATTATCATCATATGCATAAAAAAACTAATCATTCCAACATTTGTAATTGTTTTTAACGATGTAAACATATCAATTCACACCCGCCCCCTCTCTCTCTCTCTCTCTCTCTCCCGTTGCTAGGTAACCAGTTGGTTCTTAGCCACGTAAAAATAAATCTAATCCTTCGGGCCAGCCCTAGGAGAGCTGTTAACCAGCTCAGTGGTCTGGTTAAACTAAGATATACTTTTTTTTTTTTCTTCATGACGACATACTATTGGCCAGAAGAGTTGGAAGTAGCCAATCACACAGCAGGGTACCAGCTTTTCTCAATGCTGATCGGCTTGTAGCACGACATGCTATTGGCTGGAAGGGTTGGAAGTAGCCAATCTCACAGCTTGTGGCTCGGATGCTTCATGTACCTACTGTCACTAGTGTATGATTTTTATTTCTTTCTCTCTCTCTCTCTCTCTCTCTCAATGAAATATGAATTACTGTACAGTATCATAAACATAATACAAAATGAAAACTAAAACTGTATGAGAGAAAATGGCTGTGCCTGAATATAGGGGTAACTTGATTAGTTTTCACACATAGCTGTCAGCCATATATTTTGAAGGGCAATGTTATAAGATGACTTTGAAATGATATTAAAGTGTTTTAGGATGACAGTTTAGGGTATATTTGGTGTTTGAACTATTAAAACAGACATTTATAAGAGTTTTAGTTTAAGACATTTGGTATTTGAACTATTAAAACAGGGAGCTATAAGTTTTTGTTTAAGATATATTTGGGGTTTGAACTAATAAAATAAGGCAGTTATAAGTTTTTGTTTAAGGTATATTTGGTGTTTGAACTATTAAAACAAGGCAGTTATAAGTACTTTTAGAGGGGGAGATATCAACTTATCGCACGTTTCGCTTTTCGCAGGTGGTAGTGGTCCCTAACCCCTGTGAATATGGGGGACATACTGTACTACGGATCTGAGTATTGTGGGGACTTTAGTAATAGAGATGTTAACAGGAGGAAAATGAGATGAAAAAAAAGGGGGAAGGAGAGGATAAAGATGGTGTCTAACAACAAAGGATAATATAAGTTTTCTGGGAAATTATAATATTTTGAATTATGACGAAAAAGCTAGATAAACAACAATGTTAGAAGAAACATTCTATATTGTCTAACTCCTCCTTTGGAAATACTATTTTGTAGTCCAGGTTTAGGAAAATCAAATATTTCCTCTCAGCTGATAATGAATCCCATTACACTGCCACTCACTG
The DNA here is from genome assembly GCF_040412425.1 of Macrobrachium rosenbergii. NCBI lineage: Eukaryota > Metazoa > Arthropoda > Malacostraca > Decapoda > Palaemonidae > Macrobrachium > Macrobrachium rosenbergii. The sequence goes on from NC_089752.1 coordinate 116,357,556, forward strand.
AACTCAAAGCTAAATTAAATGTAATTTTTCCCAAAAATTATAGTAAATTGTAAAGATATTGCATTTGAGCAAGAGGTTACCAGTGATGAGAGTCAAACACTTTATAAAGAGGAATGACTCAATTTAACGGGATTATTTTCCAGACTCACTTTTTTGAAACTTGATTTATCTCAGGTTAGAAAAACATGATTGTTTCTTAAATCATAAAACCCAAAATTACAATGCCTTATAAAGAAACACTTCCTGCACTGATATTTCTGTACATACTTTCATAAAATGCAAAATAATCTTTTTAACAAAAAAAAAAAAAAAAAAAAAAAAACTTATGAAAAGGAGCTGATAAATAGCAATGATGTCTTATGATAAAATGGACAGCAATATTATACTAAATGTACTGCTTAAAGAATCATGTGTGATAATGTACAGAATTCAAATGAAATGAATCACAGTGAATGATGGCAGACAAGATCACACAACTAGTTGGTGTTGCTGCTACTACCTGTAAATGCTGCTAAATGACAAAAACTGACTCATATCTGGCTATCTTTGTTGTTATATTTTATAACTATCATCTTTTCGTGTCATTAACCTACAAACCATTTCCTAAAGCAAAGTGCTATCCTCCTGAGAACTGGCTAATCATTACAGTGACGTCACTGTTGCAGAAACAGTCACACAAACTTTATTTTTTATGTTTCACTTATTATTGGTGCAAGCTAAATTTCTTCAACAAAATTTATAATAGGTCACTAAGTAGTTGAATAAAAGCCTTATTGTTATGACCAAAGCTAAAGGTTTGAATCTAACTTGCAAGCAGTTGCTAAATTATTGGCATATTTGCATTACTCTTAATTTCCTTTTTTGTTTTAACCTTAGCGCAGTTGTATCCAAAGCAATTAGAACTTTTCTTATATGAAAAATTTGTAACACCTGGTCAACACATTTCTGTAATCCTTGTGAGATTCTGATAAATTAAAACCACCACAATAATAATTTCTATACCTTAAACACACTGCATAACTACTTAACAGCTTTCTTCCACGTCACTGCCTCACTTGTTTCTAACTGTCTTCTGGGCAAGACAGTGACCAGCAAATTAATCATAATGATTTCTGTTAAGCCTATGTAAGCTTCTTTGCTTTGTCAAGCAGCTTCTTTGCTTTGTCAAGCAAGACATTACCCAAAAGCAGACACCAAATATAACCCACAAAACACTCTCCTTTCACATCTACAATGAACATTAAATGCAGCAGTATTTTCACTCCATTTGCTTTAGTTCAACTTGTATTCACCACCACCTACATAACAGAGGTAAAGTAGTCCTCCACATACAAACCAGTTCAATTCCAAGAGCTGGTTGTGAGCTGAACAAAGTAGCCTAAGCATCCAACACTGTAGTTAGCATATGACATTTAAGAGCTGGGTGGCAATAAAGCTTTCTATCAAGACAAGCTGATCTTCGTACAAAAAATACAGTTTATACTAAAAAATCTTTACTTTTTCCGTGAAAAGTAACAATGAAATACATAAAAGAAAGTTTACTTATCCCATATATCAATCAGACATGGAAGCTTGAATTGAACTGAATGTAGAAGGCCAAGCACCGGGACCTATGAGGTCATTCAGCGCTGAAACGGAAATTGACAGTAAAAGGTTTGAAAGGTGCAAAAGGAGGAAAACCTCGCAGTTGCACTATGAATCAACTGTTAGGAGAGGGTGGAAAGTAAGATGGAAGAGAGAATATGAAAGGAGGTACAGTAAAACGAACAAAAGGGGTTGCAGCTAGGGGCCAAAGGCACGCTGCAAAGAACCTTAGGTAATGCCTACAGTGCACCACATGAGGTGCACTGATGGCATTAACCCACTACGGGGAGACATGGAAGTTTATCTCTTTGAAGGTTTGTAGTATGTAGTAAACTACCTTTACTGTAATCCAGTTATTGCCTCTATAAAAAATATCCATAGAAAATTTACTGCATCACAACCCAGATTAAACAAACTACATTCACCACTACCTCATCAACAAATATATTTTATAATCCACATTGGGCAATGAGTAAGGCAGGCAAGTTTGCAGGAACTTCCATTTACTGCCTATCAACAACTATGTATACTGCAGTTTATGACTTTCTTAACCTAAGACCTGCATAATCCCAGAATAAGATCCCTTTTGTTAGCAATTTTACATTTTTACACAACTAAGACATTTGCAAGGAATTTAAGTTTTCATAATACTGTACTGTATACAAAGCTCATATTACAAGTAAGCCACTACAGTACTAGTCCCTAATGTGGAAATTTAGCCTGATACAGAATCCAAACTGGGTTCATCCTGACAACTTCCATATTAACAGCGAAGAGGTGCAATGCACGTCAGCCATTACTCTCCACCGACTACCTGCACGGTAATTTTCATGTCAGGGAGCACGGATGGCACTACCATTATCATCAACTTTCTATGTCAACAGAATCACTGCTAACATGGAGAACAGGATTGCAGTTCTCCATTCATCGTGTCTAGATAAATAACCATACAGTTGGTAAAATAGTACCTGTATCATTACAGATCTATGGTATCTAAACCTCCTGGATGTAGTACTGTGCTGAGGAAAACATAAGTCTCAAGTACTCACTAGACATGAACACACAACGGTGCATTATAATACACTGACATGTTACCTACCAAAATATCAATGAAGATGAGAAAAGAATTCAAGCAGAGGTGTGTGCAATAATAATGCTAGCTAATCACTAGACTAATGGTACATTAAAAGAGCTTGCTCAAAGGGCAAGTTCAGAAATTACAACTAGACAAAGCTGAAGAAATGCCACAGCAGTTGTTGGTTTTGGCATCTTTTTGACAATTCAAATTAGTTATAAATCTAAATTATCCAAGATGGAACAATTCACCATTCAAAAGAGATCTTACGATAACCAGATCTTCTAATGTGCTATAACCTGATCAGAAATCTCATTGTTACTGTGCATGCAGACCAGTCCCATGATGAAATAGTGAAAAATGATCAGTCCCAAGAGCTTGTGGTGACGGGCTTTGCACAGACACCAACAGTATACGAGCGCACGAAGTGAACTCAACACCAAACACCATAGTGGAGAGAATTCCGACTGTAGTGCAATACCAACCATGAAACCACCACAAGGCACTGACTGAAGTTATTGTAATAAATGGGAACCAGACTGGAGAAGACCTGATACCTTAACCACAATGATTCCAAAGAACTTAAATGGTACAGTCACAGGCATGACCTACCCCTCCTATAATAACCACAAAGAAACAAGTCTGACCATTCTGAAGGGGGTTTTGGCAAAGACAAACAAGAGCAATCGTGACTAAACTGACAATGTACTCCCAGAGCTTGGTCCCTAAAAGAGTACAAACACTCCACAGAAATCATGAATGAGAGACTCACAAGCACAGCGGCCCACAGGTCAGGACAGAAAAGGAGGGGGAGGGAAGGAAAGAGGAAGAATCTGTTGGAAACAGGAAGGGAAAATGAAACAAACACCCAGTGTTTCTTCCTCCCACCTAGTTGCCTCTTGTTCGACATGCCGCTGCAAAAGTGAAGACCCATAGGTCCACTACAGAAGCAGCAGGGGGTCCACTGTAAAGGCAAGGGGGTGAAAAGAAGGAGCTCTTAGCCAAAACTTAAAGACCCCTGGGGAGGAGTGTACGAAGTTCCTCACAAGGTTAACTGGAAAGTCTACAGCAGCTACAAATATTTTGAAAAACTGAATGTTATGGTCACTGCGGGATGGAAGAGATCATGGCTGTATGTCCACCTTTACATCTCAGTCATCATAAGATTGCAAATTAAACCTGGCTACTCTCCCAGCTCCCTCAATGCACCAGTAGGTACAAGAAGAAAGGCGGGGGTATAAGTGTCCCCAGACGACCATAAGTAGACTGTAACCTCTATGAGTGACAGAAGTCATAATTCAGACAGATGGGGGAACCGATATGAACCTCCAATTGAAGTCTGACCAACTGGCTGTCATGAAAGTTTGTGCTTGTCCCAGGAAGAAAGCAAAGACACCAAAAAGGGACATCACAAATCATAACCCAGAGACTCCTGAACCCAGATCAATTAGAAGCCTTTACCTCTCCTCCACAACTTGGTGGTGATTCTCTTGGCAGCCAATTAAGTCATACAGACCTGTAAAACTGATGGTATCCTCATTCTGAAGGCCTGCTGACACTGGCAACTACTTTAACAATGCTATGGGTAACTGCCTTGTCCTTTGCTGCTAGGCCACACGAAAAAAACCAACCCTCTTAACCTTCCTACGACCACTCAGTATACTACACTCTCATAAACATTTTCAAAAGTGCAAGACCATACAAAATTACAAACAAAATTATTTATACAGTGAATACTGCATGGTCGGCATCGTAAATCAAACTCATATGAGCAGAATTTATAGCATTAAGAACTAAAAGACATGCCTGATGACCAATGTAAGAGAAAAACACAATACGATCAATGGGCACTCCAAATGCCATGTCACCTACAAAGTAAATGAAGATGCTATTGTTTCAAAGGTAGACTTCCTGATTTCCCTGAACAAACTCCATCACCACCATACTCTTCTTTAGCATAACATGCACCGAGATCCAAAAAATGCTATCAGCTAATCCTGAAAATACAAAAGAACACTAAACCAACAATCCAAAGGTGAGAAAATAAATACGATGAGATAAGATGACACACACCATACCAGGTGTTACAGCATGAATAAAGTAATAGGTTTGTATTGTGTGTTGGACATTAAACATCATTAAACTCAAACAGTCTTCAAATCAACCATTGTATGAGTAAACCTAACTGCAAAGTACTGTATCAAGTTCATAACAATTCATCCACTATATCTCACTGTTTTCATTGTTGATAGACAGGGTGTGGACTCCACGCTCTTGCGCTCGCTGCTGCCATCTCGGAGCTGGTCCTCTGGTCAATTCCCCATCCATTTTTAAGGCCTCGGTCAAATTTGCATTAAACTGCAGATGGGACATGGTCAAACTTTTTAAAACTTCACAATATGATGGTATTAAAGACTTCCTGGTGACCTGAAATTTACAGAGAAAATTTTAAACACTGATTGTATAGGTATGCTAACTAATGAGATGGTAAAACCTATAACTGCACTCTCCATGAATGCAGAAAACTAAGTTACAAATATACAGAAGAATAAAAATTTTGGAGACAAGTCTCTGTTCTACCAATCAAAATAAGCTTTAATATTAGTTGCTGATATTTACCAATAGGTACAAAAAAAGAAAACAAAAAAACAAGGCTATATGTGGCAAAGGACTACAGAAGGGATGAAAAGTAAATGGGTGTGGGAAGTAATGCAGCTGAGAGGTCAAATGGATGCTGCAAAGAACCTTTAGCACCATCTACAGTACATTGTACAAGGCCAACTATAGGTTGGAAGTCTTTGGGATTAACTTGGAGGCACTTAATCACAAGCACTGTGTAACCATTTCTAATGTCTATATAAAAAAAATGTGGCAGACCTTTTAATCTAAATATATTAATAAAAACGATCACGTTTAGAAAACAAGTTAGTAACCTGTTCATGTCTTCTGCAGCTCATAAGTGACCTTTAATCGCCACCCTATATTTTTAGAAATTTTTCTTTTATAACTAAATCATCACAAATGTATACTAATCCAGCACCATATTTCTTCTTCTCCAATAATCTTTCATGAGTGAGTCAAGACATCAGCAGACAAAGTCACTCAAAATTTTTCACCTGTCACAGCTTCACTATCCTGGTTGTGTTCTGGCCGTTCTCCAGAACACTGCTCAATTTGAGGATATGGGTGCAAATTTTCAAAAATATTCTGGCAGACTAACAGGTTTGCAGGGGGTGGGTTGCTGCGTCATGTCTTCCCTACTGTCACCCAGGGGAATACAAACAAGATCCACTCGGATATTATTATTATAGATTGTCTAGGAATAACATCATACAGTAATAGGATACGTGCAGGTTCTGAATTTAACATGGAAAGCTTCATATACAGATATGAGTAGCCTTGAAAATGACAGTTATGAATTGAAATTGGAGTTATTTTGATATTAAACGGGAATTTCCTTGCAGTTTAATCAATCTTTGATTAATCTGACTTCAGAATTTTTTTCAATCAATCCCTTACAACCTTCACCTTTTTGTTTATAAATAACGTGTACTAACATTGGGAAATCATAGTCTTTAAGCAATGGTATATAGGCAGTTCCCAGTCTATGACGTTCCGAGGTTACGACGCTTTTCAAATATATTCATCAGAAATTATTTCCCGGTTTACAACGCATGTTCCAGGGTTATGACGCGTCATACGCCGATCTGGCAGAAGAAATATGGCTCCAAAACAGAAATCAAAATTTGGAGGTTTTTTTCATGAAAAATGCAATAAAAATGCAGTTTACACTGTTTTCAATATACTCAAACCATTAAAATTAAGGTTTTCTTAAGATTTTTGATGATTTTTTGGTATATGACGATTTTCGGTTTACGATGCGCCGTAAAAACGGAACCCCCTTCATAAACTGGGGACTGCCTATTTGGGGACACCAAAAATCCCACATTCCCTCTCAAGACAGCAGGAGAGAGGACAACAAATATACAAGGTAAGCTATGTAAGAACAAAAACATTGTTCTATGATATGGGTTTGATGTCCGGCAAAACTGGTCAAGTAACATACGATCTAGTGTCCTAGGTTAGAAAGCATTGTTTTCACTTAAATGATTTAAGGCACCTTAAGTCAGTTTGGGTAGATAATCACCAACAGGTCAGTAGGATCCTGTGCCCTTTGCTACTTTCGGTTAGGATGTGTTCACAATTTTTACTCTATAATCAAGGGCACCCTAGGTCAGGTTAGATGTGGGAGGGTTCACCCACAAGTCGGGTTGGGTTCAAGTCCAGCCCCTAGTTAGGTTATTATGCATCCATGTAAGTCTTTTCCAATTTTCATATTCCCCAACCCCAAAAGCAGTTTCTCAGACTGGGTACTAGTCTTTAATACCATTAAGACTTAGGGAGGTAAAAAAGGGGATTAAGAACCTAGGCTACGAAATTTCCGACCAAAATAAAACATCAAATTTCTAAAAAATAAAAAAAACTATTATTTTCCATTCTAACCTGATCACAGTTTTTGAAGTAAGCTTCACCAATTTTTGACTGGCTGCCAACATAAGTAACTCCACACAGCCTAACCAACCATGAAACATAGCTTACATGTAGAATAAGCTAACTAACCTCGCTAGAGTAAAACTGAAGACTTCTACCAAGGCCTGGTTCCTGCCTGTTGCCGACCGGAATATTTCCTGCCTTTTGTTTAAGATTTTGTCTATGTCATTTGTTAACGCTAAGGACGTTTACCCCCTTTTGCTCCTGTTTTTACGTCCATCCTCAAGGGGAAAGTACTAAACACGGCGCCCATATTACAAGCAAAATGGTAGTTACCAAACCAAAGGGGCGCGGTAGTAGTCTTCAGTTATGGGCTACTGTAAGATGCATTACGTTATAGCTTGCGTTACACAGTGGAGGTGGTCACAGCCCATGACTGTTAGGCTAATTTACTTAAAAGAATAGAATAGAATATAAAATTTGGACCAAAGGCTGCGACCTAAGAGGTCCAACCTACCGACGAGATCTGAGCATACGCCTGTCAAAGCCTACCAATATTTGAACAGTGAGCCCTTGCTATCACAAAACGGTAAATTCAGTTTGCATTTCGTATTATTTGTACAGATTAATGTTTAAATCGTGGAGAATCACACACGCCCCAAGAAACCCAAGACGAAAAAGCTCATTCAAATACCCGAAAGCTCATTCAAATACCCGACAAAAACGAAAAGCTTGACAAGTAACGATGTTTTACAAAATTCAACCACAAACCGGTAACGCTCTCCTTTGCCTTAATAATCCCGAATTCTTTATATAAAAGGGTATATTCTACAGTAACAGACATTAACAGACGCCACAAGAACGGCTACATACCTACAGAAGACAAATAACTCGAGAGATACACGGAGATGGCTCACGGAAGACGTCCTCGTACCCAGATTTAAATGGTCGGTTTAAAAGGACGTAAACAATCAAATGAAAGTCGATGAACTTCCTACCGTGTTTAACCGTCTTAAAAAATATATATATATCGATAAGAATAAAGATAATATATTTAATTTATTTATAAATAAAATTGTAGTATCTAACTCAAATAAACTAAATATTTTTTCGTAGTTTGAAACTATGAAGATGCTCAAATGACCCTTCACCGTCGAACTTTAAAAATATGAGATTATACACTTTTGAATCATTATAATGAAGTTGAGTTTAATTTTAGAGGAATCTTAAAGGGAAATAATGACATAACGGGAGATGAGAGCAAAAATACGGGCTACTGACGGTTAATAAGAGAAAACTGTGTTTGTAGAAAGAAAAGAAATGTTAGACCCACGAAAAAAGAACAATAGCAATTCGGTAATATAAGCGGATACGGGTAAGAATTATATATATATATATATATATATATATATATATATATATATATATATATATATATATATATATATAGATAGATAGATAGATATGTTATCTTTTTCAATCAGAATCTACCATATACTTTTCTTGAATACTAGGTAACGTTATGCCCTGCGAGTTTTACTATTACCTTATTATAACCTTTACCTTTGGATATCTATCTATCTATAAATGTATATATAAATATGTATATATATACATGTATATATACATATACATTATATATACATATAATATATATATACATATATATATATACATACATATATCTAAGTGTTAACTCTCTCAAGGCAACTCGCCTTTCAAAATTCGAGTAAAATTCATATATCGTTAACAAAATTCGTTTGCCATGACACACCGGCGACGGTCGGTTGTGGAAATGCCGCTCCCATCTCTTCAGAATTAAGTTACAGTACGGAATTAAGGTTGTCCAGTCACTTATCTTTTTCTTCTCCTGAACGTTCCGTTTCAAAGTGCAATTCTTACGGAGACCTGACCTGTCATATGAAACTTGTGTCGTAAGTTTATTCAGTAGTGTTTTACGAGAAGAGGAGTTCTGTCGCCCTCAGCGCCAGCGTTTTATCGTCGCTATTGTCGTGAATTCACCCAGTGATCGTATGCCTTTCTCTATTGCAGAAAGGAGTGCTTGCCTCTGTGAAATCCTCTGCCGCGACTGTATGCTTGCTGGTTGCACCACGGAAATTCCCATTGCAACCTTAGGAAGCATGCCATTGAAGAGAAATTCCCGGCAACCAGTTAACAGCTGTTATTCATTTTATGTGCTGCAGTACGATCCAGTGACCTCCCTTATTTCTCCTTATCTTCTGATTTTGTATCGTACATACATGTAATTTAGTTATCCTAATAGTTTAACTCCAGAATACCTGTAAAGTAGGGCCTTCAGCCCCTGTTCCTTCTTATTAATGTTGCTCTTGGAGGTGATTCGGTCAGATTCGTTACATCCTTTGGTAAGTACCCTTCCCTCACCCATTAAAACCGCCATATAGGATATATATATATATATATATATATATATATATATATATATATATATATATATATATATTTATATATATATATATATATATATATATATATATATATATATATATATATAGTACTGTATAATCACATTAACACATGATTCGTCTGTGTGAAGAAATATGAGACTGGGCGTACCGTAGGGCCTGACAGGTTCCAACTTTATTTCCAATCCTTTCACCTGTGGTGATTTGTGATATATATATAGGTAAAGGCTATAGAGAGAATTGCAAAACTCGTAGGGCATACCATTACCTAGATATCTTTAGACGAGCAAGAGAGCGTGGAAGTCCAGTGTTTGCAAGGAGCACTCACGTGGGAAGTTTTAAATTAAATAAGAAACAAGCAATTGAGTTTTCTGTACAGCGTATAATCAAGGCCACCGAAAACAGATCTATCTTTCGGTGGTCTAAGTATAATGCTGTATGAGCCGCGGCCCATGATTCTTTAGCCACGGGATGGTGGTGGCCTGTCCTATATCGATGCAGATGCACGATAATGGCTAACTTTAACCTTAAGTAATATAAAATAAAACTACTTAGGCTAGAGGGCTGAGATTTGGTATGTTTGATGATTGGAAGGTGGATGATCAACATACCAATTTGCAGCCCTCTAGCCTCCTCGGTGGATTTTAAGATCTGAGGGTGGACGGACAAAGCCGACACAATATTTTCTTATACAGAAAACTAAAAATGAGAGAAAACTTTCAAAAAAATCTACAGAGAGACATTATGGAGGATGTTGAGAACGTATTATATTAAAGACAAGTTACTGAGAGTCACTGAATGTTCTTACGATGAAAACGACGACATGTCAGAATACTTGTCTGACAGATCTGCAAGGGACGTATAATGTCTGTTCAATGCACTTATCTTCCTGCTGAGGTATGAGGAAATGATCCCTTACGTACGCTCTGGAATTTAATGCTCGCACGAGAAGCCATCAGCCCCTTAATGAATCAATTTGCTTTTGTGTGTTTTCGACAAGTTGATTTATAACGCCTCGCCGGATATGAGTTAGTCAGCTGCGTGTTAACTTTGGCATTTGATAACCCGCATAAGCCTATTCCGACCTGGCTAGTTTTAGATTGTTGCGAGTTCTGGGGCAGTTATTTTTAATATGGAATATCAGACCATCGAATGTTGTTCGGGAAAAACTGTAATTTGGGAGGAAGAAAGACAACGTTCTTCTCATCAGTCTGCGCGCGAGCAGGCTCTGAATATGAACAACACCCGTTGGAGGTAGGTGATTTGAAACGTGAGATATGCTACAGTATTTTATTTTTATATTGTAAGTGTGAGTTTGACCTCTTTCACAACGAAACATTGTCGGTGCTACTTTGGCTTGTCATCTAAGCGTCGCCTGCTCCAAGGTGCTATTATGGTACTAAGCACTACTCCGAGGTGTTGGTACTAAGCGCCGTACGGTAAATGTAAAGTAGACGTCCGCACGAAGATATTGTTTATTCATATAATTTGTCGACCAAACAATATAGAAATGGGTGTATACAATACTTTGATCCCCGAGGGGCTGTAGTACTAAACACGGCGTCCCAAGGAGCTTCCGCCATGTTTAGTACTAGCACCTCGGAGTATGACGCGTAGATAACATTAAGCCAAAGTAGCACCACAATGTGATTCGGATATGTTTAGGTTTCGGAACTGACTACCACTTAAGAAGTCGCCGATTTAAAATGTGTAGTAGGGTCTCCCTGATTACTTTTAATATGGTTTCAACGAACATGGCTCTCCATTCCTCGGGAATTGGTTGGCTTAAGAAGCCTCCCCCACCTAAATCCCCGGCGTCTGAGATATAACTTCTGTGGGGGAATTCTTATTAATGACAGATGGATTTGTCGTTTTCAGCAGAAATAGCAACAAATGACAGCATGATAAACGGCTGCACTGGTGATGTCTGTTCAAAATGAAAGCATTCTCCGTTAGACGTATGGAAATGTTCTGAATGACGGTACGGTACGGAAAGAACGTGTGGTTACGGTACGAAATTGCGGTACGGCACTGGACTGGACTATAGAGTTTAGGCCAAAGGCTAAGCACCGGGACCTATAAGGTCGTTCAAGAGTGGGCAGGTCTGAAAGGCGTAACAGGAGGAAAACCTCAAAGCAGTTGCACTATAAATCAATTGTTAGGAGAGGGTGGATAGCAAGATGGAAGAAAGAGAATATGAAAGGAGGTACAGTAAAAGGAATGAAAGGGGTTGCAGCTAGGGGCCGAAGGGACGCTGCAAAGAACCTTTAGCAATGCCTACTGACGGCACTAACGCCCCCCCCCCTACGGGAGGTACGGTATTTGACAGGTATACAAATACGGAAAACAAAATCGTACTTCCAGAATGTCTCGGGGCTTCGCGACTGACAGATGAAACTCAATGGACCAGATTTTATATTAAACTTTATCTTGTGCTCCGAGATTTTATTTGTCGGTTCAGGTAATATAATTTTGCCCTGATTAAGTGTTTGTGCATAATGCTGAAAATAAATTGCAAGTCGATAAAATTTATCTAAATCCTTCCTAACGTACGCTATTAAGCACCGTTGTCGAATGCAAAATCCTTTCAAATATTAGAAAGGAGAAGATGGGAATTAAAACATGAACGGACCTTGATTAAAAGAAAATGGAAATATTTTAATTCCTGTAAGTTACGAACTAGTACCTGTAAAATGTTTCATCTTATTTTCAAGTAAAAAAATAGACTGGTGCAGAAAAAATGCAAAATGATAATATACACTATACCAGAGAGAGAGAGAGAGAGAGAGAGAGAGAGAGAGAGAGATTCTTATCTTCATATGAAAAAAGAACAAGTGCAATACGTCTGAGGTTTTTACCCTTAGCACAAATATGAATTCATTCTTATGTGTCTTACTGAGGAATCATAATCGTGACGTTATAGATTGACCTGAATTTCTCAAAAGTCTGTAATTGTTGGTTTCATAAATCATGATTGTGTATGATTATTTGTGTGTGTGTGTGTGTATGTGGGCATGCTTGTGGGTAGGTATTTTCAGAATCAGCTGATGTTATCAAACATGTACATAAACTGGCGTTTTTATTCCTGAAAGACTTTGGATTTATTAGCTGAATAAATTCTACTGATCGACTTGCCACTGTCACTTTCTTTGATCCAAGTAAAACAAAGTGTCGAACACGTTCATTATGAAATAGACGTTTATATTGAAAGCAATTCACTGCAGCATACAATCGCTTTTCACTGAGATTGAAGAGTTTCATAATCTCAAAGGGAGTTTTCACGATTCATGATGGCTTCGAGTAACTTCCACGTAAACGAGTAGGAGGAACTACCCGGAGAAGGAGGTTCGAGTGGCTTCCACGTAAACGAGTAAGAGGAACTACCCAGAGAAGGAGGTTCGAATGGCTTCCACGTAAACGAGTAAGAGGAGGTTCGAGTGGCTTCCACGTAAACGAGTAGGAGGAATTACCCGGAGAAGAAGGTTCGAGTGGCTTCCACGTAAACGAGTAAGAGGAGGTTCGAGTGGCTTCCACGTAAACGAGTAGGAGGAACTACCCGGAGAAGGAGGTTCGAGTGGCTTCCACGTAAACGAGTAGGAGGAACGACCTGGAGAAGGAGGTTCGAGTGGCTTCCACATAAACGAGTAGGAGGAACTACCTGGAGAAGGAGGTCCGAGTGGCTTCCACGTAAACGAGTAGGAGGAACTACCCAGAGAAGGAGGTCCGAGTGGCTTCCACGTAAACGAGTAGGAGGAACTACCCGGAGAAGGAAGTCCGAGTGGCTTCCACGTAAACGAGCAGGAGGAACTACCCGGAGAAGGAGGTTTGAGTAGCTTCCACGTAAACGAGTAGGAAGAACTACCTGGAGAAGGAGGTCCGAGTGGCTTCCACGTAAACGAGTAGGAGGAACTACCCGGAGAAGGACTTACGACCTCGACTGTACCTGTGATGTTATTCACCTGTATTTACAGAAAAAAGTGCGGACGGACAGACAGTTTTCTTTCCAGAAAGCTAAAAACCTGTTATTGGTCACCGTTAAGTGTTAATGAAAGAAGGCGTGACATTAGCATTTCTGATAACCGTGTTATTTTAGTCATTACCCTTCCACTCGCTTATCTGTCAAGATTACGAAAAGATACCGGGAGCGGTTTTCCGTGGAATAATCTGAGATCGTATCAGATAAGCAAAGATCAGTCGCTGTTTTGAATGTTTTAATATGAGTCTCACCTGGATAGGTACTTGGAAATATATATGTATGTATATATATATATATATATATATATATATATATATATATATATATATATATATACATATGTCTATACATATACTTAATAAGGAAACTTCCGCCGTTTATTGCCAGTCATTCATGTGAAACGGTATCTCATTCTTCGCGTATCTAATGTATCTGATACTTTCGGGTATGGTGCATTTTGGGTTAAACCAGGTCCTGGGTCAAACCTCCCCTTATCTCAGCCGTTGCATAACGACGATGCCTCCGCTACCTGTCGCTCGTGGCCTTCGAATCGCGATAAGAAAGAGAGGAAAGAGGTTATCAGCCTGACGTCCTCGCCATCAAACGCCGATTCGATTACAGCTGCGACGATGAAGGCGAGAGAAAGGTGAAGTTCGGGGAGCTGCGAGTCTTGACCAGTTGCTTTTATCGCGATCAGCTCTCCAATTATCTGTTTCCTCTCTACGCCTCTCGTTCGTTTTGTTTGTTAGGTTGTTTGCACTCAGTTGGATGTTAGGATCGGAGGGGTAATCCTTTGGATCATGTCGAGAAGAGCGAGCCCAATGATCCTCACGTAAGGAATGGCCAACCCTTCCCGGTCCGAACTCCAATTCCACGTGAGGGCTGGTACTAAACGCGGCGAAGCAGTGATTCATCTACACTGTTTCGCCGTGTTTTAGTACTAGCCCCTGTGGGGTGTCAAATTTTTTCGCCTTGTTTAGTACTATAGGTAAACCAAAATGTCGTGGCGGGTGAGAGGACGGTTTTCCCGGACTATATCGTTCGCAGTTAAGATCCCTTTGGTCATTTTAAGGAAACTGACCTCCTTAAGCCTAAAATCTCAGCGGTAAAGGCGGATTAAGCACACAGAGGGAGTGTTCGCTCCGTATTTATCCCGGATTTTGCTTTCATTTCTTCTAAATGTGACCTTGAGTATCCTTTGCGTGTGTGTTTGTGTGCGCATATAGACCGATGCCAAATCAAATATTCCCTATCATGTTGTAATATATGAAGGTAGCATAAGTTATGCAACGTAAATACAATTGGTTTCTGATTCATTTTTGTCGATTATTTCCACTTGTATAATTTATGTATATTTATGCCGCTCGCTCTCTCTCATATGCATACAGTAAAAGACATTCACACACACACACACACACACACACACACACACACACATATATCTATATATATATATATATATATATATATATATATATATATATATATATATATATATATATATATATATATATATATATATATATATATATATATATATATATATATATATATATATATATATATATATATATATATATATATATATATATATATATATATTTATATATATATATTTATATATACATATATATATATATATATATATATATATATATATATATATATTATTACGTGTGAAGGGTCTTGGTTGATCATGTATTATTCAATTTACGTAATTTTTACGGCCCTGCAAACCAAGATTACACGTAACCTGTCACTTGAAGCCAAAAGTTAACCTCAAAGACAGACGTTAATTAGCCAAAGGTCGCCAGTTAAGGGTTATTAACCTAACAAAGAATATTTGAGATGAATTTGATTTTAAACGCAACGTTCTTCCAAACATTCGGACGCCGAGGCATACAAAAGCATCGAGATTTAACCTGATTTTGCTTACCTAAATCCTAGGTATTTTACTGGAATAATGGGGTTGAAGCTAACAATAAAATAATTTGACTTAATCTAGACTTCGTGAACACATATACCGTAAGTGGTGGCTGAAGGGGAGAAAACAAAGAAAAATGTGAAATACAGAAAAGTACTAGTCAATCGACGAAGCTTCAACAAGAATCGGACTTACCGTGAGCGCCGAAGTCGCCAAAACGAGGGACCTCAGGAGTCGTATTCTGGCAGTCTTCCCAATTCACTAATTAAGATAGACGTGGGAGAGAAAGTAATAAAGAATAAAGAATATCGTTCGGCACGCACGCAGCGTCACCCTGGTTCCGTGACCGCTGGGATCTCTCTCACTGACCCGACCTCGCCCGTTCTTCCAGAGGGCTTATACTACCCGGGCAATCCGACCTTGACAAAGGCATCGTCGAATGCATAGAATAAAGCTTAGGGCCACCATAACTAGGGTCATTGAGCGAAACCCTCTCTGAGGCTTAGGTCCCTAATGCCCTAACATATTTTGTTTACAAACTTTCCAGCCTGTGCGGCGCCATTTGTCTACGGTGATTGTTATTTTTAAATTGCCTACCCTGCCGGCGGGCAGAGATGTTCTCTGTCGAGGTCAATTGGACTAATATTCCTACACCTAACTACATCGAGGGCGAACAGCAGTAATATTTATAAAAGCTCCCCCCCTTAAGAGGGCCTTCACTCCCTTTTCGGGCGTGAAGGTCTATACTAAGCAAGCTGTTCGCCTCTCGTAGGTTACTCTCCTTCCCCTGAGCAGATTAGTCCTGGTTAGCCTACCTAGCTACAGAACTACCTAACCCTAGATAGGATATGAGCTATATTCACTACTTTACCTAATTCTAATAGTACTGGAAGGTGCTCACGGTTATTATAGGCTACCTCCTACAATCATGATGTGTTTTAGACCTAGCCTAGTGGTACATTCTATGATATTCCCTAGCCTAACCTATCCTAACCCGACCGTAGCACCAACATAAGAGTTAATATTCTAACTAAATTACAACATGGTTTATGTTTAATACAATTAAAATTTACTGATTAATTCATGAGGGTTGCCTCATATGATAAATGGGTGCCTCACTGAGGTCTTAGGCCATGCGTGTCACGAGCATCATGGCTCGTTTCACAATAGTTGAGATTACTGAAATTAGTTAGGCTACTTACATGACTACTGCGGCTCGGTGGTAAGTGGAAAGAACAAGGCTACTAAATTGATGTACTGTACTTTAAGGTGGCCTAGGCTAGGTACAAATAAAAGGAAGAGATCACACTGGCTAC
Source organism: Macrobrachium rosenbergii (assembly GCF_040412425.1). Taxonomy (NCBI): domain Eukaryota; kingdom Metazoa; phylum Arthropoda; class Malacostraca; order Decapoda; family Palaemonidae; genus Macrobrachium; species Macrobrachium rosenbergii. Next base: position 116,374,366 of record NC_089752.1, read on the forward strand.
CTTCTCTGGGCAAGGGGCCAGGATCACTCTTAGATGTTAGGGCACTGTGCCAGGAGGAGCTTATAGCTCGGCAACTACTGGGCTCTCTTCCGCCCCTTCTTCTTCTTCTTCGGTTTCCTCCAAGGCCTATCAGTAGCTGGCCTAGCAGGTGATGAGAGCACCAACTCCGGGGACAGGCCAGAAGGGCTAGCGGGCGCGAAGTCAGGGGCAACTGCAAAAGCTGCAGGAGGACTCCCTACTCCGGCTGCTGCGACAACCGGAGCGAGAGCGATCTCGACTTCTGCGTCCGAGGATGCCAGTTCCTGGTCTTCCAAGGGAGGGGTACCATTTCGATCCTCCAGGGGTTCATCCCCTGGATTCAAATTTTGCACAGAAGAAGTTTCGGGTGCTGGAGGCTCTCCAGTCGCGATGATCAACTGCATGGGGAATCCTAAATCTCCCGGAGGAGGATTCGCCTCATGATTTAGACCCGGCATAGGGGCCTTTTCCATTGGTAGCTCAACGTCCGTGGCGGACGGAGTCTGGCACTGCTCAGTGCTCGCAAGTGGCACTGGCAGCAGTTGAGGGTCAGGCATGCCTGACAAGGGGTCCGGAGGTGCACTACCTCGCGGACGACTTGTGGTTGGCTGCGGCAGAGATTCCTGCCCCAGCGGGAGATCGTAGCCTCTCCTAGAGTTTTGTTCGGGGCGTCCGCTGGCGTTGCTTGCTTGGGCAGCCCTCCCAATTTGTGGAGTGGTCTGCCCGCTTGCACGTCCTGCAGCGGTACTGCTCCTCCTGAATCTCTCTTCGCGGAGGGGGAGGACCTCTTGGTGGGCCAGCCCTTCGCGATTGGAGAGGGCTAGGCCTGAAATAGGTTGGGTGGCGCCCCTTCCGCGGACCACTTTGGTGGGCGGAAGGTGGAGGTTTGTCATTTTTGGGAGTTACAACTGGGGCCTCCGTGGAGGAGGTAACGTGGCTGCGGAGTGGCGTTGGTGACGGGCTTCCGCAGAGAAGATCCCGACCCAACAAGAAGACCACTCCGGGCCGAATTCCACCTACCACGCCAAGGCGGTGGGGTATCGTGCCCCAAGGTGTCATTACCTGGAGTTGGACCGTAGGAACGGTAATGGTGTGGCCCTCTATCCACTTCATTTCCCACCTGCGTTTCTTCACAACCATGGCACCGGCTGGCACTTGGGCCCTAGTGATCAGGCTAATGTCTGCCGCAGTGTCTACTGTGACCGGAAGGGTCATGGGCAGGCTAGTGCTCTGAAGAGGGGCCACCGAGATGTACTGGGTTTCCAGTCTCTCGGGGTAAAGGATCCGTGACCAGCCGAGAGAATGAAGTGCTGATTAGGTTGACAAATTTGGTGGTGGGTACATGATGTGGACAGGCCGGAGATCCAGCATTGTAGTGGCTAGCAGCCCCACAGGATCTGCACGGGCCTTTTGGATGGGCTCGGTGGCCTGCAGTAACTGTTGGAGGAGAGGGCTGAGCGGGTGAATCGGGAGCGGAGTTCTGGCTGGTAGGGTTAGGGCTGCTTATTAGTGCCGAGTTTGTATCGGCACTCAGCTTCAGCATGGCCCCCTTCTTGCAATAGTTGCATATGGTCTTGCTAGGCAGTCCATTCTTCGGCGAGTGGAGTTCGAGAGGGTAGGCCGGAGGGATGATTCGCTTCTGAGAGGTGCTATGCGACTGATTGAAGGTTTCCCACGAATCAGCCATGCGACAAGCTTCCATAAGTGTGGAGGGCTGCTTATCGTTAAGATATACCGCAAGGGGCCCTGGCACACATTGGAAAAGGTCTTCTAGCATGGTCCGATTGAAGAGATCCTCAAACGTCGTGCAGGCCAAGGAGTCGAACCAGCGCGTGCCGGACTGGGTTTTGTGACATGCCCATTCCGTCCAAGACCAGCCGACTTCCTTGGCAAGACCTCGGAACCGTTGTCTCCATTTTTCTGGGGTTATCTCGTAGGCCTTTGTAATGACTCTACGAACTTCCGCCATGTTGCCTCTCTGGCTCTTTTCCAGTGAGCGAAGCGCTGCCTTGGCTTTTCCCTCCATATGCTTGGCTAGTATTAAGGCTCTCTCTGTCTCCGTGGTGCTGTAGTTATCGAAAAGATCCTCGATCTCCTCCAGCCATGCTTCTGGCTCGTCCTCAGTCCACTTGGGGACTAGGGAATTGATGCTCGAAATTGGAGCGTTTGATGCAGCAGGTGTAGGACTGGAGGCTTGATGGCTAGCCATAGCTTCGGCATTCTCCATTTTCGCTCTCTCAAGCTCGAGCTCCTTCTCCTTTAGGGCTAACTCGGTTTCCTTGCAGGCTAACTCATGCTGTCTCCTTCTTTCTTCTCTTTCCTCTTCATATTGCCTCTGCTCGGCTTCATACTTCCTCTGCTCGGCTTCATACTCCCTTCGTTCTTCCTCATACTTCCTCTGCTCGAGTCTTTCTTCCTTCTCCCGCTTGGCCAAGTCGTCCACTTGCTCCTTAACCCAGGTAGTAAGTTCCGAGCCGGTGAGACCTGCCGCCGTCCCCAGCCCCAGGAAAGTTTTATAATGCTCTGCTGCCATGGTTCTGGTGGGGAAGGGCGTCTAACCGGTCGACGGGCGTACTTGGGCAGCGCAGCGAGTGTCTCTTCAATGACGTGGCACCCTTTCAAAAGGTGGCACTGTAGTTTGGGTGTGCCGTGTACAGGTCACACTGGTGGCACTCAGTATCCCTAGGCACTGGTGCAGGTTAGGTTCCAGAAGAACTTTCTCTTCTGTGTTCCCTTTTGGTTTTGTTTTATTTATTTTTCTGGATTCTTGCTTGGTGGCACTTATGGTGCCAATGTGTTCCTAGGGACCCTCCACTGGAGTCCAACTAGGCTATATGGGAGGAAAGGCACTCTACACCCCCTGCAGAGTGCAACAATCGAATGAGAGAGAAAGGGAAGGTAAAAGAGAGAGAGAGAGAGATAGAGAAGTAAGCTATTCCAGTGATGAGTGCTGCAAATTATTGGCACTGTGGAATAAAGTGAATTTGGGTTTTTTTTTTTTTTTTTCTTAAAGATCCTCGTGAGTGGCTGGTCCCAGTACCGGCCCCAGTGCTGGCCCCTTCTTTTTCAGAGGGTGAAAACTACTGTTGGCTTCGGTCTGGATAGCAGGCCTCACTCGTGACCGACAGTTTATCACTGTATCGTAATTACTCTTAACTTGTCCTCATCTATTGTGGGACAGAGGTGTTTCTTTTATTTGGCTTATTGTATTCGAATTAATTAGCCTAGTGTCGGCCGTTCTTTCTTTGAAGAGGGTCACGTACACTTAGGTTAGGAATGCTTACTTGAATGACGAGAGAGAGAGAGAGAGAGAGAGAGAGAGAGAGAGAGAGAGTTTCAATCAGCGAATTTCTTGCTGCTTGAGAACATGTAAACAAAGATTTTATACATGCACAATGGCATGGATCTTAATAAAAATGATATAGATGCGTCGTCTTGGCTTCCTTAGGGATTACTTTATTATCTTAATTTTCCCGGGAGCCGACGTCACAAAAGTTTATCGTAAAAATTTTAAATTTTCTTTATATGATTTTTATAGTAGGTATTCGTATAGGAACTTGTGGTATTACTCCTAACTAAGGCCTATCTTTCCCTGCCTAAATTATCTTTTGTTTTTTTTTTTTTTTTTCTACCGAAGTCTGTCTAACTTCTACTACGCCGAGAGAGTAGTTCCAAAAGGGCTGGGAGCAGAGTGGTCACAACAGAGAATGACAATAACAAGGTCTTAAGATGGCGGAAAATCCCGTTAGGCCTAAGTTTCAAAGACAACCTCGCGGCGCGAAGGAAACCCCAAAATGGCCGTTCTCTCACAAACAGTTCGACCAATTTCAAAACAACCACTGCACAAGTATTTTTTTTTTAGCACAAATTCAAACAACGAAACAAATGCAGGTATCCAGATTTTACTTTAAATATACCAATCATGCATAGCGTTTTACGTTACGGATGGAAAACTAAATTACCAAACAACTTTGTGTCTTTTTGTTATCGTTCTCTCGCGGTGAAACATCCTCGGCAAACAATGGAATAGATTTGCGTGATTTGGAACGGACCAAATTTACTTTACTGAAAATGTATTTTATGATACAATTACTACTTCCGTTCGTTCGCCACTTCACTGACACGGTTTTTGAATGATTCCCGCTATATGCAAACAATAACGATCGGAATTGCCGACGCGATTTCTAAATTACTTTGTGTACATGAAACAGGCTCCGCTTTTTCCGGCCTTAAGATACGTTACTTGAACGACTTCTCTCACGGTCCGAACACGGTAAAATGCCCTTGTCTTAACCGTTACAAATTATGACTCTCTGCTCTCGACGCACCCTTTCCTACGCTAATTCTCGCTACACTTGTTATTATAACTATTCTCTTTACTGCTTATTATTATGCCTGGTTCCTTGTTTGGAAGAATGAAATGGAATTCAATATCTGACTATTTTTTTTTTTTTTTTTTTTTTTGGAATTAATGTAATTTAATTTCCTTTTCTCCAGATTCTTTCTCTAAAATGTACTTTAGATTCTACATAAGATCGCCAATGTTACGTGTGAAGGGTCTTGGTTGATCATGTATTATTCAATTTACGTAATTTTTACGGCCCTGCAAACCAAGATTACACGTAACCTGTCACTTGAAGCCAAAAGTTAACCTCAAAGACAGACGTTAATTAGCCAAAGGTCGCCAGTTAAGGGTTATTAACCTAACAAAGAATATTTGAGATGAATTTGATTTTAAACGCAACGGTTCTTCCAAACATTCGGACGCTTGAGGCATACAAAAGCATCGAGATTTAACCTGATTTTGCTTACCTAAATCTAGGTATTTTACTGGAATAATGGGGTTGAAGCTAACAATAAAATAATTTGACTTAATCTAGACTTCGTGAACACATATACCGTAAGTGGTGGCTGAAGGGAGAAAACAAAGAAAAAATGTGAAATACAGAAAAGTACTAGTCAATCGACGAAGCTTCAACAAGAATCGGACTTACCGTGAACGTCGAGTCGCTGCGCAAACGAGGGACCTCAGGAGTCGTATTCTGGCAGTCTTCCCAATTCACTAATTAAGATAGACGTAGGAGAGAAAGTAATAAAGAATAAAGAATATCGTTCGGGCACGCACGCAGCGTCACCCTGGTTCCGTGACCGCTGGGATCTCTCTCACTGACCCGACCTCGCTTCGTTCTTCCAGAGGGCTTATACCGCCCCGGGCAATCCGACCTTGACAAAGGCATCGTCGAATGCATAGAATAAAGCTTAAGGGCCACCATAACTAGGGGTCATTGAGCGTAAACCCTCTCTGAGGCTTAGGTCCCTAATGCCTAACATATTTTGTTTACAAACTTTCCAGCCTATCTTGGCGCCATTTGTCTGGCGGTGATTGTTATTTTTAAATTGCCTACCCTGCCGGCGGGCAGAGATGTTCTCTGTCGAGGTCAATTGGACTAATATTCCTACACCTAACTACATCGAGGGCGAACAGCAGTAATATTGATAAAAATATATATATATATATATATATATATATATATATATATATATATATAAAACAAATGGGAGAGCTTCTGCGAGCTTGGAATTTGCAAATATATATAGTTAAATTAACACAAAACTAAGTATAAATTAAGTGTGGACGTTCAGTAGGCCTATGGAAATACAGAGGCTTGGAAGAATAGAGAGCTTTTCAGAGGAAAGTCGAGTCAATAGGGATTGCCCAGAAGTATATGGCTCTCAGAGACAATAACGGACCCACGAATTAAAAGGGTAACAGATAATGGTAGGACTTTTAATGGTAGGGCATTTGGCATCGTGGGGGACAACGATTTAAATCGGCATGAAGGAACCGATAGGGTATAGTATACACACAAACGTATATAAAGAACAGCTAAAATGCAATATGGACAATAATCAAATGGTTCGAAATTATGGCATTATTTAAAGATCTGTGATTATCCAAAAATCACAGAATAGAAAATCATTAGAACAACCAAAATTTACTCTTTGTTTCTTTAGAAAACAAAGTAGAGTAAATGACAGATCACAGGTAAAGTCACAAACAAGGGATTATGTCATTGATAAGCTGGCTCGTGAACATGGCCACAGGGTCGTCAGGCTTCCTCCGTACCACTGCCAATATAACCACATAGAACTGATTTGGGGGCAGGTCAAAAATTATGTCTCTCAGAGAAATAATTTTAAAATGGCGGATTTAAGACCGTTATTGCAAGAAGCCATTCAAAAGGTCACTAAGGAAAACTGGGCTAATGCTATAAAGCATGTGAAAAAACTTCAGATGGAAGATTCTGAAGGAGATGATTATGTGGAGCACTTAATGGAGTCTTTTGTAATTGAATTACGCGCATCCGATGACGACGACGACGATGATTGAATGTCTACGGATTTTATTGATTGTAAAATATATAATTTTTAATATTCATTATATGCTTAAACTGCTTTTCTTTTTATCATTACCCTTTTTCAATAAGGCAGAAAAATATACAGATGAAAAATGTATATTACAAAGATATGAAATAATTGCGTTAAATGTAAGAATGAATACAATAAAAAGACAACAATTCTTTAAGACATTATGAATTTTAACATTGTTTTAAAATACGTGGTTGCTTCAATGCAATGTCGCACTTACATTTAAGGATGTAAACCATTTGTAATAAGAGGGAAAAAGAAAAAAAAAGAAGTGAAAGTGTGGGTGGGAGAGGGATTGGTCTCGCGCCATCCAGTAGAGAACTTATCCGGCTTTACTATAAGCTGATGAGATTTTTACCTGTGTCTACAAGGGAAAAAGTCCTAAACTTTTAGATTCAAATACGAAGCATTCTGACCAGACCTCTTGTCACCCGCCACGACATTTTGGTTTACCTATAGCCCCTGGGGGTCAAATGCATTTCGCCGTGTTTAGTACTATCCCTTGGGGGGGGGTGTCAAATGTATTTCGCCTTGTTTAGTACTAGCCTCTGGGAGGTCAAAGGTATTTTGCCTTGTCTAGTATTAGCCTCTGGGAGGTCAAATGTATTTCGCCTTGTTTAGTACTAGTCCCTGGGGGGTCAAATGCATTTTGTCGTGTTTAGTACTAGCCCGTGTGGTGAAATGTATTCTGCCTTGTTTAGTACTAGTCCTTGGGGGGTCAAATGCATTTCGCCTTGTTTAGTACTAGCCCCTGGGGCATCAGGTGTCTGGTACCGAAGTGTTCGAGTCTAGAACAGCAAACCCGATTATTCCCATGTCAAGAATAACGAACCAATAATCTTCTTGCAAAGAATGGCGAACCCCGCTGCAAGTGGGTTCGCTAACCTTGACATGATCCAATCCTTTTAGTCTCGACAACGTCTGTCGAAGTTAACTCTGCCCTTGGAAACATGGCGTAATGTTTTTTATGTTTTTTCGATGATTGCTTAATCATAATCCTTAGTATTATGCAGAAGATGAACTTTGTTCACATGGAACAAGCCCACCAAAGGGGCCATTGACTTGAAATTCATCTGGGAATGTTTTCTACGAGAAAAATATGAAACTGGAAGAATCAGAAGGGTGCCGTGTTGAACGACGCTCCACGAAAATGACTGTGAACAAAGAGAAGACTTGAAATGGTATTCTTAATGATTCTATTCCGAAGAAGATTCGTGAACTAACGAGAAAATTAAACACCTAAAGCATCTATAAGTGGCATTCGTTAATTACAAAGAATAATTAGTCTTTTCCTTATCATAGATAGGGCATATTATGATATCCACTTTTGACACTTTTAACTTACAGGAATCTTCAGGTCTTGCTGACTTTATAAGATAACTGCGAACGTTCAGAATCTTTTTATTTAACATCTTCTCCCCGAAAAACCCACCTCCTTAAACACCAACCCCCCAAAAACAACTCCCGGCCCCCGAAAAAAAAATAAAATACTGGACATCTGTGAAAACCCACCTGACAAACTAATAGCTACTCTTTTGGAAAGTGTAGTCGTCTTTGAAGCTTGCCATATATATATATATATATATATATATATATATATATATATATATATATATATATATATATATATATATATATATATTTTTTTTTTTTTTTTTTTTTAATGAAGGTTCACTTCGTACGTATAATGACACATGCATAAATGAGGAAAATATAGCATTCATAATACCAGCAAGCCCCATTTTCCCGAGATGTAACCGAGTACCGACCTTTCCATGAAAAAAGCGGGACGCCATATCTTAAAAACTAACCATAGAACTTTTTTGAAAATGATCTCATTTTGTTTCCCACACCCAAATCGCTAGCGAGTTACCAACCTAACCTAACCTAGGGGCATGGCAAAAAAATCGGGGCTGGTACAATACTAGCAGACATCTCAGGAATTTGCCCCCGGGAAGGGTGAATGAGTACATATAATATTATGAGACTCAGACTGGCCATGGCAGAAAAAGAGTTAGTGATCACTGATGAGTCTACATGGGCCTGGACTGGAAAAGACATAGAATCTACTCGTCACTTCTTTAGTGGTCATCTACTGTTCAGTATATGTCCACTAAAATAGTGACGAGTATGTCTTTTACTTTAGTTTAGACCATGTTATTGAACAGACGTCACTTTATCAGATATACTTTACTGAATTGCTGTTTATCAGGGCTGCGACAGTGCTCATAGTGAGAGTGATGGTTACTGATAAATCACGATTTATATGCATATCGTCAGAGTGTTTGAGAGCCAAACATCTCTTCAAATGATATCAAATTTAGTTCGATCATTCTTCAAGATCGTAGGAATCAATCTCAGTATCTTATCTAATGCCAGGACGTCTCAATACTATTATTATTATTATTACTATTATTATTCAGTAGATGAAACCTATTCATATGGAACAAGCCCACCACAGGGGCCAATGACTTGAAATTCAAGCTTTCAAAGAATATTATTATTATTATTATTATTATTATTATTATTATTATTATTATTATTATTATTATTATTATTATTATTACTCAGTAGATGAAACCTATTCATATGGAACAAGCCCACCACAGGGGCCACTGACTTGAAATTCAAGCTTCCAAAGAATATCAAGGTGTTCATTAGGAAGAAGTAAGAAGAAGTAAAGGGAAATACAGAAAGAAGAAATAAAACTTATTAAAAAATAAAAAAAACAAGTTAATAAATAGATAAATAGATAAAACTGTATTAAAATGCAAGAAGAATAGCATCAGGGTAGTAACGCATTGCATTTTCGACCAGACCTATCAAAAGCACTAAGCAAACATTTAGTCTTGATTTCTAGACGAAAGGAAAGCAGAGGGTTTCTTTCCAGTCAACTCTCAGTGAACAGCTCTACCGAAAAACTTCTGTGGCGACTGAGCTATGCGCAAACCATCAGCAAAGATGTTCGGAGGAACCGTTCGAGTGTGTGCAACTGCTTTGAGGTTTTCCTCCTGGTACACCTTTCAGACCTTCTACTGTCAGTTTCCGTTTCAGCGCTGAATGGCCTCATACGTCCCAGTACCTGGCCATTGGCGAAAATTCTATGTTCAGTCAATCAACCTTGCTTGCACCTTCTCCGTGGGATCGACCGATGACTGCCACTATTTTCTTTTCTTAATGTATCGTAATATAAGGCATTTTTATGTGTACCCTTATGTTTCTCCTTAGAAGGAACATCCACCTGGGACGCATGAATTCAGCATCTTCCATTTCATAAGGGGTTTCCTGAAAACAGTCTCCCTTTCGTTTCTGCTCAGCCTCAAGCCTTGAATCCTTCAGTGTTTTTTACTGTGAATACCCCAACCAGTCATGTAAACAAACAATGGGCTATGCGTTGTTAGTCCGCAAGCGCGCACTGTTTAAACATTATATAACTCTTCGTTCCTCATAACGGAATAACTCAAAATAGAAGGGAGTTTACAGAATATTTTCCAATTAGTTCACTGTACTATTTTAAATTTTATGCAAGTTTCCTTGACGTGGACAATAGATAGTTTTGGTACACTTGTGAAATATACATTTGATATCATTCCGTTCATTTTAATACTATCTTTTTTTTAATACTTACTTTGGCAACTTAAGACTTATTGAGCAGAAAAGGTGATGTGGAAATTGACTGAAGGGGGGCGTGGAATATTAGCAGGAGGTAATGTAAGGAGTTTTCTCAAAAGAAAACTTTCGAAAGTAGGTCATGAAAGCGTCCAGTCTGCGACTTTCCTGTTAGTGGCCTAGTTCATTCTAAGGTCAGGAGAGATCTTATCACCCTATCTCGCTGGGGACCAAAGTACTTGTTTACCAATTGCACTAAGCTTTTTTTTTTATTGCTGAAAAGGCTCATGTATTCCACAAGAGTACTCAATCTGAAGGAAGAGAATCACCAGCCTAATATTCGAGTGGAATGGTAAGAAGAAAGAATGGTAATGGGAAGTTCTCTGATCCAAAAGGCAAGTTTCTGTCGGGTCATTTCAATAGATTTAAGTGAGAGCATTTTGGAGAAAAAAGAACGCCACTTTTCTTACGCATTCTCTGGACATCTTGAGAAGAGTTGGAACCATTCAATGAAATCCTTGGTTAATTTTCGTTTCATTGATTAGGGTGAGGTTTAGGAGTAAAATTAACGCTCTTTCAGTTCTAAGACAGGGGGAGAAACATATAATAATGGATAAAAACGAAATTCAAGACGAAGAAAAAAGCACAGTGGCAAACAACTGAAGCACCTGCAAGCCACAAGTAAACAATGCGCCGACTCTTCGGCGCAATCGAGTTTTCTATACAGCCGATACAGCGTATAATCAACGCCACCGAAAATAGATCTATCTTTCGGTGGTCTCGGTATAATGCTGTATGAGCCGCGGCCCATGAAACTTTAACCATGGCCCGGTGATGGCCTGTCCTATATCGTTGCCAGAAGCGCGATTATGCTTAAATTTAACCTTAAATAAAATAAAAACTACTGAGGCTAGAGGGCTGCAATTTGGTATGTTTGATGATCAAAGGGTGGATGATCAACATGCCAATTTGCAGCCGTCTAGCCTCGGTAGTTTTTCAGATCTGAGGGTTGACAAAAAAAGTGCGGACGGACAGACAAAGCCGGCACAATAGTTTTCCTTTACAGAAAACTAAAAATAAATGAAATTACTATGCGAGAGAGAGAGAGAGAGAGAGAGAGAGAGAGAGAGAGAGAGAGAGAGAGAGAGAGAGAGAGAGAGAGGCAGTTGTAGGGTCGGGGAAAGGAGCATCAGATTCATACCATATCACTCATCCAAGCTAGTTAAATCAAAGTGAACAATAAAGGCTGTCCACCAGGGGATTCCGGAATGATCCTTGGAGTCCCGAACCCGGCACTGTGGAAGAAAACAATAACTCATCACAAAATTATCGAATATCTTCGAGGATTTTCGCTGGAAACGAGGCTTTGAATCAGTAAGCGTCCCCGCCTCTTCCAACACCGGTACCTGTCATTCTCCCAGGAGGCACTAAGGATATCCCCGTACATAAACAAATGAGATAATGACTCACAAAAATCCCAACGGTATGATTTATCTTGTGACATTAGACGCTTGAGCACAATCGTGCCTTATCGCACAGTGTTACGCAGGTGATGGCATTGAATACTTTGCAAGAAGTAAAACCTTACTGAAATCACTCTAAAAGTCTTTTATTATATTAGGAAATATATCTATAATAAGACAATCTAGATAAAAGAAAAGTATGATTAAGGATACACGGCAACATTAAAATTAGCACCCTTGAGAAAAAAAAAATGGAATTCTCAATGATAAGGCGACTGACAGCCCTGCTCCTTATTGCCGCTGGACCGGACGGGCACGGGTACTTCAGTACCCCAATAGTCTTCAGCGGGTCAGCACTGCAGTGACAGGCGAGGAACGCTCACCGGAATACCATCGCCGTCTTCTTCTCCTTCTTCTTCTTCTTCTTCTTCGTTTTCTCATGCGCGAAGGAAAGGAATCTCAGGATTAGCGAAGAAGAAGAAGAAGCCCTCCGTCGCCGCCGTCAACGCCAGGAAGCTGCAGAATGGAGCAGAAATCTTCCGTTTCAACCATTTCTGGATCAGTCCAGTAATTACACTTATTTTCTTTTTGGTATTTTGGATGTTTTTCACAGGGTGGTAAGCTGATAACTGCTTTCTAAGCCGGTGTTTTTATTCTTTTTGTCGTTAGTAAGTTAATATGTTTAAAATACCAAAATCAATTTTTATAGGAAACCCATCAAGAATTATGTATGTGTCCTGACCCATCTCTCTCTCTCTCTCTCTCTCTCTCTCTCTCTCTCTCTCTCTCTCTCTCTCTCTCTCTCTCTCCTGATTGCTTTCAATTGCTTGTCCCTCTTCTCAACAGGTATTGCATCATACTAGATTATTATTCAATCATAAACGTATGAGAATTATTGCACAATATCATCATTTTTCGACACGGATCAGGGACACAATATCGATTCTCATTTCACAATAACAGCCGTCTAATTGCGCGTCGATATACTGTTAAAAAGGATTTCCTAAGGTGATATAAATGTGACAGTTCCAAAAAAGTGATAAAGGTTAAAATGATATATTGCAGCTCCAACAATGATACCAGCAGTTGTATACTATTGCCTAGGTATATAGAGATTATTGATTGAACAGGAATGCCTGTAGTTGCATACTATTTCATATCTACTGTGTATAGAGATTACTGATTTAACAGAAATTAGCTAACAGAGGAAATCCCATCCTGTTGAGCAGGTTTGGGAAAAGCAAAGCCGTTTCACTTTAGGTTGCTGTCCCAAAGCTAAATGAGAGTTTAATTTCTAATAGGTCTTGAAGGTATATTGATCAGTGCTGTGATATTTCTCATTATGAATTACATTCAGGCAAACTGGTTTAGTCTGAGAGGCACAAAAACAAACGGAATATTGGTCTCTGTAATGAATGCCGTTCTCTGAAGACGAGTACAACTTCCCTGAAAAAAGCCCTGTAGGGGAGTAGTGCCGACAGTGCACCTCATGCAGTGTGCAGCAGGCATTGCAGAAGGTTCTTTGCAGCGTCCCTTCGGCCCCTAGCTGCAACCTCTTTCATTACTTTTACTGTACCTCCATTCATATTATATTTCTTCCACCTCGCTATCCACCCTCCCTTAACAAATATTTCATAGTGCAACTGCTTTGAGGTTTTCCTCCTGTTACACCTTCCAACCTACCTACTCTCACAATTTCCTTTCCAGCGCTGAATGACCTCATAGGTCCCAGTGCCTGGTAAGGGCCAAACTCCATATTCAATTCAATTCCCTGGATAAGAAATCTCCTGTCAGTTCTCTGAATAAGGGAGGCCGGCGTGAAGTTAATATATGATTAAATTTAAACGGAAGATTTAAAACAAATGCGCTTTTGGAGTGTTCGAAAGCAAGAGTCAGCAGGAATAGGACATAAGGCCCCCTGGGAGGAATTTTGGTAAAGTAATTACGCCATTGAATCAGAATGTCATTTTTTAGTTTTCTGTATAAGGAAACTATTGTGCCGGTTGTGTCTGTCCGTCCGCACTTTTTTCTGTCCGCACTTTTTTCTGTCAGCACTTTTTTCTGTCCGCACTTTTTCTGTCCGCACTTTTTCTGTCCGCACTTTTCTCTGTCCGCACTTTTTCTGTCCGCACTTTTTCTGTCCGCACTTTTTTCTGTCCGCGCTTTTTCCTGTCAGCACTTTTTTCTGTCCGCACTTTTCTCTGTCCGCACTTTTTTCTGTCCGCACTTTTTCCTGTCAGCACTTTTTTCTGTCCGCACTTTTTCTGGCCGCCCTCAGATCCTAAAAACTACTGAGGCTAGAGGGCTGCAAATTGCTATGTTGATCATCTACCCTCCAGTCATCAAACATACCAAATTGCAGCCCTCTAGCCTCCTCAGTAGTTTTGATTTTATTTAAGGTTAAAATTAGCCATGATCGTGCGTCTGGCAACGATATAGGACAGGCCGCCACCGGGCCGGGGTTAAAGTTTCACGGTCCGCGGCTCATACAGCATTATACCGAGACCACCGAAAGATAGATCTGTATTCGGTGGCCTTGATTATACGCTGTAGCTGCTGTACAGAAAACTCGATTGCGCCGAAGAAGCTCGGGTGCATTTTTTACTTGTTTTTAATCTTATCTATCTCTTGAAAGATAAGGTTCTGATTTGACCTTGATTACAAGTCCTACATGTCGTTGGTGATTAGAGTTTACATTAGAATATCAGTGCAATCACATATTATTGGGTTTGTAATGAGAGAGAGACTTATATTAATCTACTATTCCAGTGAGAGAGAGAGAGAGAGAGAGAGAGAGAGAGAGAGAGAGAGAGAGAGAGAGAGAGAGAGAGAGAGAGATCTGACGAGGCTTCCCAGAAGAAAGTGTAAATTCAAATTCTTATATAAAAAAGATTTCCTTCGGGAAACGAAGACAGTATTGAGGAATCCCAAGATAGAGATATTACGGCAAAGGTGTGAGAAAAAGCACTGGACTACTTTTTGTTAATTTCATTATCCTGGGCGTGGACTTGGGGTTGATGGGAGCTGATTTGCAAGCGATTATCATCGCGAGTTGGGAAGAAAAAAAAAAAAAAAGAAAATCGGATTATTTTTATCGCTTGAATATTTACTCACAGCACGCAAGCTCTATAAATGCTCGCATAATTCCAGTAATAAAATTGTTTATGAATACTGGGAAAATGGCGTTTAGTTTAAGCCGGACGAAAGACGTAAATAAACTAAACAAATAGCTTTTTTTTTTTTTCAAGGACAAAGCATGAGTAATCTAGAATCGTATTGGTTATGCAACGACTAGATAATGAAAGTCGAATGTCTCACCCTATTCACTTGGCCCACATGGGTAAACCACACACTGATATGAAAGTTTTGCCCGCACTCCAATAATTATGAAATGGGTCATAATTGCCTACCCAGGTCTTACGAAGGAAGTCAGTGGCGAAAGCTCGTGAGCTTTTGCGATCGCTTGAGAAGGCTATTATTCACCTCGATATTTCTACAGCACTTGAGCATGAGTAATAAAAGAGCGAGTTATTTTCACGGGAAATCAAAGGACAAAATAGCAAATTTGATTTAAACACTGAATGATTTATGAACTTTAGCGAAATTGATTCAGAGCCTTTTGCCTCAAGATTCCTTAATCTCAACATCTGCGCAATACGCGAAAACAGAAATTCGCAAATACTGATCTAAAATATATAAAACTCCTATACTTGTGCCACTGATAATAACAGAAAGATTAAAAAAATTGCACTTGTATCCATGGGAAGGATATAATTGCTAAGTACATTATGTACTTATGTTACATATTTGTTGAAGATCGTTGTTTATAATTCAATAAAGGTAAAAACAATCAATGCCTTTGGCCTCATGCAGTAAATGATCATATTATGACAGTACCGTGCTTCACAGTCTAACTGCTGGAAAAAAAAAGATAGCAGGACTAATAACTTTGTGCAGACAGCCCAAAGAGAAGTAACGATTACATCTAACGCGGTCAGTGAAGACTGACTCAGTAACCCATTAGCAAAGATAAATGAATTGGTATAAATTGATTTCTAAATAGTAGATTTTATGTCTATGATACGAAGCCGAATGTACTGTACAAGAATCCTTCAGGGTAACTGATAAATCAAATCCCTCAGCCTCCGTGATCGGTCGGATATATCAGAAGCGACATAAAAAAGAAGCACTATTATTTAGAGTTAAAAGTATAACCTTAGTTTTACCAGACCACTGAGCTGATTAACAGCTCTCCTACGGCTGGCCCGAAGGACTTGACTTATTTTACGTGGCTAAGAACCAACTGGTTACTTAGCAACGGGACCTACAGCTTATTGTGGAATCTATCACCAGAAATAAATTCCTCTAACTCTTCATCAGCCGGTCGGAGTCTCGAACTCGGGCCTAGCGAGTGCTAGTCCACAGCTCTACCGACTCTCCCAACGAAGAGCTAACTATCACTTAGAGCCTTATCATAATATCAGAGCCTAAGATCACACACCCTACTTTGGTCATGATCATGTTAGCTCCCAAAAACTGCGGGCCTTACTCTTTTTGTAATAACGTAACTTTTTCTTCTTCTTCTTCTTCTTCTTCTTCTTCTTCTTTTAACGTGCTTTCTTCCCATTTGTAAGAGGTAAGCACGATGCCTTCTTTTGAAGGACTTTGATTTGGCTTTTGGGTAGACTTTGTAATCTCGATCGGCTGCCCTGCCTGTCATCGCTTAGACCCCGGTAGCGTACGTACACGTATTGTACCAGTCACCAGCGCCCTTATTAATATGCATTTGAAATTATAATAATCATAATGACAATAATAACGGTAGTAATGCTTATATGATACTGTTTACATTATTTCAATGTTATGTAGCGATGGAGAGGATTAAAAGAGCCAAGTGGTACTCGGTGAAGGATGTCTATATGATTCAGAGAATATGTAGCCGTTTCAGGCAGAATGAGAAGGAAAGTAGGAATATTGGACTTTTGCAAATCCCCCCATTTGATCAGAGTGTGTAGCGAGCCTTAATGTTGAGTGTGTCAACATGGGAATATAAGATAGGTTATCATGGTATGAAATCATGCATACGTGGTTTGGATTTTTATCTTTTTATGTTATCCGTACCTGTAAATTAAACTTGACATTTTGATTACAGTCTTGTATATATGTATATATATATATGTGTGTGTGTGTATGGGTGTTGTGTATCGATATATATATATATATATATATATATATATATATATATATATATATATATATATATATGTGTGTGTGTGTGTGTGTGTGTGTGTGCGTGCATACGCTTGCGTGCTCCCGCACGTGTGTGCGTGATACGAACGCAGTTGAACAAAATGCACATATGCAAACAATTCGTGCCAAGAATAATACTCCCATGCAAAGATATCCTGAAATTAAGATAACCGTCGACACGGAGTAGACGACCAAAAAGAAAAAAAGAAAGAAAGAAACCTTCGTTACACGTCAATAACAAATGTGCCAGCGAATGGATGTGACGACCCCTCCATGACTGATGTCACAGTTTGGTCCCTGACACCGCATACCGTTCCTTACGAATTGTTTGGTCAGCGTGAAGTCGTGCGTTCGCCTTCATGCCCAGCCATCTTCGCTTATTGTCTCTAATAATTTCTTCCCTTTACCTTTCCCAACTTCGTTATGCAAGCCTTTTTTTTTTTTTTGTTTCGTTTGTGAAGTGGAGTTTCGCTTCACCGTTTCGTCAACAGAGATCTTACCCAAAGTCGTCGGGAACAGACGAGAAATCTGTTCTTTGGAAGTCCGTATAAACATGTTGTTTCCCTGAGGATGAAATGCGATCTGCGTATTGTCCCGGGACAGGTATCTGACTTCTGAATGCGTCGGCAAACGTATCGCTTTAATGAGAATTAAAACCACATAACATCATCTGAGTTGAGAATTGCGAACTTTGTGGTCGGTGTTATCTAAATTCCTGAAAAAAATTGCTTAGTTTTAAATGAGTATGCAAACTTTTTTTTTCATAGAACACAAACACACACACATGCCCACAAAAGGGGCCACTGACTTGAAATTCAAGCTTCCAAAGAAAACGGTGCCCATTTGAAATGAGTAATAGGAAATACAGGAAGGAGAGATCAGTTATTGGAAAAGAAAAAAAAGATAAATTAACAAAATAATAAACGAATGAATAAAAATGTAAGTAAAATACAAGGAGAATTGTCTTAGGGTAGTAATACATTGCATCTTTACTTGAACTCTTGAGGTTCCAATTGCACAACATTCTAAGGGAGGCTGTTCCACAGTCCAACGGTGTGAGGAATAAAGTACCTCTGGAACTGAGAAGTATATATATATATATATATATATATATATATATATATATATATATATATATATATATATATATATGATAATAGACGTTTTTAAAATAAGTACTATATGCTTCACTCATCGTTATCGCCACATTTTGGAATTGGAGGACAAAGAATATATTACGGAAATTAAAACATACATACCATAATATTAACGACAATGGTTTTATGCCATAATATTAATGACTATACTATAAAACCAAACTTATGTTAATAATAATGGCAATATATGATTAAAAGTTTGGCTTAATTTACGTGAGCTGAATGCGTTATAAAGAGAGTGAGATGAATACGACTTATATTATCTGTGATGCATAAGTAAGTTTTAGCTTAGACTTTTGATGATTCTCTGGAAATGCTCAACAAATCGACCAACAGGTAACCACTGCACACAATATAAGAGGAGGGCGGTCAGCAGGTCAGGTGGAACTCGAAACACTAAACTCTACGGAATTTGCCCATAATTTTTCACTATCCGTTCGCAGGAGAAAATCTGCTCGGTTAATTCTTATAACCCAGTGGTTCTTAAAACCTTTTTATTACCACGGCCCCGCTAAGAGTTGGTCCTTCCCTCCACGCCCCCCTTGCATGCATGAGTAAAATGCCCTCCCAGATTTAAAGGAAAATAAAAAAAAAAGAGGAAGAAGTTCCTCACTCTTGTTAAGAGAATAACGAATATAATCAGAGAATTTTATAATTTTCCCTGGGGCTGGCGCCTCCCCTGGAGATTGCTGAACGCCCCCCAGGTTAAGAATCACTGTTATAACATCTGTTCAACAAAACACAACAAGCAGGTAATGAAACTCAATGTTTAAACGTGCCATCGATAAGCCCGGGACGCTACTCACGCCTCAGGCTCATATATAAACATGCGTAATATCCTTTCGATTTGAACCTGCCATCTTGACCTATCTTATATTACTTTGAAATAAATAGAAATCTGAAATAAAAAGAAATGTCTAACTAATCCTGACCATAAATTCCCCGAGCCCAGAGAGTGCTATGGTTATCTCATATACGTAAATAATTTTCATCATTGTCATAGTTGAACAGGAACACATCTGAGGCATTAGAAATTCGAATCTGATGTTCTATAGGATGACATTTCAGTGTTTAACAAAAGGGAAATCCCTGCGGTGCAGT
This sequence comes from Macrobrachium rosenbergii, assembly GCF_040412425.1. Taxonomy (NCBI): domain Eukaryota; kingdom Metazoa; phylum Arthropoda; class Malacostraca; order Decapoda; family Palaemonidae; genus Macrobrachium; species Macrobrachium rosenbergii. Next base: position 116,393,393 of record NC_089752.1, read on the forward strand.
GTAAGCATTATTTAAGGTTCTTTGCAGCGTCCCTTCGGCCCCTAGCTGCAACTTCTGTCACTCCTCTTACTGTACCTCCGTTCATATTCCCTATCTTCCACCTAGCTATCCATCCTCTCCTAACAATTTTTTTTCACGGTGCAACTGCTTTGAGGTTTTCCCCCTTTTACACCTTTGTAACTTTCTACTCAATTTTCCTTTCAGCGCTGACTGACTTCGTAGGTCCCAGAGCTTGGCCTTTGGCCTAAAATCTATATTCCATTCCATTCCAATGAAAAGGACATGACCTGAGAAGTGTGGCAAAGTCACAACATTTCTCAGGTCATTCCTTTTTACTGAACGCTGAAATCTCAACATCCTATAGAACATTAGATTAGAGTTTCTAATACCTCGAATTTGCTCATTCTTTTCAAGGAACGTTTCGGGTGGGTCTCTGATATTCTTGTTAGGTCAACAAAAGGGCAAATGACGTTGAATGGCACAAAAAAACGTTAATTGTAACTCTATAGTTTTTTCCAAAGCTTGTCAGACTGAAGTTCGCAAATGTTCCGAGATTCGCCAACCTGGGCAAGCGAAATAATACTGATATTTTGCTTCAAACTGTTGTATCCTAAGAGATATTCGTTTCCTGTTCTCCAGAATTTTACCTTTTCGTGACCTTGTGACCTTGAAAACAAGTCAGTGAAGTGGTTATTTATGTCAAATAATGAATGGATCATGGATTATTTTCCTGCTAAACTTGATGACGATATGGTAAAGATGTTTCATCTAATAACAATAATATACATACTAACGACTTCAAATATTGTATGTGATGAATTTAGAGGCAAGCTGACATTGTTCGCAAAAATGGCGAAATAAAATCACCTGAGCTGATATTTCAAATTTGTGGACTAATTACCTGTACCTGAAATCGAAGTCATGGAATCGAAACTGGGTATCAAGAGTTGGGCATCAAAATTAAGTATATCTTAGTTTAACCAGACCACTGAGCTGGTTAACAGCTCTCCTAGGGCTGGCCCGAAGGACTAGATTTATTTTACGTGGCTAAGAACCAACTGGTTACCTAGCAACGGGACCTACAGCTTATTGTGGAATCCAAACCACATTATGCCGAGAAATGAATTTCTATCACCAGAAATAAAATCCTCTAATTCTTCATTGGCCGCTCGGAGAGTCGAACGCTGGGCCAACAGCGTGCTAGCCGGGAGCTCTACCCACCCCTCCAATGAAGAACTAGTGTTGGGTGTCAGGTGTAGGGAAGAATAGACTTCGGAGATTTCATAATCCCCAATGAAAAGAGGAGGTCCAGACTTTCCCTCCCAAAAAATACCATTCTGATCCTTCGCCTTCTTCTTTCTTCTACTGTAGGTTATATTTTGTCTCTTTAGTGACTGACTCCTCCATGAAAGTAAATCAGTGTTCCATCTCTGTCAAGGGCGATCATGTCTCTTTCACTCTGGGCTGAAATTAAAACGAATTGAATTTTTATTTTTAGTTTTTTTGTAGAAGAAAACTATTGTGCCGGCTTTGTCTGTCCGTCTGCACTTTATTCTGTCCGCACTTTTTTCTGTCCGCCCTCAGATCTTAAAAACTACTGGGGCTAGAGGGCTGCAAATTGGTATGTTGATCATCCACCCTCCGGTCATCAGACATACCAAATTGCAGCCCTCTAGCCCAAATATCTTTTATTTTATTTAAGGTTAAGGCTAGCCATAATCGTGCTTCTGGCAACGATATAGTATAGGCCACCACCAGGCCGTGGTTAAAGTTTCATGGTCCGCGGCTCCTACAGCATTATACAGAGACCACCGAAAGATAGATCTGTTTTCGGTGGCCTTAATTATACGCCGAAGAAACTTCGGCGCACTCTTCATTTGTTTACATATTAGTACAAATTTCAAAATCGTTTCATCTCTCCATGTTGCAATACCGCAGATAAATTCGATCATCTTAATATATCTCGTTCATATTTCAGGAGAATGGTAGTGGAGGAACCAGGAGAGGCGCCTAGGAAGGGCTTGGGCATGGGCATGACGGCGTTCTTCCTCATAGCGCAGATGGCTGGGGCAGGATTCCTGTCACTTCCCAAAGCTGTGGCCAATACTGGTAATATGACTTTCTTTTCTCCTTCGTTTCTCCATTAATCTGTTGGTTGTCTGTTATCACATTACCGCTGTTTTTCAGGCTCAGATAGGATCAAGGATAAGACCAAACTGGAGATAGATTAGTTGATAAAGGTTAAAGCAATATAAATCGGTAAAGCAATATGAATTCAGTATGGTTGCCAAATGAAGACTTGAAGTTGTCTTAACTATATAGCGGATCAAACTTTCCGTCCAAACGGAAATTGAAAACTGCTACAAAAGAAATAAGAAATGAGTTACTAGACTGTTCACTCACACATCCAGACTGAATGCCAGCACGAACATAATGAAAAAAAAAGTGACATGACCCACATTCAAAAACAAAAACATAAAAATTATCAAAATTATGCCATCAACTTTATACAATTGGCACAGGAAGCTAACACGAATGAGAAAGATTGTGGTAATATTTATTTTTCAGCCGTTCAGTCTATAAAAAGGGTCTTCGTCCGCGAACAAACATTATATATATGTATACTATTATTATTTGAAAACTTCATTTTCTTTCAGTTTGCATACAGGCATACAGGACCCTAAAACTTAAAAATTTACGACCTATATCCACAAGGATTCCTTAAAAAGAGCGATAATATCCCTGAAGACAACTTGTGAAAGAGAAAAATATTACAGAGAATTTTGGGAACACGGGAGAAGGCAAGACATTCCAAAACTGGAAGTCGAAAGAGAGGTTAAAAGCGTCATCAAGATGACCGACTAGCTTCGCAAGAACCTCTTGCAGTTTTAGTGAGAGGCCAAATCTGTTACCTACCTTTTTTTCATTAAAAGAACTGAATGATATTCTGCAGCATCAGCTTTTATAAAGATAAAAAATTCATGTATGGGTGACAATTCTTCCATATCTAACAGCCGTTTTTTATAAACAAAAGTCTTCGAAACGTCACTGAGGAATTGTTTAGCTCCAACTCATTGCCAAACAGCGACAGGAGCTGAGGCCAAAGTAGACAAAGATGAAATCATACCTTTTTTTTAAAGATAAATCATAATTTATTTATTTATTATTTTTTTTTTTTCAGGATGGATCGGGATTGCTCTCATGATCATCTTCTGCGCCATGGTCGGGTTTTCGGGGACCCGACTTGGTCTGGCCTGGGTGATCTTGGAAGAACGCTGGCCCGAATACAAGGGGGCTTCGAGAATGCCTTATATGGACATCGCCGAGAGAGCTCTTGGAAAACACGGAAGGTTGAGTGATCCGTATTTTCTGTTTGGTTTTGCTTTCATTTCCAAATTTTATCAGAATTTCGTTTCACGATTTTAGTTTTCTGCAAAAGAAAACTATCGAGATGGCTTTGTCTGTCCGTCCGCCCTCAGATCTTAAAAACTACTGAGGCTAGAGGGCTGCATATTGGCATGTTGATCATCCACCCCCTAATCATCAAACATACCAAATTGCAGCCCTCTAGCCTCAGTAGTTTTCATTTCAATTAAGGTTAAATCAATTTAGGCATAATCGTGCTTCTGAAAACTATATGAGATAGGCCACCAGCAGTCCGTGGTTAAAGTTCATGGGTCGCGGCTCATGCAGCATTATACCGACACCACCGAAAGATAGATCTATTTTCGGTGGCCTTGATTATACGCTGTAGCGGTTGTACAGAAAACTCGATTGCGCCGAAGAAACTTCGGGGCAATTTTAACTTGTTTTACGCTAAGAGACAGATATTTGTTAATAAAAACTTATACCCCGGGTTTGATCATTCAGCTGTTAATAAGTCTTCTTATTCATCCGTCCAAAAAAGATTTATGGTACGATGCTTGATCTTTGGTATAGCTCTTAACTTTCTTCCATTCTGGAATATTCCTGGATACTGTACATATTTCATTACAGTCAGTTTCTCTAAACCAAGTTGCGCTATATAGAATGTATTTAATCGAGTTTCTTTTAGAATATGATAATAAAAGATTTTTGGGAACGGGAAGAAACGATTTCACGTCAGTTTTCAAGATAGTTGAATTCTCTGACATTTGGCTAGAGACGCAAGGTTCAGTTGGATGGAAATCTACTTATTTAAATGGCTGGAAGCGTACTGGTATTTTTAATTTAATCGTACACTAAAGCAATGAGAAAGTAAGAATACTTAACGATTGGAATAGTGCTCATAACGGCATGTCTAATTTGTTTGGTACATTTGAAGGCTTCTGTGTGTAGACGATAATTGCAGATGACTGGACCATTTGAATAATATGTAATCTTGTAAGACAGGCAATGCAAAAAAAAAAGATAACAGACCTTAACATAAATAAAGAAATAAGTGGAGGAAGAATTAAAAATAAAAAATTGATATATAACTATTTCAGAAAAGAAGAATACAATTCAGTGAGCCGAGGTAGTATTATCATAAAGTTTCCCAGTTGTTTTGAATTCTTTTATCGTAATATAAGGGCATTTTAGGTTTGAATTAATTATATATTCTAACTTATTTTCATTTCCTCTGAGATTCAGAGCCACGTGAAGTTATTGCTTGTACTGAGGCTTTTTAACGTAGCCTGAAGATCATCAGGTTTAATTAAAAATTTCACTGGACTGAATACAGAATTTAGGCCAAAGGCCAAGCGCTGGGGCCTATGAAGTCATTCAGCGCTCAAACATCCTGATGCCTCATAGAAAAACAATTTAGCCTGCAATATGTTATCATCATCATCATCATCATCCAGGTGCCATATCCCCAAGGACGTCGGCAATCATGGCTCGCCACTCCTCTCCATTTCCGGCTCTCTGCAGCAACCGAGCTGCAGACATTCTTCCTCCAGTCATATATTTTTGTCTAGGTCTTCCTCTCGGCCTCCTTCCATTGATTTTACCAGTGACAGAGAGATGTTCTAGTTCTTGTCTTCTCACTACGTGACCCACAATACGGGATATGTCTAACAAACACCATCTTTCCCTCAGGAGGCTGGCTCTTGCATGTGTCCTGATCACGATCATCGGAGGAACCATCGTCTTTCTGCTCCTGATGGCCGGGTTCTTCAACATGGGTCTGGTCCCTTCATTGTCCATCTGCGAGTGGTTGCTCATCATCGCAGCCGTGGCTCTGCCTTTTACCTGGCTCGGAACTCCCAAAGATTTTTGGTAAGTTTTTCCCGTTGAGGTCAGGGCTAAGGAGAGATAAGGGGGGTGGTTGGTTCCTCTAAAAGCTAAATTCTTGGTTTGTTTCGAATAAAGTTATTATTGGTTGTAATTATTTGTGCTTAGAGCTCAGACCAACTTTTACGAATGAGTATTCATACCTGACTTTACACTAGTTAACGAAGTTATTTAATATATATCCTCCTACTTTAATCAGAGAGAGAGAGAGAGAGAGAGAGAGAGAGAGAGAGAGAGAGAGAGAGAGAGAGAGAAAATATGCAATTTCGAAAATGGCAATCCGTTTTGACATTGGCAACTGATTTCACCTTTGAAACCACAGAGACGGACTGCAGAGAGAGAGAGAGAGAGAGAGAGAGAGAGAGAGAGAGAGAGAGAGAGAGAGAGAGAGAGAGATTCATTCCATGTCTTCAAGGAGCTTTAGAAAGCGGCGACTGAGTTGTGTCTATTTCCAAATTTAATTCAAACGAATGTGTTTGACAAATTTTTACTTTTTTGCAAGGAGCTGGTACCACAAAGACCTGAAATTAATGACAAGATAGCGCGTGAAATTGCAACCTCTGGTCCGTACCCTGACTATTATTATTATTATTATTATTATTATTATTATTATTATTATTATTATTATTATTATTATTATTATTAGATTCGGGTTCCCAAGAAGCATCTACGACATTTAGGGAAGGAAGCAGGGTCAGTTATCTTAGTTTATGAGTTTTAGAAACTAAAAATCCCAACTGCAGTCTTTAACGTAAAATTAATTCCAAATCTATCAAATTTTTTCAGCTCAACCTAAAATTTCGCTTTTCCTGGTAACCAAAATACATAATAATATTTTAAGCCCACTTATTTTTAATTCCTTTATTCTTGACTGCTCTGGATTTATTCTAGGACGGAAGGTGACGCCTGAACTGATATTTTCCATGAATTTTCCTTTTTTAAACTACAGCCTGGTCCAAAGATCCAGAATACCTGTAGGTCAGTGATTATAACGGTCCTTAGCTGAGCACTGCATATATATATATATATATATATATATATATATATATATATATATATATATATATATATATATATATATATATGTATGTATATATTATATATATAATATATATATTTATATATATATTATATATTTATATGTTATATATATATTATATATATACATATATACATATACATATATATATATATATATATATATATATATATATATATATATATATATATATATATATATGTTATACCAAATTGCTTTTACAGTGAACTAAGCACCTCCAATAGAAAAAATATCCCAAGGAAACTGAAATTATTCTCAAACCCGCCCCTCCTCCAATATGACCCAGTAATAGTATTAAAATAACAAACAAAGGCGATTTTAAAATTAATTTTACCTGTAGAACGGACAGTGCCTAAGATGGACACGGGTCCCTTCGAATTCCTGTGAGCAGCCAAATTGCATGAGTGGTAAAATTTCGTTTCTGTAAGCATTAGGAATAAGAATCAGAGGGTATTCATCTTTTAACAGGCGTTGAGACTCTAAAGCAATGGTTCTTAACCTGGGGCGCCTGTACGAAACCTTAAACCTAGGGGTACGAGACATGGTAGCCAGTGCAATGGTATTGTATATTTACTGCATATTTGTCATATGTTTGTATTGTATTTGTACTATTAATGAAAACGAAAAAACGCACTTCAATTTACCAGAATAATGCGCTCATGCTTTGAAGCTAACTATTTTGCCTCAGAGGCATTCGAAAAATGACATAATTAGTCGCCAAATATTTTTTCGAAATTTGCTGATGTCTTGAACAATTTACATTGCCCGGAACGACTGTAATTTATGTAGTATATATATAGTTATTTTTTTTATCTATGTATTTATTTATTTATATAGTTATTTTTATCTATGTATTTATTTATTTATTTATATAGTTTTCATCTATGTATTTATTTGTTTATAGTGTTATTTTTTATCTATGTATGCATTTATTTATATATGTATTTATTTATTTATATATGCATGTTTATTTATTTATCTATGTATGTATGTATTTATTTATTTATTAATTATATATATATATTATTTATTTATTACCTATGTATAAATAAATAAATTACTACATAGATAAATAATATTTATTTATCTATGTATTTATTTATTTATCTATCTATGCACGTATTTATTTATGCATGTACTTATTTATTTATTTATCTATGTATTTCATTATTTATTCATTTATTTACCTATGTATTTACATATTTATTTATTTGCCTATGCATTTATTTATTTGTCTAATTCCATATATATATTTTTTTTTCGCGCAGGCAAGCCTTATTTACCTATGTATTTATATATTTATTTATTTGTCTGTCCATTCATTTATTTATCTAATTCCATATATATATGTCTCACTTTTTTTTTCTGCGCAGGCAAGCCTCAGTGATCGCAGTGGTGGCGACAGCAGTCGCCTGCATCGTGATCTTCGTTGAGGTGCTCCTCGAGATCGACGAGTACCCCAACCCTTACTACCAGAACCCGTCGATCGTCTCCTTCTCCCTGGGATTCGGCGCCATCCTCTTCGCCTTCGGCGGCGCCTCCGTGTTCCCGACGATCCAGAACGACATGGCGGACAGGACGCTCTTCACCAGGAGCGTCGTCATCTCCTTCGTCAGTAAGGATTCGTGATGAACGGTTGAAGTTTTCCCTCATTCCTGGTAAAGTTTGGTGAACGAAGTGTTGACTCGTTGGTAATTATTTGAGGAATTGGGGTTCGAATGTGAGGTTGAGGCCTGATGCCGAGCGCTGGGACCTGTGAAGTCGTTCAGCGCTGAAACGGGATATTGAGAGTAAAGGAGGTTTGAAAGGTGTAACAAGAGGAAAACCTCAAAGCAGTTGTACTGTGAAACAATTGTAGGAGAGGGTGCAAAGTATAATGGAAGAAAGAGGATATGAACGGAGGTAGAGTAAAATGAATGAAAGGGGTTGCAGCAAGGGGCCTAAGAAAGAGACGCTGCAAAGAACCTTGAGTAATGCCTACAGTGCACCACGTGAGGTGCAGTGAGGGATTATTTAAGGACTGGTGACCAACGTACAGGTTTGGTTATCCAAAAACATTGCCATATAAATATACGTATATTTTTCTTCTATTTTTTTTTTTTTTTTACAGGCCTGCTGTCCTTGTACCTGCCTGTCGCAGTGGCAGGATACGTCGTGCAGGGCTTCGAGGTGCAGGACAACATCCTTCTCTCCGTCGATATTAATAATCCAGTCATCAAGGCCGCCATCGTCATGGAGATTCTCAACCTCTTCGGAACTTACCTCATCACCTTCAACCCCATTGGCCAGACCTTCGAGGGACTTCTCAATATAGAAGGCAGTAGGTGACCAGAGGATTTGATTGGAAATGATCTCAGGAGGAGGTGTAAATGACTCCCCCTTAGAATGTTTGATTGGAGAGATGATGAACTACTTCACTTTGTCCAGCCGTTTTCCATGGGATTTCCATGTAAACGCCTCCTGTTGAAGGCGGGGTTATAGATGTGGCTGGAATGTTAGCTTCTGACGAGGTGCTGAGTAAAGATGATTGTTATTATAAACAGCCGTTATCTTTGTGTTTGCTTTCCTGTCATATTTAGCACCACTTGTCAATTATTAATTTATATATATATATATATATATATATATATATATATATATATATATATATATATATATATATATATATATATATATATAGTTATAGTTATAGTTATTCTGTAACTTGCTAAATCAATTTGTTTCCTGATCTTGACATTTTTGAGGTTGTGATGATTCCAGAATTTTGATGTTCTCTCTCTCTCTCTCTCTCTCTCTCTCTCTCTCTCTCTCTCTCTCTCTCCCCCTGAATTTCTCTTTCTCTCTCTCTCCTTCAATTTCTCTCTCTCTTTCTCTCTCTCTCCTTCAATTTCTCTCTCTCTCTCTCTCTCTCTCTCTCTCTCTCTCTCTCTCCCCTTCAATTTCTCTCTCTCTCTTTCTCTATCTCTCCTTCAATTTCTCTCTCTCTCTCTCTCTCTCTCTCTCTCTCTCTCTCTCTCTCTCTCTCTCTCTCTGACAGAGTTCGGTCTGCCTCGCATTCTCCTCCGGTCGGGAATCGTCATCTTTGAGGTGCTCGTCGGGCTGGCAGTGCCGGATTTCGGGATGATCCTCAATCTGATTGGCGGTTCCACGGTGACACTGTGCACCTTCGTCCTGCCCCCGTTGATGTACATGAAGCTCGTCGACATGGAGAGAGAGCCCTCGTGGCCGGAAAGGTAAGCAGGGAGGTATACCTCTGTCATTCACCTGACGGCTTACGTACCCCCTGGGTGTACTTCTATGCAAATTTCTGAGATGTTTGCTAGTATTGCACCAGCCCCGGTTTTTTTTTTTTTTTTTTGCCATGTCCCTAGGTTAGGTTAGGTTTAGGTTAGGTTCGGTTAAGGTTAAGGTTAGGTTCAGGTTAGGTTTGAATAGAGTGTCTCTTTAATAACTTGGGTGTGGGAAACATAATAGATAATTCTATGGTTAGTTTTTAAGACATGGCGTTCCGCTTTTTCCAGGGAAAGGTCCCGGTACTCGGTTACTTCTCTGGAAAATGCAGCCCGTTTGGCACTTGTTGTTTCTGTTTATCTATTTATTTTACATTCTATTTAGTCTGTTCACACCTGACTGTCCAACCTCTTTAACTTTATCCCACTCAAATTTGCCATTCCTATTTGAAAACCAACGCCACGAGTCTCGAAATGTGACTCATCTGTCAAACTTTCAGTGGGTTAGTTAGGTGAAGTCCACAGGTCCACAACAGGCCTCTCATTCCCTTTTAACACTTTACTAGCATTGCAGCAGCCCTTGGTCAAAGGCTCGTGCTAAGCACTCCTTAATCACCCAGCATTCCGAAGTGATTCCGGAATAATCAGAATTCGAAATATCAGCTGATCGCGCCATTTCTGTCTTCCAGGTCGATACCTCTGTGGGAAAGGATCTTACTGTGGGAAATCATCATCGTGGGCGTCATTGGAGGCGTAGCTTCAACGGCCTCAGCTGTCATGGGCATCATCACCCAGTCCTTCGGTAACACTTGTTTCAACAATTTCTACGGTTAGTTAAGCGTCCTCCGTTCGTATACGCAAATACGCGTCGCAGATTCGAACGACCGTCCGGGCGCACTTTGGGGCAAAGAAGATCCCGGCGTTAAAGAATGGAATATCGGGGCATTAGAAGAAGGATCATATTACAAAGTGCCAAAATTTACTTTCTGTCAAGGACTTTTTCAACACAGGCAGGGATGTCCGAAGAGATTAAACCATTCAGTGATCTGAATGTTTCAGAACCTTCGTGGTTCCAGAACACCTTCGCAATTAACTGCAGCAACCCAGCCAGCGACTTATCAAACTGCATCTATTTATTCAAGACCAAAATGCCCAGAAAAGTTTTGTGTAATACATGTGCTCGATAGTGACGGTCCTCAGACATCAGCGTTTAGATAGAAATACTTTGAAACACTAATGGTAAGGATGTACGCAACTTAACGTTAAACACAGACTTGCGCTAATCAGTTGCGACATTTCAAAGGCGTGACGACGGGAAATTCTAGAATGATAATCATGATGGTGTGAATATAATAAGAGCCAACTCAATCTGCTATACCCGAGAAATATGCGCATTGCTAATCTACAACGATCTCCACTTGTAAAAATGATAACCAGGAGAGAATATGCCAACTTTGGACCCTAATCTCCATTTGACCACATTCTGTTTACAACAGAGTTCTATGGGCGTAGTCATCTACTTTTTTAACACTTAAATGCCGGGTGGTGAAGACGTGTTGCCGTTGTAACGTGTGGTTCCTGATCCAGGTGGTCACAGGATGTGAAAGTGAGGTTTCAGAGGTCACTCAAAAATTGTTTGATAGTTTGCTATCGCATCCTTTATATTGCATGGGCCTTCTATCGTTAACATTCAGGAAAGTGCATTTAGAGAAATATGAAACGTAATTATGGGAGGTTAAGGTTTTTTGGACATTGAAAAGATTGTAAACAACCTTGCAATTTGTTTTTATTATTTTAGGTAGTTCTGTCTCATGAACTTATTTGAATTCACTGTGTACACACTTGAAATTTCCTAGGCGTTGTCGACAACAAAAACAAGATTCTGTCAAGTACGCGTAACTCGCTTCTACTGCTTTTAATCGTTTCTGACCTAAAGACGGATTGTTTGACGAAATCAGTTTCTTCAAAACTGTTTTGTTAGAGACGAAATCCTCCTATTTTGAAAACTGTCTTACCTGGAAAACACGAACTAATACTTTGTACATATATAGAGCTTTAAGTTTTCATATATAAACAGTAAATTGAATTCTTTCATTATCCTTTTTTTAGTTTTCTGTAAAAGAAAACTATTGTGCCGGCTTTGTCCGTCCGTCCTTACTTTTTCTGCCCGCCCTCAGATCTCAAAATCTACTGAGGCTAGAGGGCTGCAACTTGGTATGTTGATCATCCACCCTCCAGTCATCAATCATACCAAATTGCAGCCCTCTAGCCCCAGTAGTTTTTATTTTATCTAAGGTTAAAGTTAGTCATGATCGTGCGTCTGGCACCGCTACAGGTGCCAACAACGCAGGCCACCACCGGGCCGCGGCTGAGAGTTTCATACAACATCATACCCTGTACAGACAACTCATTTTTCACCTGTTTTTTTCTTAGTGACGCTTGAGATTTTGAAATGTTCTAACAGAGAATATTCGTTTACCCAGACTAAAGATTATACTTGTCACGATGGAACGAAGTCTGGTTTAAAGAAAATAGCAAGAGTACCATTCTCAACATACTGGTTTATATCCTATCCCAGCACTGATATCAAATCCTGCCTTGGCCTCAGTGCTGCTGCTGTGTGAAACAGCAGAAGCAGCAGAAACAGCAGGGGTGACTCTGAAGGTAGGCCTACCTAAAACCTCATAAGTGTGAATTTTATTTCACCCTGCAATTCAAACTCTTCTTTCTGTATTTTCCTTTACCTCCTCTTACTTCTTCCTAATGAACACCATAATAATAATAATAATAATAATAATAATAATAATAATAATAATAATAATAATAATATTCTTTGGAAACTTGAATTTCAAGTCAGTGGCCCCTTTGGTGGGCATGTTTCATATGAATAGGGTTCATTTTCTGAATAATAATAATAATAATAATAATAATAATAATAATAATAATAATAATAATAATAAGAAGAAGAAGAAGAAGAAGAAGAAGAAGAAGAAGAAGAAGTCAATGGCCCCTGTCGGCTTGTTCCATATGAATAGGTTTCATCCTCTGAATAATAATAATAATAATAATAATAATAATAATAATAATAAGTCAATGGCCCCTTTGGTGGGCTTGTTCCATATGAATAGGTTTCACCTTCTGAATAATAATAATAATAATAATAATAATAATAATAATAATAGTAATAATAATAATAATAATAATAATAATAATAATAATAATAATAATAATAATAATAATAATAATAGTTCTTAAAACTCACTTCACTGCCATAAAGGACTGGTTGGTTCACCGGGTGGGTAGGTGGCGGAAGTGGGGGAGGACGGAAATCAGCCAACCAGGAATGAAAGGGGAGCAATGCCCTCCACGGAGGCGAACCTGATATATCACACTAGCGTTAGGCCTACTCTTCTTTGAAAGCCTACTGAGGAACAATAAGGAATGACAAGCCAATATAAGTCGCATTATTTTTTTTGACATTATTCAAATCAATTGTCTTTTATTCATTATGCAACACAGTTTACACTGCGCATAAGTTATGCCTCACATCACTATACAGAACACAAAATTTATACGCAAAGTTCACCGATTTCACAGCTGCACTGAATCTGGAAACAGACACGCGATATCTCTCTCTCTCTCTCTCTCTCTCTCTCTCTCTCTCTCTCTCTCTCTCTCTCTCTCTCGACCTATGGCAATCCACTGCATAGTTCTAGTTTTCCGTAAAAGATTATGCGCCGTGCAGAAAACTCGACTGCGCCGAAGTTTCTTCGGCGCATTTTTAACTTGTTTAATTACTCAAATGTCTGGAAATTAAGACTTTTGTCAAATGCATCATCAAACTGATAATATTTAGACAGATGAAGAGATTCATTGGGGGATAATCATTGCTGCGCCAATCCTCTAACCAAAACGATCTTTTGGGAGAATCGAATCTTTTGATAGAAAGAGATACATGTCGAATCAGAGAGGTAAATATCCACGTTTTTTAGCAAGCGCGGTATAGAATCATCAGGCATTTTTTTCGCAATGATTCTTTGCTCTTTCAAAAGACTTTAGAGAATAGAATATAGAATTTAGACCAAAGGCTAAGCACTGGGACCTAAGAGGTCATCAGGCTCTGAAACGGAAATTGACAGTAAAAAGGTTTGAAAGGCGTAACAGGAGGAAAACCTCGCAGTTACAGCAATGGAAAATTGTTAGGAGAGGGTGGAAGGTAAGATGGAAGAAAGAGAATATGAAAGGAGGTACAGTAAAAGGAATGAAAGGGGTTTCAACTAGTTGCCTAAAGAAGGGGCTCTGTAAAGAACCTCAAGTGATGCCTACAGTGCATCGCATGAGGTGCACTGACGGCACTAAACCCTTAAAAGACATCGTCACAAGCATTCGATATCAAAGAAAGACGCAGCAGGTAAGTAGGGGGGGGAGGGGAGGGGGGAGGGAGTTACCCCAGTGGCGATGAGAGAGAAAGTTACGTCAAACCTTTCGGTGAATTATTATCACAAGGCGAAACGAAGAGTTGGAATTTTAAATTTATATATTAGGGAAGTTTACAACAACAATTCACGAGGAAACTGAATTCATTTGGACACTCGTCACCTATTGGTGCATTTCTACTCAGCAGCATAAAGTAAGATTCTTTTTTTTAATGGAATCTTCGCCAATATTGTCTATGAGTAGCTAAACCAATTTCGAAGATGTGGAATAGTAATTTAGTGCCCAGATGAGCTTTATTTTAAGCACGTGTGCTTATTTCTCGAAGTATTACTTTAGATGAGATTAAATATCGCCATTGAGCCGCAACTTACTTTGTTTATATAAACAAAGCCGCAACTTATTTTGTTTATATAAACAAAGCCGCAACTTACTTTGTTTATATAAACAAAGCCGCAACTTACTTTGTTTATATAAACAAAGCCGCAACTTACTTTGTTTATATAAACAAAGCCGCAACTTACTTTGTTTATATAAACAAAACACGTAATCATACGTGAAAAATAGAACAGATAGGTACCTGGGCCAACTACCTCCCAGAAATGAAGAAGAAAACACCACGAAAGTTGGAGGAATTAACTTGAAAGTTGCTGAAAGGCCAAACAGAATCGTTTTTGGGCCAGAAAGATCATCATCCCCGTAGGGAGGTCGGGGTAAGTGCCGTCAGTGCACCTCATGCAGTGCACTGTAGGCATTACGTAAGGTTCTATGCGGCGTGCCTTCCTTAGGCCCCTAGCTGCAACCCCTTTCGTTCCTTTTACTGTACCTCCGTTCATATTCTCTTTCTTCCATCTTACTTTCCTCAACCCTCTCCTCACAATTGATTCATTGTGCAACTGCTTTGAGGTTTTCCTCCTGTTACACCTTTCAAACCTTTTACTGAATGACCTCATAGGTCCCAGAGCTTGGCCTTTGGCCTAAATTCTACATTCGATTCAATTCAGAAAGAGTCATGGAATATTAAGTGCACTTAACCTAATAACTAAAGAGCTGTGACTGTGCCCCACGCTTCGTGGGTATGGCGCAAAGTTCACGGACTCCCGTGAGGTCTCTTCAAGAGGTACTAATCTCCTCACTATCACAGATCAATCCACCAGAAGATACATAAATCCACTTAAGGGAAGCTAAGGCATTGATTACTTATCAAGCGCTCGCTCATTTCAGCGAATCAGGAGTTCCAGCGTAATCAAAATCCCGTCATAGCAATTGACAGCAAATCATTAAAAATGAATTGTGATGGTTTCATCGTGCTTATCAATACTGAGAATATCAAGCAAGGGTATACAACGTTATTTGTCTTCATTCAGATTCCCCATCAAACCGACTGTTAGAATTTGTATTTATATACGATATGCCCGAAAGGTTCTTTCTTCACTGGGGAAAGTTTCTATTTTGAGAAAAAATAGACTCTCGTTCTTTTAGTTTGTGAATAATTACCAGAATCAGAATTCTTGAATAGAAATACAACTGCGGGGTGTCATTAGAGAAAAATTACATTCCATTATGTGAAACTATTTGATAGGTTGGTGTCACGATCGAAATTGGACGGATTTAGAATACTTCAATGATACCGTTTTAACCAACAAGGTATCAAGAGATTTACATAGCTTGCTCAAAAGAATGCTTCGTGTATCTAGAGAGATTTGACTCAAGATGAATCTGATATAAACAAAAGTAACGAGGACATGACACTAGATGGAAAAAGGGTTAATACAAGTTTCTTGGGATGGAATTTATGAAAGAATGAAGGATGACTAATAAAACAATGGCCACGCTGAACTGAACTTGGAAATCAAATGGATTGCAACTTCACACGAAAGCAAGAATATACTTTAGCCTATTAGGAAATGTTTTGCTATACGGACATCGGAAGACCATAAACTATATCTTGGAAGGTTTTGTCGATTTCAGAACAAAGGTTTCAATAAGAACACTAAGAGTCAAATGGCAGGACTGAGTGAGAAATGATACCATAGAGGCAATTACGGAAGTTCTTGATGTAAATGAGATAACGATGTATGGTGGATGGATATGGCCTTGACATGTCCTTCGGATCACCCAAGGAGAGAATGAGTAAGTTTCATTTGGGTCCCTGCGGGCGCCAGAAGATTTGGAAGACCTGGACTTACTCTGATGATTATTACTAGATGGGAGGCTGGAGATGAGCTGAGATTTGTGGTTGAGTAAAGTACAAGAAAGACATTTCTACTTTCCTGATCTTATTTCTCAAGGTCCTCTCCGAATGTCGCGGGCATGCGCTCGATACCCAATCCCATACCCAAATGACCTGATAAGAGTTTGTCTCTGTTAGGGGAGAACTCTTAAACGACTTTAAAATGGAAACTGTCAGAACCATTAGCCTATAAATGAACAAGATCGAATCGAATGATAATAATAATAATAATAATAATAATAATAATAATAATAATAATAATAATAATCACTAAGTTATAAAAAAAAAGTAAAAAATGCGCCGAAGTTTCTTCGGCACAATCGAGTTTTCTGTACAGCCGCTACAGCGCATAATCAAGGCCACGGAAAATAAATCTATCTTTCGGTGGTCTAAGTATAATGCTGTATGAGCCGCGGCCCATGAAACCACGACCCAGTGGTGGCCTAGCCTATATCGTTGCCAGAAGCACGATCATGGCTAACTTTAACCTTAAATAAAATAAAAACTACTGCAATTTGGTATGTTTGATGATTGGAGGGTGGATGGTCAACATACCAATTTGCAGCCCTCTAGTCTCAGTAGTTTTTAAGATCTGAGGGCGGACAGAAAAAGTGCGGACGGACAGACAAAGCCGGCACAATAGTTTTCTTTTACGGAAAACTAAAAATGACAGTTAGCAAATACCTTTGACCGAAAAGCAACCTGTTCACGAGCACTTTTCAAATTCTGAATCAGAGTGCTTTCCCAGTTCAGTTAAAAGTCATTAATTTTCAATCAGAGAAATCGTCAAGAATTCCCTAATCGGTTTGCAAGATAAGGCAACGCGATGAGCTCTTTGTGATATCTTTAGCATATCGTCCAAATGGCTTCCTAATCAATATGAAATGTTCGCCCAAGGCCCTGCTTATCAGAGTGGCAGATAGCCCAAAAGGCCCACTCCAACTCGTGGCTGCGTTAATGTACCCCAACTCTTTTCAAACATTCCAGTCCTTCTCTTGAATAGAGTCTTGACCGAAAATGTATATTAAATTATATAAAATCTAAATAGTGCCACCAAATATGTATAAGATGTATACGAAAACGATTATTATTATATCTTTTTTTTTTTTTTTTTTGTCTATCACAGTCATCCTATTCGACTGGGTGGTTTTTATAGAGTGGGGTTCCTGGTTGCATCCTGCCTCCTCAGGAGTCCATCGCTTTTCTCACTATGGGCGCTGTTTCTAGTAGCACACTCTTCTGCATGAGTCCTGGAGCTACTTCGGCATCTAGTTTTTCCAGATTCCTTGTCTGGGATCTTGAGATCGTGCCTAGTGTTCCTATAAGTAGGGGTACAATTTCCATTGGCATATTCCATATCCTTCTTATTGATACTTATTATTATTATTATTATTATTATTATTATTATTATTATTATTATTATTATTATTATTATTATTATTATTATTTCAGTAGACGAAACTTATTCACATGGAACAAGCCCACCAAAGGGGCCACTGACTTGAAATTCAAGCTTCCAAAGAATGTTGGTTTCTACCTCCCACCGCGGCAGACCCCGCGCTGCAGCTGTAACTGATCACATGATACAGAGCCAGTGATTTTCCATCGCCCTGGGGGAGACGCGAACCCGCCTCATCTCAGTGACACTAACCACTATACCAGAACATCTGTTAGGGCTGGCAATTGCAATCTCAAAGACCTTCCACACCATTTAAAGCTGATTGTTTTTAAATGCAGATTATATAAAATTAAATTATATTAAATCTGGATAGCGTCAAACAATCTGGAAATGGAGACAAGCACAAATTCAACCCTAACTGGGAGGGCCAAGTGGCACATTTCAGGATTTCAGCTCCTCACAGTTACTGACTGGGAATCGCATTTCTCTGCTAATCCTTCTGGCAATGTTTTCTATTATTTTTTTCTCCTTTTTCTGGGTGTTTCTTGATATTCTCCTTCCTGAAATTTGGTGGCATAATCTTCTTGAAGTTTGAGCTGTGCAGTTTCCTTTTCTAATATGTGATCCTTTTTCATCACTAACTTATTGTCCTCCGTCATTTGGTAACTGAATTTTCAAGAGGGCGGGGAATTTCTTTATAATGATTGTTACACGGCAAAAGAAGTTAGGTTTCTCCCAAATAAGTTTAGAAATTATTACCGTTCTCAAAGCATCACCTAATATAAAAACAGGATATTTTAACTTCTTGCCTGTATTCCTAATTCTAATAGCCACAATGCCCTCTTAACTTTTCGAGTTCTTCACGCTTTTTTGGATATGCTTGTAACTATGAAGCCGTAAGATCCAAGCGCAAGAAATTGAAGAGGCTGTGGTGACCTCCTTGTGATTATGGTGACGCGGGTTCGTTCCCCGCGACCGGCCATCACAGTCTCTTCAATTTCTTGCGCTTGGATCTTACGGCTTCGTAGTTACAAGCATATCCAAAAAAGCGCGAAGAATTCGAGAAGTTAAGAGGGCATTGTGGCTATTAGAATTACATATGTGTCTGGTAAAAGTGACCAGTAGATTCTACACACACACACACACACACACACACACACACACACACACACACACACACACACATATATATATATATATATATATATATATATATATATATATATATATATATATATATATATATATATAATATATACAATATATATGCGTGTATATATACTGTATGTATATATATATATATATATATATATATATATATATATATATATATATATATATATATATATATATATACAATTAAACAGCATTTTGTTATAATACCTCCTTATTACCGGCTGGCAATTGCGACGAGTATTTCTCGCTGCAATGATATTCTGTTGCATCACAGCGCAATGCATCTGCACCGCAATGAAGAAGAAGAATTGTTATTTTGCTCAAGTCTGAAGTCACGGTGGTGTAATGCTGATAAAACGCTAAAGGATGTATCTCGTAATGAAATTACGTAACGACAAAAATCACAGACATCGCCATATCCTCAGATAAACAGCCGTTAAAAGGGTTGATAACAAGAAAGAACAACAAATCTCCCTGAGCATTCGTAGATAACAGATAACATCCCGTTCGATTTTTAGTTTTCTGTAAAAGAAAACTGCTGTGCCGGCTTTGTCTGTCCGTCCGCACTTTATTCTGTCCGCCCTCAGATCTTAAAAACTACTGAGGCTAGAGGGCTGCAAATTGGCATGTTGATCATCCACCCTCCAATCATCAGACATACCAAATTGCAGCCCTCTATCCTCAGCAGTTTTTTATTTTATTCAAGGTTGAAGTTATTCATAATCGTGCGTCTGGCAACGATATAGGACAGGCCACCACTGGGCCGTGGCTAAAGTTTCATAGGCCGCGGCTCATACAGCATTATACCGAGACCACCAAAAGATAAGATATATTTTCGGTGGCCTTGATTATACGCTGTAGTGGCCGCACAGAAAACTCGATTGCGCCGAAGAAACTTCAGCGCATTTTTTACTTGTTTTTCTTTTTCCTCAGTGGAGGAGGTTTTCACGAGAGGTATATTTGACGTAACTTCCTCTACAAAGATCTGGCATCGTAAAGGGAGATTGAATGTGGTACCCAGTCGCCACTGTCATAAGATAAACAGTAATGATATTCCTGGAACAGCAGAAACCTTCAAATTACAAATGATTCCGGTCTGGACGTCTCTTTGGCAGAACTAACACTAGAATGGTATCGTCTGAACAACTATTATTATTATCATTATTATTATTATTATTATTATTATTATTATTATTATTATTATTATTCAGAAGTTGGACCCTATTCATGTGGAACAAGCCCACCACAGGGACCATTGACTTGAAAGTCATGCTTCCAAAGAATTTGCGTTCATTAAGAAGACATCAAAAGGTAATGGGAAACACAGAAAGAGATCAGTTATTAGAAAAATAGATAAACTAACAATTTAATAAATAAATAAAAACGTCGGTAAAATATTAAAAATACAAGTTGAATTGTATGAGGGCAGTACTGCATTGCGTCTACGCTTGAACTTCTGAAGCGATTCTGGTCTTATATGCTTGTTTCGAAGAACCCGGATTATCTTTTATCTTACGAGAATGATCTCTTCGACGGTAAACACCTATGAAGATAATTAGTCGACTTAGATCTAAAATTCTGAAAAATGGTGAAAAATAGTGAAGATAATGCACCTCCTACAAGGAATGTGGCGCACGACAAACACTTGTTTATGCATTTACTCAAAACTTCAGTTTATAAGATCGACATGCAGGACACATCTTCAGAAAACTGAAGAGAAATTCCCCAGCCGCAGTGTGGATCGATGGATCAGTCCACTAAGTTCAGAAATTATTATTTGCTAGGGCTATTTTTACAATCTTTCCTGGCTGCATTTTCCCCGAGATGTAACCGAGTACCGAGATCCGGGACCTTTCTCTGAAAATAGCGGGACGCCATATCTTGAAAGCTAACCATAGAAATTTTTTGAAAATAATCTCCTAATGTTTCCCACACCCAAATTACAGTGTGTGTAACTACTCTAACCTAACCCAATCTAACTAACCTAACGTAGGGGCATGGCAAAAAAAAAAAACTGGAGTTGGTGCAATACTTGCATACATCTGAGGAATTTGCTGCCCTAAAAGTGTGAGAGAGAGAGAGAGAGAGAGAGAGAGAGAGAGAGAGAGAGAGAGAGAGAGAGAGAGAGAGAGAGAGAGAGAGAGAGAAATGCAAGTTTGGCATACTGCTTGCTGAAAAATAAGTATGGTCATAAATCAACTGAAACTAGGGCTACTCTATTTATATACTTTTTCTACTTTCATTCCCATTTCCTTTATCTCCCTCTTCCATTCTTCAATATATAATTCTCTGCCATCATTTCAAGGTACTGATGAGCAGTCACGTGAGGCAGAAATGGTAGAATTAAGCTTTACAAAATACGGGATCAGCGCTTATAGTCAAGGCAACATATTAACAGTGTCTAGCTTTCTCTATTTTCCCGGGGTGAGGGCAGGTATGAACCCCCTGGGAACAGGGACTGTTCCTGAGGTTTTGAGTGCCCCACCTGAGGCTGGGTTTAAACCAAGGCCACCGAGAGAGAGAGAGAGAGAGAGAGAGAGAGAGAGAGAACCCCTATCTCACCAGGGTAAAGTGTATAACCTAAGGCTGGGATTTACCAAGGTTTAACCCATCTCAGATATGAATTGGCTGTTCGACAGACCATCCTCATGGACATGACTATCTAAACAGCACTGTCCCTGATGTTTCCTGATTTGCGTGAGTGTGGTACCGCCCTTCAGTCGACCCAATCCCCTCCTGCTTCTAGACAGGTGTCTAGTTGTAAATTTAGGGGAATATAACGTCAAGAATTTCAAAATGTTTATACCTGCCCTATGGCAAAAGCTGCCAAATCATATTTATGGGATTTGTGTTGATTTGTCCTGGATACGAACTGGATGACGAGATTTTTGATGGCTGATTCCATTCTATTCCATTCTATTCTATAGTATTTTACGTGCCTCTTTCTATTTTGCATCGCAGTTATCCATCCCCCAGCACAGCGACGTAGACCCACGCTTGTATCGTCAGACTCGACACCTTATCTCATCAGACGGTAATTGATAAAATGCTACAAAACAAATCAAATAAGCGCACTTAAGACACAGCTCTCCCCGGCGCGCGGTTTCAGTACACTCTCGTCCGACCGAGGGTCTAAAACTCTCCCCCTGTTATTTTTCGAACGTCTTAAAATCGACGACTGATTTTCCTCTTTGGTAAACACTTCCAATAATATCTCACGATGTCGACTACTCTGGCGGAGCCGGAGAGGAGGTCTCGGGGGGGTTCCGTCATAAGGTAAGTTGATGTGTTTATTTTTTTTTACTTTTCTTTATCCTGTTCGTTTATATATCTCTTCATTTATGCTTTACACGGGGAAGACGCTTGTTTATCGCCATGCGTTGCCAGCAACGGTTTCCCTGTCTGGAAATATCGGATAAATCGTGAGAGGTTAGAGGATTTATGCTTATGTAGAGAAATGCACGTGTATACCGTGTTGATTTATACTGCAGCCGTGTTGTAAATGTTGTAATTGTAAATAATGTGAGTTTAATCCTTTCAATAAAAAGTAAAAAAACAATAAATAAAAGAAATCGTGAGAATTGTTAGTAAATTATCACCACTTAAATTGATTTGTTGAATTTTTGGAATGCCAAATACCAGTTTCTGAGAAGAGAATCATGTCTTCATTAACACTTTTGTTCCTTGACATTACTGACCTCTTGTTTTTATGATAACAGGTCTCTTCTAGCTGTTATTTTTGCATCACGCAAAGAGTAAGGAAAGGAAAACTTCAATATTAAGGGAATATAAGTCATGACGTCAAAAGAAATGGAAATAATATAACCCCCATCAAAGTAAAAGCTATAGAACATGGTAAAAATCATTCGTTTTCAGCTAGATGAGATTAAGTATAACTGCTTTGTAGCGGCTACTTGTCATAAATTAGTGTTTTATTTATATAATATATATATATATATATATATATATATATATATATATATATATATATACATACACATATATATATGTATGCATGTATACATGCCCCATTGTTTTCCTAACCTGAATCTCTTCTCTCACCTTTCACTTTCTCTTTCAGTATGGTGGAGTCCGAAAAAAGGTCCCGAGGAACGTCCATCATAAGGTACGGTGGATGTTTCTTTTTGTATTTATGTTCTTCCCTTCGTCTGTACCCGTTTCATTTCCATTCCCTTTTCATGTACTTCATTATTCCCTGTCGCTGTACATTCTTTTTCATTTGTATAATTTTCTGGGATCTGTTTAAAGGCTGCTCAGACTTTCTACATGAATATTGAGAAAGTGTTTGATTAACAGGGAATATATTGAATTAAATATTTGATTGGCTGGGAAAATAATGAATTAGGCGTTTGATCAGCTGGGGAAAATAATGAATTAAGCGTTTGATCAACTGGGAAAATAATGAATTAAGTGTTTGATCAACTGGGAAAATAATGAATTAAGCGTTTGATCAGCTGGGGAAAATAATGAATTAAGTGTTTGATCAACTGGGAAAATAATGAATTAAGTGTTTGATCAGCTGGGAAATTAATGAATTAAGTGTTTGATCAGCTGGGAAAATAGTGAATTAAGCGTTTGATCAACAGGGAAAATAATGAATTAAGCGTTTGATCAACTGGGGAAAATAATGAATTGAGTGTTTGATCAACTGGGAAAATAATGAATTAAGCGTTTGATCAGCTGGGGAAAATAATGAATTAAGTGTTTGATCAACTGGGAAAATAATGAATTAAGTGTTTGATCAGCTGGGAAAATAATGAATTAATGTTTGATCAGCTGGGAAAATAGTGAATTAAGCGTTTGATCAACAGGGAAAATAATGAATTAAGCGTTTGATCAACTGGGAAAATAATGAATTGAGTGTTTGATCAACTGGGAAAATAATGAATTAAGCGTTTGATCAGCTGGGGAAAATAATGAATTAAGTGTTTGATCAACTGGGAAAATAATGAATTAAGTGTTTGATCAGCTGGGAAAATAATGAATTAATGTTTGATCAGCTGGGAAAATAGTGAATTAAGCGTTTGATCAACAGGGAAAATAATGAATTAAGCGTTTGATCAACTGGGGAAAATAATGAATTAAGCGTTTGATCAACTGGGGAAAATAATGAATTAAGTGTTTGATCAACAGGGAAAATAATGAATTAAGTCTTTCATCCACAGTGAAAATAATAAATTAATTGTTTGATCAACAGGGAAAATAATGAATTAAGTGTTTGATCAGCTGGGGAAAATAATGAATTAAGTGTTTGATCAACAGGGAAAATAACGAATTAAGTGTTTGATCTGTTGGATGAATATGAATTAAGTGTTTGATTAACAGAGAAAATAATGAATTAAGTGTTTGATCAACTGGGAAAATAATGAATTAAGTGTTTAATCAACTGGGAAAATAATGGATTAAGTATTTGATCAACAGGGAAAATAATGAATTAAGTGTTTGATCAACTGGGAAAATAATGAATTAAGTGTTTGATTAACAGGGAAAATAATGAATTAAATGTTTGATCAACTGGGAAAATAATTAATTAAGTTTTTGATCAACAGAGAAAATAATGGATTAAATGTTTGATCAACAGGGAAAATAATGAATTAAGTGTTTAATCAACAGGGAAAATAATGAATTAAGTGTTTGATCAACAGGGAAAATAATGAATTAAGTGTTTGAAAAACAGGGAAAATAATGAATTAAGTGTTTGATCAACAGGGAAAATAATGAATTAAGTGTTTGATCAACAGAGAAAATGATGAATTAAATGTTTGATCAACAGGGAAAATAATGAATCAAGTGTTTGGTCAACATGGAAAATAATGAATTAAGTGTTTCATCAACATGGAAAGTAATGAATTAAGTGTTTGATCAACAGATAAAATAATGAATTAAATATTTGATCAACTGGGAAAATATTGAATTAAATGTTTGATCAACTGGAAAAATAATGAATTAAGTGCTTGATCAACAGGGAAAATAATGAATTAAATGTCTGATCAACAGGGGAAAATAATGAATTAAGTGTTTGATCAACAGGGAAAATAATGAATTAAGTGTTTGGGCAAAGTGTTTGATCAACAGGAAAAATAATGAATGAAGTGTTTGATCAACAGTGAAAATAATGAATTAAGTGTTTGATCAACTTGGAAAATAACGAATTAAGATTTCATGACTGTTGTACAAGGCCTTTTTGGACAGGAGAGAGAGAGAGAGAGAGAGAGAGAGAGAGAGAGAGAGAGAGAGAGAGAGAGAGAGAGAGAGAGAGAGGCGCGAATGCTAAAAATAGCTGGAAGTGGCGATACATAGTGAAAATACCTCATGAATGTTGAAAAACGAATTTCTGGACATAAAACAACTTAACATAATCCAGACTACGTTGTTCAATATACACTTAGTTTCAATGTCTTCGTTAATTATATAGATTTCTTAACGTTCGATGCATTTTGCGGAAGCGTAATGTTTACTCTATACCGTACAGAAGCAATTTATCCAAGTGGGTATCTAAGTAACAAAAGAAGGCAGAATTTAGCAATGAATCGGCAGTCGAAGAAGCCAGTTCCTTGGAACCATAACAAAATATTGAAGAGTAATGAATTCTGGTAAATGATATGCTCTGTTTATCTAAATATTTCCACTTCGAGAGAATAAATTATAAAATGAAATCGGGCTTGAGATTAAACTTTTTGTAAACACCTGCATTATTTAGTATGATATAGATTTTTTTTGGGGGGTGGCAAATAAAAACTAAAAGAAAATCATCATTTTTACTAACTTAAAAGAACGGTATCAATGATCATAAATTTCTGAAGGAAACGCAGAGCGTACTTATCGATAAAAATTCTCCTCTCACTAAATTACTTAGTTTCTTGACCTTTATTGCACAGTTCAGTGCATGAGGAGGACTTGCAGATGATAAAGAATAATTCATCTGGATGCATTTTCATTAGTAGTGCGATATGAAGCTTTTTTTTTAACTAAATAATCTTTTCAAAAACGTGCAAGAATATATAAGTCTCCCTGATTCATAGCGGATAGGTTTAGAAGTCTTCGACTTTTTTTTATTATTGTTTTGCAGGAATTCAACAAGGTTATTAATATCCTCTTTGAAGAACGGAGACTAGTGCGGTTCTCCTGTTTTTCTTAGTTATCTCAAGTGCACTTTTGGAAACGATAATTCTGTCGCTAATCGTCGGATTATCAAGACGTTTAGTACGTTTACACTGAGTGAGTATACACACACACACACATGTATATATATGTATGTATAACTGAATCACGAAAATGTGGAACGTGGTGAGATATATGTATAAAGGCAAATGCCACGAAGGAGAGTGAAACGACGGAGTGGCGCTAGGCCTTTCGACTTACTGTCCTTCACTTAGCAGACGACTAATTAAAGGACAGCAAGTCGAAAGGCCTGGCACCACTCCGTTGTTTCACTCTCCTTCGTGGCATTTGCCTTTATATGTGTGTGTGTGTGTGCATGCATAGCGAATTCCATGCATAAAAGTCCACGAAGCAAAGCACATGAAGAATTAAGACCATAGTATCATATTTTATAACCTCCACAATAACCATAAACATGTCTTCGATAAGATAGCGTTCAGGACTCAAAAGTAGCAGAGATCTTTCGATTCATACTGAGATTAATCCTTGATTAGATTATTTGAAATTATGTAAATCTAAATCATAAGTCTGTTTTTTTTTCCGAGAATCTCACTCGGTTATGGATAATCTACTTCACTGCTTGTTTAGAATGAGAGAGAGAGAGAGAGAGAGTTAAATTCAAGGGACGATCATAATAATTTGCTTAGTTTTTTACAGTTCTCTAATTCAGTTTTGATAACAATGTTCTCTACAATCTCTTTTTAGTTTTCAGATCTTAAAAACTACTGAGGCTAGAGGGCTGAAAATTGGTATGTTGATCATCCACCCTCCAATCATCAAACATACCAAATTGCAGCCCTCTAGCCTCCTCAGTAGTTTTTATTTCATTTAAGGTTAAAGTTATGCATAATCGTGCGTCTGGCAACGATAAAGGAAAGGCCACCACCGGGCCATGGTTAAAGTTTCACGGGTCGCGGCTCATACAGCAGCATTATACCGAGACCACATAAAGATAGATATATTTTCAGTGGCCTTGATTATGCGCTATACAGAAAACTCGACTGAGCCGAAGAAACTTCGGCGCAATGTTTATTTGTTTCTTCTTGTGTCGACATTATTATACATGTGTCAAGGGAAAATTAATATCATTAAATTCTATATTATGATCCACAATCAAATTCTCCCTGTAATTATCACTAAATATCTAATCTCACTGAACAATAAAAAATAGATTTATTTGTAACTTATCTGATCAATGCACATATGGAGTTTTATCTATTTATCTATTTATTGATTTATTTTTTTCTTTTTTTAATAAGTGGTGTCTCTTCTTTCTTTATTTTCCTTTACTTCCTCTTACTTCTTCCTAATTAACACCTTAATACTCTTTGGAGGCTTGAATTTCAAGTCAGTGGCCCCTTTGGTGGGCTTGTTCGAAATGAATAGGTTCCATCTTCTGAATAATAATAATAATATATAATAATATATTCTTTGGAAGCTTGAACCTAAAGTCAATGGCCCATGTGGTGGGCTTGTTCCATATGAATAGGTATCATCTTCTGAATAATAATAATAATAATAATAATAATAATAATAATAATAATAATAATAAAATGCTTTATCGCAATTCTTGATCGTTGCAATCATAAGCTGGGTTACGTAATAAGGCATTTAAAAGATATGGTCGCAGAAGATATCAGATCTGATCAAATCGAGACGAAGTAATATTAAGGTCTCTTTATCAGCCTGGTTCAGAAATTCTTGCACTGATTAGCTGGTTTCAACTCGAGGGCAAAATTACTGGCTGCCTATTTTTAGAAATGAACGAGAAATGCTGATAATTATTCTTGGAAACAGTCAAGAAAGGTCAAAGCTTTCGCTCCAAAAGCGAGGTGGGGAGATAGAGAAAATTCTAATTGCAAATGTGTAAATCGTTCTTTAACCTTTTGAGAGACTGGGAAGGTAAACAAAAAATATAATCTAAGTTTGTCAAAATTTTCAGGGATGAGATGAAAATTGTATAAGAATGAAAATTCATTCTTTCGAATGAACACCTTAATATTCTTTGGGGGTTTGAATTTCATGCCAATGGCCACTTTGGTGGGCTTGTTCCATATCAATAGGGTTCATCTTCTGAATAATAATAATAATAATAATAATAATAATAACAATAATATTCTTTGGAAACTTGAATTTCAAGTCAATGGCCCCTTTGATGGGCTTGTTCCATATCAATAGGGTTCATCTTCTGAATAATGAAAAAAACAAAGTGTTGTCAATTAAAAAAAAGTCGGTCCTTATGGGAGGAATTAAAAAGCACTAACAAAACTTTCCTAATGGGCTTCGTTCAGCAATTTCTCTCTATTCTGTGACCAGTTACTTTGGTACAGAGACTAAAGGGTAACTGTATAATGAGCAACTACTTTATTTTTAACCAAATGTCACAGTTATTTTTAGATATTACATGCACCATATAACCTTACTGAGATTCGAGTTAGGTAATCAACTGACTCTCTCTCTCTCTCTCTCTCTCTCTCTCTCTCTCTCTCTCTCTCTCTCTCTCTCTCTTTCCCATTGGATATCCATTAGAAAACAAATAATCACTTGAGATTGATTATCGTCATGGGCACGATCTTCTTGTTGATAAGATATGTAATTTTATCATTTACTAGACAAGATGTCTCCTTGAAATGGTTTAGTTCTTGAGATTTGTTTAGCCCTTGTTAATCTTCCCATTATCTGTGCACACTACGTATATATATATATATATATATATATATATATATATATATATATATATATATATATATATATATATATATATATATATATATATATATATATATATATATATATATATATATATATATATATATATATAATATAATATAAATTTATATATATATATATATATATATATGTATATGTATATGTATATATGTTACAGTCAACATGCGTAATCAGTCATTACGCGTAATGACTGAAATTTCAGTCATCACGCGTAATGCACTTAGGGACATTTGATCTCCCCAGGAGCTAGTACTAAACACGGCGAAATACATTTGACCCCCCAGGGACTAGTACTAAACCCGGCGAAACAGTGTAGGTGACTCACTGTTTCGCCGTGTTTAGTACTAGCTCCTGGGGGGATCAAATGTCCCCTAAGTGCCTTGCGCGTGATGACTGAAATTTCAGTCATTACGCGTAATGACTGATTACGCATGTTGACTGTAACATATATAGACATATATATATATGTATATATACACATGTCTTATTTTTTCCAAAATTTTATTATTTCTATAATAGATTTTTAATTTTTCCCCCCACTTTTACATTTCTCATTTAAGCTTTTATTATCTAAATCTTCAATATTATTATTTTATCATTATTTTTCATGGGGGGGGGCACGTGCCCAGGTGGCCCTCCCCCCCCAACACCCAGTGATTCCGCCTTTCAAACAGACAGTTTTATATTCCTGGTTCCCAAAGCAGACATCATTTAATGGCTTTTTGGAACTAGTTCCTCAACTCAAACTGACGTGAATATTGAGATCATGATACATATTATTATTGAAGAGAGCAGAGATCCAATCTCAGTTATATTAGTATCATCATTATTTAAAACTTAAATTGCGTCAAAATCAAGGAAGTTTTCCTTATTACTCAAGACACCTTAGCTATAAATAACAAGTAAAAAATGCGCCGAAGTTTCTCCGGCGTGATCGAGTTTTCTGTACAGCGCATATTCAAGGCCGTCGAAAATACATCTATCTTTAGGTGGTCTCGGTATAATGTTGTATGAGCTGCTGCCGTGTTGGCCTGTTGTTGCGTTGCCAGTAGCACGATTATGGCTAACTTTAACCTTAAATGAAATGGAAAATACTGAGGCTAGAGGGCTGCAATTTGGTATGTTTGATGATTGGAGAGTGGATGATCAACATACCAATTTTCAGCCCTCTAGCCTTGGTAGTTTCTAAGATCTGAGGGCGGACAGAAAAAAGTGGGGAGGGACAGACAAAGCTGGCACAACAGTTTCCTTTTCAGAAAACTAAAAACCACCTTTCTTCAATAAAGAATAATTAGAACTTAGAGAAAAGCATTACCGAATTGTTAAGTAGAAAATAAACCGTCCACACAAGACTGCCAACCCACCTCAGACCCAGTTCCTAATAAAGGCGTTTGCACCCTTTGACTAAACCCGTAATCGGAATGTATACGAACGATACTTGTCCTTTGTTGAAGGACCATCTTAGTTAAAGAAACTGTAGCCACGAAATTTCATTTTTAACGTTTGGTGACCTCGCTGGAGCGTCAAGTCAACGTTGCCAGTGACCGCAACATTTTCAAGTGTCTCACTCAATGAGAAAACCTCTGTGAATATTGCTGGTCCTTGCAACATTTCCGTTTCCTGTTTCCAGTTCGACTGACTGGGAAAATGTCTCTTTCTAAGAGACTTCTTCTTGTTTATTTTACAGTAAACAGATGTTACTCATTTAGCCCATAAACTAAAAAAAAAAAAAAAAAAATAGAATCGTGAGAACAGAAGTAGCAAATCTGAAATGTCACCGAATGAATATTTACATATTCACGCCCTCTTGGAACTTATCTTCGTTACGAACAAATTCTTAGAAGTTATCGTTTTCCGGTTATAGTTACGTACTGGTTCTATTTAGGGGCATTTGCCCCCCCCCGCCCCCTTCACAAAAAAGAATGATTACACCTACTGTACGTATGCCTACTCTTCCCCGTAGGGGTGTAGTGCCGTCAGCGCACCTCAGTTGGTGCACTGTAGACATTACTTAAGGATCTTTGCAGCGTGCCTTCGGCCCCTAGCTGCAACCTCTTTCATTCCTTTTACTGTACCTCCGTTCATATTCCCTTTCTTCCATCTGGCTTTCCACCTTATTCAACAATTGTTTCACAGTGCAACTGCTTTGAGATTTTTCTCCTGTTACACCTTTCAAACCTGCTCGATTTCCTTTTCAGCGTTGAATGACCTCATAGGTCCCAGTGCTTGGCACTTGGCTACTAATCTATTACCTACACCTTATTTTGTTCAAAGCGTTGGAAACTACGAAGTAAATTCTTCAAAGTCTAATCATTCATAAAAGGTTGCGAGTGTTTCAAAAAGATAGCTTATTCTAATAATGCGATGGAAAGGAATATCACTGAGTCTAGTTCTAAACAAAAAAGTTATGGTCAAAACATGAATATCAATCAAGGCATGTATAAACTCGATCGTGTAACTTCAAAAGAAATGTGCAAATTGTTTCAATTTTAAGGAAAGTAGCATATATGTATGGAAAAAGGATTCTCATATTTGTCAACATAGCTCCTCCCCCTTGAACACCTGTCAGTTACGGAGCATTAGTCTCTAACTGTTGGTATGTATGTCAGTATTGTCCTCCCGGCATACATACTGTGATTTTTAACACTCAGTATCAGTCCTCCGTTAATGACTTTGAAATAAAGTTGAAACCGGTCGTGACCTACCACAAGTCTCACATTTTTTCACCTGTGGTGATGTGTGATGAACAAATCACGTCATAATGTGATTACAATCATATACATATACTCGTATATATACATATACTCGTATATAATATATATATTCACATGTGTATATATACCTATATTAAAATATAAGGGAGCCCATAGAAACGCCAAAATGTGGAAAATAAAGGCTATATTTCAGAGACCAAACTGTCTTTCTCCTCAGGCAAATAGCAAATGAGAAAAAGTTACAGAAGAGATGTATTTATAACAGAAGATCCATCGGTCAGCCGTATATATATATATATATATATATATATATATATATATATATATATATATATATATATATATATATATATATAATATATATATATATATATATATATATATATATATATATATATATATATACACAAACTTATGAGCGTGAGGGGTACGTATGTACATATACGGATCATCATCTCATACAAACTATATTCCCCCCATCGCAAAACAGAAAAAGTTTCTACCTTGCCACAGCAATAAACTCAGCTGATGTGTCCTTTAACGCCGTGCGAAGGGGTAACCCAAATATGTGCATTGTCGTCTGGGCGTGTCACATACCGCCCATACATTCACGGCCAATCTGATAATTTAAGGGGGTAAAGCCACAAAGGACCAGGCCTTTCCCGAGGCACTTTCCATATGCGGTGGGATTATTCATTCGTGGCGTAGGCGGAAAAAGGGTGACTGTAGCAAATTATCTTCCCGTTTCTTCGTTTCATTCATTTGTTAAGTTGCTGTTTCTTCCTCTTTTTGTCGTCTGCTTATCTAAAGATCTCTGTCAGTATCGCTTTATTTACTGCATGCTTTGGTCTTATGTTCGAATCGCGGGGAGGATTGTACTATAGAGCTGTTGCGTATCTTTGTTAGGGAGGCGGGCCTCCTCAACAGATTTTAAATCGTATACATATACAGTATGTGTGTATGTATAGATTGTATATATGAACAGATATTGAGATATATATATAATATATATATATATATATATATATATATATATATATATATATATATATATATATATATATATATATTTATATAATTCTTATATGAAACTCCTTTTAAATATACTTATATATTTATTTTTAGTTTCCTGTATTTGATTCATTACGGCGTCAATAACCTACTAGATATTGCGACGCCAGTTTTAGTAGCCATAATTACTCAACCAATTTTGTCTCATTTACCGTTCATGTCATGATGTTGTGAATATGTTCATCAAAATTTTTCATTTAACTCGAAGCCTTTTCTTTTTAATATCCAATAGAATGCAAGGGCTCATACCAATGATTATTTCATTGCAATAAGAGTTTTTAAAAGTCTCCAAAAAGAGAATTTTTGCAAGAGGTCATATTTGGAAGGTTGAAACACTTCCAGTAGGCCACACTCTCTCTCCATCATATGGGACAGTACCAATGATTATCCCATTTCAATAACAGTTTTTAAAAGTCTCCGAAAAAGAGAATTTTTGCAAGAGGTCATATTCGGAAGGTTGAAACACTTCCAGTAGGCCACACTCTTACGGGACAGCACCAATGATTATCCCATTATAATAACAGTTTTAAAAGTCCCCTGAAAAAGAATTTTCGCAAGAGGTCATATTTTGGAAGGTCAAAACACTTCCATTAGACCAAACTCTCTCTCCATCATAAGGATCAGTACCAAAGATTATCCCATTGCAATAACAGTTTTCAAAAGTCTCCTGAAGAGAGAATTCTCGCAAGCGGTCATATCTGGAAGGTTAAAATACTTCCAGTAGGCCACACACTCTCTCTCCATCATATGAGACAGCACACCACAACGATACAGAGGTATGTCCTTGCAGAGAGCGAGAAGCCTTCAGAGAAACTTCCTGAGAAACTCACTTTTCTTTTCTGCGTTCTCGCCAACAGCAACGCCATCTCGGGATTCTCCGTGCAAGTCAGAGTGTTCGAGGACAGCCGCCTGAAGGGCCTCACCTTTACCATGACCTCCTTCTTCATGGTGGCGCAGATGGCCGGGGCTGGGTTTGTGGCTCTCCCAAGGGCCCTGGCTGACACAGGTAGGTCGTGAAAGACAGAGGAAGGTCTTGACTGGTAACAGGTAGGTCGTGGCTGGCCCAGGTAGGTCGTGGCTGATACAGGTAGGTTGTGGCTGGCCCAGGTAGGCCGGGGCTGATACAGGTAGGTCTTGGCTGACACAGGTAGGTCGTGGCTGTCACAGTAGGGCCTGGCTGCCACAGGTAGGTAGTGGCTGACACAGGTAGGTCTTGACTGACTGATAGGTAGGACATAGCTGACACAGGTAAGTCGTGGCTGATACAGGTAGGTCGTGGATGACACAGGTAGGTAGTGGCTGACACAGGTAGGTCGTGCCTGACAAAGGTGGTCATGGCTGACACAGGTAGGTCGTGGCTGATACAGGTAGGTTGTGGCTGGCCCAGGTAGGCCGGGGCTGATACAGGTAGGTCTTGGCTGACACAGGTAGGTCGTGGCTGTCACAGTAGGGCCTGGCTGCCACAGGTAGGTAGTGGCTGACACAGGTAGGTCTTGACTGATATAGGTAGGACATAGCTGACACAGGTAAGTCGTGGCTGATACAGGTAGGTCGTGGATGACACAGGTAGGTAGTGGCTGACACAGGTAGGTCGTGCCTGACAAAGGTGGTCATGGCTGACACAGGTAGGTCGTGGCTGAAACAGATAGGTCCGTGGCTGACACAGGTAGGTCGTGAAAGACACAGGTAAGTCTTGACTGATGCAGATAGGTCGTGGCTGACGCAGGTAAGTCATGGCTGACACAGGTAGGTCGTCACTGACACAGATAGGTCGTGGCTGACACAGGGAGGTCTCCTCCGCAGTTCCAAATTGGACTGTTTCTGCCAATGGACTGTCTTTCACTTCTAGACTTTCAGGAATAAATTGTTTACTGATAATGTGCATCTATGGGAGTCCCAGAGGTCCTTTATTCCTCACACTGTTGGACTGTGGAACAGCCTCCCTTCAGAGGATGCCGTGAAATTGGAACTTCTTCAGAAGTTCAAGCGAAGATGCAATGCATTACTGCCCTAATACAATTCAACCTGTATTATAATACTTTAATATTTTGCTTACAGTTTTATTTATTGATCAGTTTGTTAATTTATGTTTTTCTAATAATGGATCTTCTCTTCCTGTATTTCTCATTACCTTCTGTTACTTCTTCGGAATGAACATCATATCCTTTGGAAGCTTGAGTTTCAAGTCAGTGGCCCCTGTGGTGGGCTTGTTCCATACGAATAGGGTTCATCTTCTGAATAATAATAATAATAATAATAATAATAATAATAATAATAATAATAATAATAATAATAATAATAATAATAATAATAATAATTCAGAGTATTTTGACTAAATAAGTCTGCGGATTATTGAAGACATAATCCCAATTATAGTTAGTTTGCCGTCCAGAAAAAAAACTATATATCACAGTATTAAATGAACCTACGTCAAGCTGACCCCTAACAGAAACAAAAACTTCATTTTTTTCTCATTTTTAATCCAACCGTCACTTATTACTTTCACCATGTTGCAAAATCATTCCAAAGAATTAGAATGACTGAAACTATTAATTTATTTTACACATTTTTCTTTAAACTTAAACATACACAAAATCATACCTGAAAACACGGATAAATTTCTCTCTCTCTCTCTCTCTCTCTCTCTCTCTCTCTCTCTCTCTCTCTCTCTCTCTCTCTCTCTCTCTCTCTCTCTCTCTCTCTCTCTCTCTCTCTTTGATAAGTAGGTGCAAGCTTTGGTACCTAAGTGACTCGAACACCTAACAGTACCAATCAACGACCACTGAGCTGTCAAGAATCTAGAACGGCGACTACAAGTCGTTGGTTGGTACTGTCGGGTGTTCGAGTCACTTGGGTACCAGATCATTTATAATTTACAATTCCCCTTCGGTGATATTCCCGAAGTAGCGCGAACTGGATATTAAATGACATTTGTAGGTGTAGGTTTATCTATAGCCCAGAGCACTGCTGTAATAATAATAATAATAATAATAATAATAATAATTATTATTATTATTATTATTATTATTATTATTATTATTATTATTATTATTATTATTATTATTTATTCTATTTTTATTTTTTTGCAAAAAAAATGTCATGAGTAAATAAAAACATTCTGCTTTAATTATTCATAGGCATCCTCGCACCCCTTAGGAACTGGCTCCGCACCCCCTAGGGGTTCGAGCACCCCTGATTAAGAACCACTGACCTATGTTCTATTCAACTATATACATACTTACAAGCTTAACTTCAATTTAAAGGCTGTTGTTGCCAATCTTGGATAGGGAGATGAAACTGTAGAGTGGCTCTGAGCGAGGTAATATGGATGTCACCTTCGACATCCAACTGATTACGATTTTCAATGCACCTCTGACCAAGACCATCCCAATTCCTCAGGCTGGCTGGGAATACCCATGATGCTGATCTTCTGCTTGAGCGTGGGATTCGCCGGAAGCAGACTAGGCAAGTGCTGGCTCATGCTGGAGGAGAGGTGGGACCAGTACAAGGAACCTGTGAAGCAGCCTTACATGGAGATGGCGTACAGGAGTCTGGGAATTACCGGGAGGTGAGTTCGAAAGAAGGACAGAGGCTCGGGACGCTCAACAGCTTCTTCTTCTTTCTATGTGGGGTCGATGTTTCTGACAGTTGTTTGTCTCTCAGGTCTTCTCTAACTGCGTCCACCCACCTTCTTAGCTTCTTCAGTCTTCTTCTTTGCTCTGCCACCAGGCACCTCCATCTGCATCACTCTCCTCTCTGCATATGTCTCATCCCTTCTCATCACATGGCCATACCACTGCAGTCTTCTTCTTTGCTCTGCCACCAGGCACCTCCATCTGCATCACTCTCCTCTCTGCATATGTCTCATCCCTTCTCATCACATGGCCATACCACTGCAGTCTTCTTCTTTGCTCTCCCACCAGACACCTTCATCTGCCTCACTCTCCTCTCTACATATGTCTCATCCATTCTCATCACATGGCCATACCACTGCAGTCTTCTTCTTTGCTCTGCCACCAGGCACCTTCATCTGCATCACTCTCCTCCCTGCATATGTCTCATCCCTTCTCATCACATGGCCATGCCACTGCAAGTCTTCTTTCCTGGGCCTTCTTTGACAGTCATGAGATATTAGTTATTCTTGACTTTCAGGAAAGATTTATACTGCTTGCTCTTGAGTCGATCTTTTGAGACGTACAGAAAACAGAGAAATTCCTCAGAAAAAAGTTTTCCATTTTAAATCCAAACTGGTTTTAAAATGCAGACATTGCATATATGCATGTGTGTGTGTGCGTTGGTTTATGTGTGTTTAGCTTCCATTACGGTAAGAACAACGTGATATAAAATAGAAACGCCTTTTGAAGGACGAACTTCCTTACTGTCTTTTACAAAAGCTAAAACCTTCATCAAATTTATAAAGTAAAGGCGAATCTAATTCATTTAACATGATTCCTTGAAGGAACAGGATTTCAAAAGACGACAATAAATGTTGAATCACCTCCCAATTATATGTGACATATCTAATCCGAAGTCTAAAAAAATTAAAAAAAATTAATATATATATATATATTGTCACGTTCTTGCTCGCTCTCTTCCCGAAGACGGATAGCCCTGGGCGCCGTGCTCTTCAACCTGTATGGCAGTACGACCGTCTTCATCATCCTGATCTCGGGCATGATGGTTGCCATGGGCGTGCCCCTGTCGACCTGCGAACTCGTTTTAATAGTCGGCGTCGTCTTCATACCCCTGACGTGGCTGGGAACACCGAAGGACTTCTGGTGAGTGAAATATTTCCTGTGACTTTCAATGGTAGTTGTATGTGGTTCTGCTGAAGGTAATCCTGGCCAGGTGAAGATCTGCAGCTCAAATAACCTCAAAGTTATCCTCTTTATTTATTCTTTATTTATTTAGTTACTAAACAGAATATAGAATTTAGGCCAAAGGCTAATCGCTGGGACCTATGAGGTCATTCAGCGCTGAAAGGGAAATTGAGAGTAAAAAGGTTTGGAAGGTGTTAACAGGAGGAAAACCTCGCAACTGCACTCTTTAAAAATTGTCAGGAGAGGTTGTAAAGTTAGATGGAAGAAAGAGAATATGAATGTACATACAGTAAAAGGAATGAAAGGGGTTGCAGCTAGAGGCCTAAGGAACGCTGCAAAGAACCTCTAAGTATTGCCTTGACAGCACTAACCCCTTACGTTGTCTAATTCCCCTCTGTTGTATCGTACAGGCAGACGGCTGTGATTGCAGTAGTGTCTACTATCTTCGCCTGCGTGACCATCATAGTGATGATCGTCCTGGAAAAAGAGTCCGTTGTGGACCCCTGGTACCCGAACCCGACAGCCATCAGTCTCTCACTGGGCTTCGCGGCAATCCTCTTCGCGTTCGGCGGGGCGGCTGTCTTCCCCACCATCCAGAACGACATGAAGGACAGGGCTCAGTTCGGCAAGAGTATCGTCGTGTCCTTCGTCAGTGAGTATTTGTACTTTTTGGAGGGTTCAATGTTTACTATTTCCTTAAAAGAAATAAATTAAAATAAAAAAAGAGGCCCAAATATGTAATTTCTTGTTGAAAAATTGGCGACCGGTTTTGAAACGTTCATGATTTTCTGTCTATGCATTTTTCAGCCCTATGTTTTAATGACTCTTTATCCTCTTTTTTCAGTTATTCTGTGTCTGTACTTGCCCTTGTCCATATCGGGTTATGTTATACTTGGGAACGACGTGGAGGACAACGTTTTTCTGTCTGTCTCCATGGGAATCGCCACTCAAATAGCCATTGGTATGCAGATCATAAATCTCCTGAGTTCATACATCGTCAGCTTTAATCCAGTAGCCCAGTCCTTGGAGGAAATGCTTGAAATACCAAACAGTAAGATTTCCCTTTTTTTACTTCTTACTTATTTATTTTCTTTGTTTCCCACGTGTATCAGATGATTTGGTAATAAAAAAATGTAGCACAGTGAAAAAGATATCTATAAGATTCCCATAGATGACTAAGGCACCAATATTATTTGACAATCTTTTGTGCAAATGTGTAGGTGATTATAGACCTTTTGGAATAATTTAAAAAACTTTAATTCAGTCAAAATAAATGGGTACAATTACTAACAGGACCTCATTCAAACTGGACGGTATCTCGACGGTATCTAGCAGAGATATTTATTCAAAACATCTCTGCTAGATCCCATCCAGTTTGAATGCGGTCCTGTTAGTAACTGTATTAATCCACAGAGCAATTGTGTAAGTGACAAAGTTAATATTCTGGTAAGTTATACCGATCTGGAATCATTAGAGGAATTAACTGACAGGAAACTTATCAAAAGTCAACGACTTTCCCTAAGGCTAAATTGCGATCCTTGTACATTCCACCTGACAGAATTCGGCTGGAAACGAGTCCTCCTCAGGTCCGGTCTCGTCATTGGCCAAATCCTGATTTGTCTGGCCATCCCGAGTTTCAGCAAGATCCTCAACCTCATCGGAGGCTCCTGCATCACCCTGTGTACCTTCGTGTATCCCCCGCTCATGTACATAAAGCTCATGGATATGGAGGGCCACTGGCCCAAAAAGTAAGAACTTGATTGTTCTGAATGTGGTATCTCTTTTAGATAGAGTTGTTTGTCACTGGCCCAAGAAGTAAAAACTTGGTTGCTCTGAATGTGGTATCTCTTTTAGGTAGAGTTGATGGTCACTGGCCCAAAAAGTAAGAACTTGGATGCTCTGAATGTGGTATCTCTTTTAGATAGAGTTGTTGGTCACTGGCCCAAGAAGTAAGAACTTGGATGCTCTGAATGTGGTATTTCTTTTAGATAGAGTTGTTTGTCACTGGCCCAAGAAGTAAGAACTTGATTGCTCTGAATGTGGTATCTCTTTTAGATAGAGTTGTTGGTCACTGGCCCAAAAAGTAAGAACTTGGTTGCTCTGAATGTGGTAACTCTTTTAGATAGAGTTGTTCCTGGTGGCAAGTTTCTGTTCCCTAATATTAGCAGTTAAGACTTGGACCATCGACGGATGGCCTCGTGTTTGTCAATTTTTCACAAGTTGTACTGATCCCTGACCACCTTTTCATGCGGGGAGCAACAAGATTTACTGAACAGCAGCATCAGTATGCAGTAAATGTGCCTAGCTATAGTTTTTCATTTCCAGAGGTCCTTTATTCCTCACACCGTTGGACTGTGGGACATTGTCCCTGAGGATGTCGTGCAATTGTAATTTCACAAGTTCAAGCAAAGATGCATGCATTACTACCCTAATGCTACTCTCCTTGCACTGTAATACATTTTTATCTACTCATTAATTCATTGTTTCTTATAAGTGAGATCTCTTTCTGTACTTCCCTTCCCTTCTTCCTAATGAACACCATATTCTTTGGAAGCTTGAATTTCAAGTCAATGGCCCCTGAGGTGGGCTTGTTCCATATGATTAGGTGTCATCTGCTGAATAATGATAATAATAGTAATAATAATGATTAGAATTTCTTACATGGTATTATTGTTTTTTTTTTTTTCAGGGAAATCCCTTTCTGGGAGCGGATTTACTTGATCGAAATCATGATCGTCGGCGTCATCGGAGGAATCTGTTCCACGATCTCAGCCCTGGCAGCCATCTTGGCCCCGGGTTCCTTCGCCGAAACGTGTTTCACCAACTTCTTCGGCGTCATAGAATAAGGCGCGAGCGTCATCAAGCAGCGTGAATAGAACGAGCAAGGGAGCCGTTTTAGAGGCAAATCCCGCCTACTGTTACTACTACTACTACTACTGCTATGACGTCACAGCCTCCCGCAAAGCTGAAAGACCCTCTTGCACTGTCCACGTATGATTGATGTTTGTGGAGTTGGCGATCGGTGAAAAAAGTTATTCTCAGTTGTCATACAAGAAACAGCTGAGACTAAGTTTGAAACGATATCATCATGCAGATTCGATGTTGAGTGTCTAATATAAAATCTCTTGGAAACTCGCCACCAAATCCACTAGTACGATACAACCTTCCTATTCTCTTTTATGTGTCTTTTTTTTCTTTTGTAAGTGTTCCATTATGCATCCCACGAACGTACACCTCTTCTTCCTTCATCGTCATTATTGGAAATTGAGTCATTTTTACCGCTGCTTCATTTTCATCGACTTTCCATCCCTCTCATTGTGTCGGTTTGGTCATTGAAGGTGTGATCCTGTTATAGAATGGATAGATAATAACTTATGTTGTATTCATCACAAATATATTTCATTTTCCTTCCTGAAGCCGCGAGTGAATCAAGACATTACTTTTGTCATTTCTCTTCGACGTTCGTTTTCAAGTTAAGAATCCAAAATCGAAATATGTTTGTGACTTTTCCCAGTCATTAGAAAGACTCGACTTCAGAACAGATTCTAAAGTTAGACAGACGAACAGACGAACAGAGTGAAAAAGAGCAGTATTATTTCTGTCTGAATCTGCAGCTTCTACCATCGTCCATGAAAGGTTATTCAAACTATGCCATTATCAATGTACGCATCTTCTGCCCACTCGAGTTCCTCATTGGACGGGTGGGTCCCGTTCTCAGCTAGCACTCTGCTGGCCCCGCGTTCGATTCTCCGACCGGCTAATGAAGAATTAGAGGAATTTATTTCTGGTAATAGAAATTCATTTCTCACTATAATGTGGTTCGGATTCCACAATAAGCTGTAGTCCCGTTGCTAGGTAACCAATTGGTTCTTAGCCACGCAAAATAAATCTAATCCTTCGGGCCAGCCCTAGAAGAGCTGTTAACCAGCTCAGTGGTCTGGTTAAACTAAGGTATACTTAACTTCTTCTGCCTACTCGAGGATAATAATGTCCATGTTATTTATATTGCTTTTCTGGCTTGCAGTGGTCTCGTATTAAAATGCACGTGATGGTCCTGGATATGATTAAAGCTTCTGAATCTTTTTTTTTTTTTGAGTCCACAGAAAAACCTAATTGCCTTGAGTACATTTATTTGATATAATTATTCTTCGACATCAGTTTTGCTGAAGGATGCTCCCGTAATATGTGTTAACCATTTCCTTGATGCTGATAGATCATAAATAAAGGTTTGGTTAAAATAAGGGGAATCCTCAACTCAGTGATTTGCAGGTAACACGTATGAATTTCTACTATACATACGTGCATGCATTCATACATGAGGAACAGCCCCATAAATACTGCATTCGTGAAAGAGTCTTATCACAGGCAGATATCAGAAAGGCGTTATTAGTGCACCCATCTTTGTAAACAATTCAGCATTATTTTTTATGGGAGTTTTATCATCACGAAAATGACAGTACTTCCTACAGAATGCGTCATGTGGGAAAGGGCGGGTATCCTTATTTTATTTGTGGTATCCTTAAGTTTGTGGGTGCATCATAATGATACCTGGTTCTTTTAGTACAGTATTCTGGCGTTAAAAATATTGGAACGTTGGACTTTTAGTTTTCTGTAAAAGAAAACTATTGAGATGGCTTTGTCTGTCCGTCCGCACTTTTTCTGTCCGCCCTCAGATCTTAAAAACTGCTGAAGCTAGAGGGCTG
The DNA here is from genome assembly GCF_040412425.1 of Macrobrachium rosenbergii. Taxonomy (NCBI): domain Eukaryota; kingdom Metazoa; phylum Arthropoda; class Malacostraca; order Decapoda; family Palaemonidae; genus Macrobrachium; species Macrobrachium rosenbergii. Next base: position 116,435,398 of record NC_089752.1, read on the forward strand.
AAAATTGGTATACTGATCACCCACCCTCCAATCATCAAACATACGAAATTTCAGCTCTCTAGCCTCAGTAGGTATTTTATCTAGCTCAAGATTAAAATTAGCCTCAATCGTGCGTCTGGCAACGATATAGGACAGGCCACCAACGGCCCGTGGTTAAATTTTCACGGACCGCGGCTCATGCAGCATTATACCGAGGCCACCGAAAGATAGATCTATTTTTGGTGGCCTTGATTATACACTGTACAGAAAACTCGATTGCGCCGAAGAGACTTCGGTGCATTTTCTACCACCACTAATGGAGTTAGATCAAGAGATGTATATCCACTGTAACCTTTAGTTTGTTTTGCCGGTTAACCAGATAACTCAAAGGCAGACAGATTTCAGGTTTTTCAAAGCTACCCTAGCATGTCTGAAACTTGAATAAGACCTGTGTTTCCAGTGAGCTCTGTGCTGTGAAATGCCGGTGCTCCTGTCCTATATAATGTTGTCTTCCCTAATCCTACGAGCTTCCCAAAAATCTCTGGTCGCAAGAGCCCTCTGGTCACTGAACCCTCAAAGACTCAAGGAAATAGTAGATGAACTGGCTTCTGGGCTTTACTTCCTTGTTAAATGTCCTCTTGCCAAGAAGTACTGAGTCAAATCGTTCAAACTACACGCTGGATCATGACGACTCTACCCAGTGCCCTCACACCATGTCTAATTTTGCAGTATCCAGGGCAACTAAATATAAGCGTCCTCAGATTAAACTTAACCCTACAACAACCAGGACAGCTCTAACTAAGCATCATCTGAATAGGGTCAACTTAAGCTAGGCTGCTGCACCTACAACAAAAACACCTACAGAATCCTGCCACTGTTCACATTCCCAAGTTTTTCCAATCTCTCCTGTGCTCCTAGTGTGCCAAACAACATCTGCGAGACTTCCAGAAATACAGGAATCGCAGTGTCCACAAACCAAAACACCGGCATGATCCCAAGTTGATGTAGCCACACCCCCCCCCATCTCATATATGCCTTTGCAACGGCTCGTCCATCTATTCACCAGACGACCCACTCAACAATTCAACAAGCACTTGGAGCCTTTACCCAAATCCCTTCCCCAGCCTGTATAGTTGCAGATCCCTCCATCTCCTTGAGTGCTATGGGTGCCGAATTCTAGGGTCTCTCCACTGATACCAAGACACTGCTCTGTACAGTATAGAACAGATCTCTCATCCTGCCCTGACCAAGGCAATATGTCGTACCATAATACAGCCTTTATCAGGGGAGATATATTAGCTCCCTTTGGTTATGGGTTTGGTCGTACTATAGCGCCTTTCAGCAATCCTATTTTGAAATATTGAAATTGTCATATGGTTCACATGGGATATGGTATACATACATATAAGAGAGTTCTTTATAATGGTTTTCATTGTATTAGTGCATCAGATCTTAAACACCACATTAATAAGATCTATTAGTGGCACGCTCACCCATGGCCATAAAGGAGATGAGGGCTGCCTGTATGTTCATTTTTACCGTCTCCCTAGTACGTATAATGTCAATTTCTCCCAGCATATATCATCCCCCTTGAAGATGTCCGAACGAGACAGAACCGGTCAGGATTCGTGTCTTTTGTTTCGTTTCCCTGTAGTACTTTGCATACAGTAAAAAAATCATGTATTCCTGTAATTTTAAGCATATATATTATATACGTTACTAGCGTGCACACACACACCACACACAGACATACTATATATATATATATATATATATATATATATATATATATATATATATATATATATATATATATATATATATATATATATATATATATATATATATATATATATACGTGTGTGTGTGTGTATTTGTGCGTGTGTTACTGTTGCTGTTGGCAAATGTATGGCGCCCACCAGAGCGAGAGCATAGAAAGGGCGATGTTAAAGGGAACACAATAATGAGAGGCAAAAAAAATAGAAAGAATTCGTCCGACAGGAACCAAAAAAGCTATAAGTGAGGCCATGAGGACCGCACTTACAGATAATGGGGCAAGAGCATTCTGTTCAGTCCTTCTGAACAGAATTCAAAAGCTCTCTATCAGAAACTGAGAGATGAGAGGTAGAAGACGCAGTGAGTAAAAGCAGGACAGTCCTAGATATGCATTATTTTTATTGGAATTTCCTATTTCCTTTCATTTTAATCTAATGAACCTACCCTGGAATCAAGCTTGTGTGAGGTATTACTTCTCTGAGCAACGATAAGTTATAAAATAATCATTTCAACAGGGAATCGTTAATTATCATAATTTCTGTGTTAATAAAATACTAAAGTACTGAGGAAATCTTTCAAAGATTGAGGGATTTATAACATCAACCTAAATACTTCAGCTTGCTTACAGTCCACCTGGTTCTTCAGTGCCCCAAATAACTTTTATTGCTCAAAGTTTGTAACACATTACAATTTAGGCACTAGTGCATGGTTCCTGGTTACGCTAGAGACGGCAAACCATTTCTTATCGCTTGAATTCCGTGCAAAGGTATAAAGAAGCGTCTAGATTCATTTTCCATCAGCTGGTGGATCAGTGCAGACATGAGTAGACAGTATAAATTGCCCCGAAGTTTCTTCGGCGCAATCGAGTTTCCTGTACGGCAGCTACAGCGTATAATCAAGGCCATCGAAAATATATCCATCTTTCGGTGGTCTCTGTATAATGTTGTATGAGCCGCGGACCATGAAACTTTAACTACGGGCCGGTGGTGGCCTGTCCTATATCGTTGCCAGAAGCACGATTATGGCTAAATTCAACCTTAAATAAAATAAAAAAAAAACTGTTGAGGCTAGAGGGCTGCAATCTGGTACGTTCGGTGATAGGAGGGTGGGTGATCAATATACCAATTTGCAGCCCTCTAGCCCCAGTAGTTTTGAAGATCTGAGGGCAGACAGAAAAAGTGCGGACGGACAGACAAAGCCGGCGCAATAGTTTTTTTTACAGAAAACTAAAATGAAATAGATCGTACAACACCAGGCCACCTTCTGCTATCTTATTTTTCTAATGAATAAAATTGCAAAAAGAACTTTCTGATGATCTCTTTTGTTTAGGTATAACAAAATTTATTTTCGGCCCAATGAAGATGAAATTTCTGGCAAACCATTCCTCTTGGTAATTAATACCATTATTCTTATTGTTCAGAAGATGAATGCTGTTCATATGGAACGAGCTTACAGGGGCCACTGACTTGAAATTCCAGCTTCCAAAGAATACGAGTATTATGGTGTTGATTTGCAAGAAGTAACATAAAGTAATAGGAAATACAGACATAAGAGATCAGTTAATATATAAAAAGATAAATTAACAAATTCATAACTGAATAGATAAAACTGTAAATAAATCATTAAAAGTACAAAGAGAATTGTCAGTTTGCAATTAGAACCTTTGAGGTTCTAATTGCACGGCATCCTCAGGAAGAACATTCCACATTCCCATGGTGTGAGGAATAAAAGACCTCTGGAACTGAGAAGTTCAACAACGAGGCACATTTACTGCATAATACCTAACTTCCGTGCGGCATTTGCTGACATTTTCATTAGATAATTCTCAAAACTAAGATGTTGGTCAAAAGTTCCACCAAGTTTAGTCAAAGCTTCAGATTCATTCAGAGGAATCTCATCCACCTGAAGGGAAGGATGGGGTAGAAAGTCAGTACGAGATCTACTGATCAATACGGCTTTCGTTTTACTGGAGTTTAGCTTCATACCCCACCGACTATACCATTCACTATCCACTCCATGTAACGATGGAGACTTAGGGCAGTTTCATTTATTAACCCCAAAAGTGTTGCATCACTGGCACACTGAACAATCTTGTTTTCCATGCCAACAACCATAGCGCTTGTGTACATTCAAAATAACAGCGGACCAAAACGCTACCCTGTGGAACTCCAGACACAATAGAACTTGGTTCGCTAAAGATCCCATCAACAGCAACCAGCCGCTGCCTACTTGTCAGGAAATCTTGACGTAACCCTAAAACATAGACACCCACTCCAAGATTTTTTTAGTTTAAAAATAAGTGCCTCATGATTTACTAAATCGAAAGCAGCACTAAAACCTATTTGAATTATTCTGCACTTAAAACCCTTCTCAAGGTTCCCTTGCAAATGGCATGTCAAATCTAAAAACGCCTCGCCAATTAGTTGTCTGCTTTCTATATGCATATTGACTGTTAGCTAAGAATCCTTTGGATTCCAGATACTTGTATAGCGGCTTAAAAATAAGTTTTTCTTAGCTTTTTGAGAGCATAGTGAGAACAGGAATTGGTCTATAGTTACTGCAGTCTGAAGATGTGCCACTCTAGGATAGGCACTGCATCACTGAGCCTGCGCTCATCAGCAACGATACTAAATCAACATAAAAATCTATAGACTCTAATAATCTCGGGAGACAACACATTAGAAACTTTGTTTTAAAAAACAAAGGGAAGAAACCATCAGGTTTCCATCTCAGCTATCAAGATTACCTACAATTTTCTTAGCATCCTTAGAACAAAATACAAATTTTGAAAGAATAGGTTCAGGGCGACAAGTATCAGGGAAAGAGACATCCTCAGCTGATTGCTTAGCTTCGAAAGCTCGATGAAGCAGTTCAGCCTTTTCCTTAGGGTCTATAACCAATCTACCGTCATCTGTTAGTAGCGGTGGAATGGAAGACGAGCCTGACCTTAAGACAGAAGATGTCGATTTGGTCCACCACAGATGAGGCTGAGTAATTTCTTCGAGTTTCCTCTTCAGGAAATTATCGTAATTTATCTCAGCACGGCGAGACTCTACAAAAATGGCGTAATATCATATGAACGATTTGGTCTCCATGTGTTGAATTTGGTTTGTCATGGTAAGCTCGTCTACATGTATCACAGCCATCAGCGTTCCATTCAACCTCCTCTCGGGATTTGGTTCAGACAGAGCATCTGAAATTTAAGTGCCTGACAGGCTTCAATAATGCGATCCCAATTTGCTCGAGATTTCAGCCGACTTTCCAATGTTTGCATGAGAAATATACCTATTGACAGATACGAGTATGTCCATCTCAATGGCACAATGGTCGGAAGTGCCTATTTACTGTCAGATTTTCAACGACAGCTGGAACATCCGTGAAGATGAGATCTAATTTATTACCAGAAATGTAAGTGGGCTCCTCAATTAGCTGGTCAAAATCAAAGGTTACACAGAACTCAGAGCCACTCGCTGTGCTTAGTATTGCAGTCTCCGCAAATAACGAATGAAGCTTTTGAACCCTGTGACTGAGCCGTGCCAATCATTGCCAAGAGACAGTCATATACAGAGTCGTCAATATTTGGATTACGGCAACTCCGATTTTTCCGAAAATAATACACACACAGACGTAAATGACGAAATGCTCAAGAATGTATGTAATGGCCAAGTTGTGTAACATTTGGAATCATTGGGATATCACCTTATCGTCAGATAAACAGCTGTTAAAGGGGTCTGATAAGACAGGACGAATAACAAGTCTGTGTAGAAACCTTCGCAGATAATATCTCGTTCATAATTCTTCTTTCCTGAAGAAAGCTTTATCTGTGAGTTGTATTTGAAATTACCCTTACAATTATCTGTCATCGAAAGTGGCACGTCACTGCACCCTTGAGGTTTCACGACAAACTGTACTGCCAAGTGACTTTTAAATGTACGATCTAGTCGCCATTATCCAAAAATAAACACCTGCAATAATGCTCTTAATACTGGCAGTTTTCATATTATATTTGACTTAGTTTATAGAATACGTGCCAGTATATTCATCATCACGACATGAAGCCGAATTGACATAAAATGCTTGAAACAAGAAATTTGCATGTTTAAACATAATTTAGGCCCCTCTGAGTTCCCGGGTTGTATCGCTGGCCGCGTAAGACTCATTCAGCGATCAGGACTCGTGTAAATGCTCTCTCTTCGACGGTAAACAGCACTGAGGACGATTAGTCGATGATGACCTAAACTTATAATCAAGTGTAGCAACGGAATTATCAATGGAGTTCCCACGAAGAATGTTGTGCAAGACAAGCAACAGACAGTTTATCTCTTCATTTATACATCCCTTAGTGGGATCGCCAGAGGAAATTAGGGGGCTTCATCTATGGAGAGAGAGAGATAATCCTTAGCTGTAATACGGATTAAGTAGACAGGATTACATAACATCAACGTGTCATTATTTATACCTTTTCCTTCTTGTCTAAATCTTGATAATAAACTCACCAGATTCACCTTCGCCTAAAAATATGAGAGTGATTGGATGAGAGTCAAACTGTGACTGATTCATAATGGCATTCAAAGGCTTTTCTTCAAAGTCACAATTCATTTTCTAATTAAGTGTAGACTCTCTCAAAAAGGATGGAGAAGAAATACTCCGCTTTCTTAATTGTCATAGATACCCTACGGCTGACTGAACCCGGCCCCCCCAAAATCGAAGTTGCTACCTCGGCAAAATTTCAGAACCAAGCCCAGGCCTGAAGACAAGTGGAAAAGAGTTAAAAGGAAGATGGTTCTGAGCACAGAGCACTTGAAGCGATCATTCTACCCCAGATAAACAGTACGTTTTTGCTATCACTTTCCTCGAGAGGGGTACCACGTACAGTGTGCCTTGTGTGGCAGGCTAAAGGCAACTTTCAGTACCTCCTACATAATGTAGGAACTTTCATTACCTCCTACTTAATGTAGGAACTTTCATTACACCCTACATAATGTAGGAACTTTCATTACCCCCTACATAATGTAGGAACTTTCATTACCTCCTACATAATGTAGGAACTTTCAGTACCTCCTACATAATGTAGGAACTTTCATTACCTCCTACTTAATGTAGGAGTTTTCATTACCTCCTACATAATGTAAGAACTTTCATCACCCCCTACATAATGTAGGAACTTTCATTACCTCCTACATAATGTAGGAACTTTCATTACCTCCTACTTAATGTAAGAACTTTCATTACACCCTACATAATGTATGAACTTTCATTACCTCCTACTTAATGTAGGAACTTTCATTACACCCTACATAATGTAGGAACTTTCATTACCTCCTACATAATGTAGGAACTTTCATTACCTCCTACATAATGTAGGAACTTTCATTACCTCCTACATAATGTAGGAGGTACTGAAAGTTACCTTTAGCCTTTTAACTATTTCTTTTAGTTTTCTGTAAAAGAAAACTATTGTGTCAGCTTTGTCTGTCCGCCCGAACTTTATTCTGTCGACACGTTTTCTGAACGCCTTCAGATCCTAAAAACCTGGGACTCAATGATGCAATGGGAATACTCCAACAGCCAATAGTTCTGAGATACTAATGTGTAATAGCTTTCTAGGTTATAGAACCACCCAACTGCGACCCTCTACTGCTTGCAGGAAGACAGGTAGTAAACTTGCAGCGGTTATAACACAAGATAAAACCTTTAGTCATTAGATGAAATCATTGGTTAATGTTAGAAGGGGCATATACGTGAATCTGCATGAATTAATTCCAGAAGACAGTGGGGTTGTCAGCTGAGGACTGGCGTCGTTGTGAAAGGCAATGAAGTGACGCCATTGAAGGAAAAGATGGATAGGTGCAAAGCTTTCCCCAAATTACGAAGTTTTTTGGGTTTTGACAAGTGGGTGTTCAAATCGGTATCATTAGTACGTGCTCCTTTCCACGCTTTTCAATGTTACCTCTCTCTCTCTCTCTCTCTCTCTCTCTCTCTCTCTCTCTCTCTCTCTCAGTATACAATCAAGAGTAGTCATGGGAAATCTTCTAGGTTTCTACACTGAATTCAGACAAAAAAAAATTGTTCCTGATCATTAGAAGTCTAACGCTCTTTTTCTTCCAATATTACCTCTCTCTCTCTCTCTCTCTCTCTCTCTCTCTCTCTCTCTCTCTCTCTCTCTCTCTCTCTCTCTCTCAGTATACAACCAAGAACAGTCATGGAAAATCTTCTAGTTTTCTACATTGTATTCAGACAAAAAAGTTGCTCCTAATCATTACAAATCTAACGCTCTTTTTCTTATACACCTTCCAGTATTACCTCTCTCTCTCTCTCTCTCTCTCTCTCTCTCTCTCTCTCTCTCTCTCTCTCTCTCTCTCTCTCTCTCTCATTTTCTTACTTGCTGATCCTTGTGGTACATTGGTGGCACTTTGGGTCACAACGGAGGAACCCAGCACTGGATTTCCGGACGAGGGGACGAACGGCATAGCCGCGTTTCCTTAAACCCAGTTGTGTCACTTTTGACTTAAACACTGAATTAGGTACCTGAGCGATGTCAGTTAACTACTGAGGGTCGCAGGTGGGAAGTGAAACTGTCCGGCGGATATTCACGATCAAATATTCCCCTTTATTTGCTGCGATGCCTGATTGATATTCCCTAATCAGTTTATCAATTATTTCTCTCTTTCTCTTCTCCACTTCGATTATCCTTTCCCCAGGAGAGGGAACATGTAGACCCACCCGTCAATCGTCAGATTTTGACACCTTATCTCATCAGAGGGGTAATTGATAAAATACTATTAAGCAAATCATATAATCCGTACTTAAGACACAGCCCAGTCCGGCTTGGCTTCAGTGCAGGCTTATCCAACGGAGGACCAAAATCAGACCTCTTTTAGGGAAGTGATTCTTCTTTCTTTTTTTTTTTTCTTGGACACGAATTTTTCCCATAATCCTTCGTCATGTCGTCGACCAGTTTAGGGGAACCAGAGAGGAAACCTCGGGGAACTTCCGTCATCAGGTAATTGTTTAGTTTAGTTTTCTGTAAAAGAAATTATTGTGCCGGCTTTGTCTGTCCGTCCGCACTTTTTCTGTCCGCCCTCAGATCTTAAAAACTACTGAGGCTAGAGGGCTGCAAATTGGTATGTTGATCATCCACCCTCCAATCATCAAATATACCACATTGCAGCCATCTAGCATCAGTAGTTTTTAATTTATTTAAGGTTAAAGTTAGCCATAATCGTGCTTCTGGCAACTATACAGGACAGGCCACCACCGGCCCGTGGTTAAAGTTTCATGGGCCACGGCTCATACCGCATTATACCGAGACCACCGAAAGATAGAGATCTATTTTCGGTGGCCTTGATTATACGCTGTACAGAAAACTTCGGCGCATTTTTTACTTGTCTACGTTTTGGAAACTGACGTGTTCTTGATATCCTAGAAAAAAATGTTGGCGAAAGAACTGAAGTGAAAACATCGGCAAAATCTCGCTGAAATCGTGCGGCGATGGAAGAGCGATGATACGGGAGGTTTTTTGCTTTTCAAAATTCGAGAGTTCTTCTTCTGAGAAGAAAACTCTCATCTGATCATCACTCGTACTTCTTCGCATTATCAGCCTTAGTTTTCTGGGGAACAAGTTTGTTTCGTCTGTTAATTCTTTTTTTCACTCGGAACAGAGAAAATGCCGCTGTTAAAATAAATAAATAAGATAGTATCACTATAAAAGTAAGTTATGTCCTACAATGAAGTAAGAATTTAAGCAATTTCCTAAAAAAACTCATATATTTTTAACAACGTTATACAGCGGAGATATATATACAGTATACAGCAAGCTCACAAACACATACACAAACCCACAAGCGCATACACAAACCAATTATATATATATATATATATATATATATATATATATATATATATATATATGTATATATAACATTGACATCTGCTGTTATTATCTCTCTAACAAGACTCTTTCTTCTCACCTCTGACGGCGCCGATTAGCTTGATGGATACGGAGAGAAGATCCAGAGGAACGTCCATTATAAGGTAAAGTGGCGCATCTTTTTTGTACTTCATTTCATTTTCCTCTTGGCCCGCTTCATTTCCATTCGCTTTCAACTCACTTCAACTTCTATAAGCTGCAGGTATTATGTGTCATTTCCGCGTGATTGCATGAGATCTGGCTACGATAATTGATACTGATAACGCTTGTAAAATTTTAATTAAATAAATCTTTTATCGCAGGAGATAGGTTGATATAAAAAAATTAATTCATTATTATAATGATTGATAATTAATGATACGCCTTACTTAGTGAATTAATGATAAATATGCAATAAAATTACTTATTTTAACGATTAAATCCTAGAATAGTACCGGTTCAAATATCGCAGGATGCATTTCATGACGGAACTTTGGAACATTCTACCATGCTGAATATTTATACCCTTAATTTGGGCCTGGATACCCCAGTTGTTTAGCAACATGCCCTTTGCAAGAATCACCCTTCACGGGGCAGTATCTTAATTTTTTTTTCTTTCCTATCCCGGGCAGAATCTTAGTCCCTTCGTTGTTTTTCTCGTTTCCATTCCCGGGGCAATATCTGATTCCCTGCGTTGTTTTCCCTTTCGCCCAACAGCAACGCCGTCTCAGGATTCTCCGTCCAAGTCACACTCCCCGAGGACAGCCGCCTGAAAGGCCTCACCTTTGTAATGACCTCCTTCTTCATGGTGGCGCAGATGGCCGGGGCTGGGTTTGTGGCTCTGCCGAGGGCCGTGGCTGACACAGGTAGGTCGTGGCTGACATGGGTAGGTCGTGGCTGACACACAGGTAGGTCGTGGCTGGCATAGGTAGGTCTTGGGTGACATAGGTAAGGTCGTGGCTGACACAGGTAGGTCGTGGTTGACACAGGTAGGTTATGGCTGACAAAGGTAGGTCGTGGCTGACACAGGTAGGTCGTGGTTGACACAGGTAGGTTATGGCTGACACAGGTAGGTCGTGGCTGACACACAGGTAGGTCGTGGTTGACACAGGTAGGTCGTGGTTGACACAGGTAGGTTATGGCTGACACAGGTAGGTCGTGGCTGACATAGGTAGGTGGTGGCTGACACACGTAGGTTATGGCTGACACAGGTAGGTCGTGGCTGACACAGGTATGTCTTTGTTGACACAGGTAGGTCTTGGCTAACACAGGTAGGTCGTGGCTGACACACAGGTAGGTCGTGGCTGGCATAGGTATGTCTTGGCTGACATAGGTAGGTCGTGGCTGACACAGGTAGGTCTTGGCTGACATAGGTAGGTCGTGGCTGACACAGGTAGGTCTTGGCTGACACAGGTAGGTCTTGGCTGACACAGGTAGGTCGTGGCTGACACAGGTAGGTCGTGGCCGACACAGGTAGGTCGTGGCTGACACTGGAAGGTCGTGGCTGACACAGGTAAGTAGTGGCTGACATAGGTAGGTCGTGGCTGACACAGATAGGTCGTGGCTGGCACAGGTAGGTCGTGGCTGAAACAGGTAGGTCGTGGCTGATACAGGTATGTCTTGGTTGACACGGGTATGTCTTGGCTGACATAGGTAGGTCGTGGCTGACACAGGTATGTCTTGGTTGACACAGGTAGATCGTGGCTGACACAGGTAGGTCGTGGCTGACACACGTAGGTTATGGCTGACACAGGTGGATCGTGGCTGACACAGGTAGATCGTGGCTGACACACGTAGGTTATGGCTGACACAGGTAGGTCGTGGCTGACACAGGTAAGTCGCCTTCGCTTCAGTTTTGAAGAAGTTACAAATTACATCATTGTCTCCTAAGGACATTCTCTAAAGCAGGTTTCCATGCGAGGCGACTGTCATTAACCCAGCCATCAGTTTAGATAAGACGTTGCCATTTTAACAAGAAAACTCTACGGGTTATGTTCTTATAATGTGGCACGACTTCTGAATCGGAAAAGTAAAAGGTCTGTACTCTGTCATACACCCTTTGACAGTTTTATAGCATCTTAATCCTTTTCTTTTTCACCTTTTACCATCGAAATCATTATTTAAATAAGCCCAGAATGAACCCGCATCAAGCAGACATCTACGTGCAACTTAATTTCTTTTTTAAATTGACATATAAGGGGTCTTCTGATATAACAGACAATTCCCCCCAAACTTCAGTTAATCTTTTACAGTGATTAGGGTTGAATTTTTAGGCAGTTCAGTTTCTAGAGATCAGCCTTTTTTTTTATTGATTTGTGCATTTTTTCTTGAGTATTACTTGACGCTAGATCGAAACAAAGTTTTTAGCTTGTCAGAAAATACACAAGATGTTAACTACGATTATTCTATATGCTCAATTGCTTATAGGTTTTAATCTACATATATACATAAATATATATATATGTCTGTTTGTGTGTGTATATATATATTAAATATATGCGTGTGTGTACTCTAAGAACCACAGGGAAATACTGAATATGTAAAAGTACCAAGCGCGTTTGTGTATTTAATATATACACGTCTTCAGGGTACTATATGAAGAAGTGTATATATTATATATACAGGAGAGCGCTTGGTACTTTTTCCTTTATAATATTTTCTTCTGGCTCTTGCAGTACATTTAGTCACGTGATCCTTGTGACGATGCAGCTATACACACACACACACACACACACACACACACATATATATATATATATATATATATATATATATATATATATATATATATATTTCCATTCACTTCTACCCCAAGTCTGGCTACCTGCTTTAAATCCAACTTGGCGTTGTCAAACCAAGAATCAGGTCTTACCCATATACAAAATGTAAGTGTAGGCAGTTCAGTTAAACTATATTATTTCCAATGACTTAAAAAAAATGTATCCCTGTGTTTTCCACAGCTCTCTCTCTCTCTCTCTCTCTCTCTCTCTCTCTCTCTCTGAGGCCTTCCTGTTGCCTGATTTTTTCTTGGACTATTCATGTACTGATACAATTTCCCACCAAGTTTCCTGTGCGTCAATTCGCAGGTCGTACTTAACTGTCTCCCCGTTATTCCATTCGACAATACACTAATTATCTCAAGATTATTATTATTATTATTATTATTATTATTATTATTATTATTATTATTATTATTATTATTATTATTACTGAGAAGATGAACCCTATTCATATGGAACAAGCCAACCAAAGTGGCCTTCGACTTGAAATTCAAGCTTCCAAAGAATATTATTATTATTATTATTATTATTATTATTATTATTATTATTATTATTATTATTCAGAAGATGAACCCTATTCATACGAATCAAGCCCACCAAAGGGGCCACTGACTTGAAATTCAAGCTTCCAAAGAATATTATTATTATTATTATTATTATTATTATTATTATTATTATTATTATTATTATTATTATTATCCAGAAGATGAACCCTATTCATACGAATCAAGCCCACCAAAGAGGCCATCGACTTGAAATTTAAGCTTCCAAAGAATATTATTATTATTATTATTATTATTATTATTATTATTATTATTATTATTATTATTATTATTATTATTATTATTATCCAGAAGATGAACCCTATTCATACGAATCAAGCCCACCAAAGGGGTCACTGACTTGAAATGCAAGCTTCCAAAGAATATTATTATTATTATTATTATTATTATTATTATTATTATTATTATTATTATTATTATTATTATTATTATTATTATTATTATTATTATCGAGAAGATGAACCCCACTCATACGAATCAAGCCCACCAAAGTCTCCAACCACTTGAAATCCAAACTCCCAAAGAACATCAAGGCATTCATCAGAGAGAAGTGAGAGAGAATGCAAAGACCATCTAAATACAAAAAAAAAAAAAAAAAAAAAAACCTAAATCACCCTGAATCGAGTTCCTCCCAATTCCTAAGGCTGGCTGGGGGTGGCCATGATCCTGATCTTCTGCGTGAGCGTGGGATTCGCTGGAAGCAGACTCGGCAAGTGCTGGCTCATGCTGGAAGAGAGGTGGGACCAGTACAAGGAACCTGTGAAGCAGCCTTACATGGAGATGGCGTACAGGAGTCTGGGGACCATTGGACGGTGAGTGTGTGTGTCTCTCTCTCTCTCTCTCTCTCTCTCTCTCTCTCTCGCCGTCTTTGATGTGTTGTAATGGATGTCGGGTGCGTTTGGTTTAAACGGGATGTTTGGATCGTTCGTTCGAAGGTTATATTTATTTTTTTTTTTTTTTAAACGGGATATTTGGATCGTTCGTTCGAAAGTTATTTTTATTTTTATATTTTTTGGTTTAAACGGGATATTTGGATCGTTCGTTCGAAAGTTATTTTTATTTATTTATTTATTTATTTATTTTTTTTTTTTTTTTTTGGTTTAAACGGGATACTTGGATCTTTCGTTCGAAAGTTTTTTTTTTGTGGGATGTTTGGGGAGTGGGGAAGTTTCAATAGATGCCTTTCATTTAGTAGGCAAATAGGTTTTTCAAAACGTATGCACTAGATGAATTGGTATGCATATACGAGTACACGTTTGTATACACACACACATATATACTATATATATATATATATATATATATATATATATATATATATATATATATATATATATATATATATATATATATATATATATATATAGATGCGTGTGTGTACGTATGTATGTATGTATACATATGCATATATATATACATATATACACTGTATATATATACATATATATAATTATTTTCTTTCGTGCGACAGAGTTTATAATTACGCCCAAGCACGAACTTTTATGGAAGCGATTATAATCACGAGCGAACGCATATATACAGCAGACATCTGATCATAACAGCACTGATGCAGAAACGAAAACCGTGGGAAACAGCAGCAGCTTCATTCGTGATATCCAACAAAACGGGCGGGCTTGAGAACTGACGCCAGATGACGTGAACATATCAGTCAATAAGATCAAATGAAAAAGTTTGATGTTGTTCTTCTCAAATGATAAAAAGTTAGATTCGGGCTAATATTCGCTTTACATATCTCTTTATACTATAAAGTTAATTGCATGCGTGAATGTCGGGCGCATTTTCCCCCAGATGCAACCGAGTTACGGGACCTTTCCCTGTAAAAATCGGGACGTTATATCTTCAAAATTAACCATAGAATTTTCTTGAAAATAATCTCAATATGTTTCCCACACCCAATATACAGTACGTATACTAATTTAACCTATCCTAAGCCACCCTAACCTAACTTAGGGGCATGGCAAAAAAACCGGGCCTGGTGCAATACTAGCATACATCTCAGGAATTTGCATACAGGTACATAGGCTCATATGCACATACAATAGACCTAATATTGCTGAATACGATATTATTTTGCTAGTCTTAATAGGAGACGTAGTTTGATCCTCACCAAGAATTCTCCGTAATTTTCGTCAGTATCAAGAAAAATATTCTTTGCCAGAATATTTCCGAGGACTAATTCCTGAGGGTGGATCAAACACTTCGAGTAAATGAGAGGAGAATGAGGTCGTTCGAAGGAAAATCACCAATAAGGAAAAAAAAAGTAAGGCAGCCTCAAGAATTCATAACGAACTGTAAATTAAAAAGTCGCCGAGTAAACATTATAAGATACACAAAAATGAGTAAGAAAAATAAGTTAGTCTTTTCTTAAATGACCCCAACTGGGATAGAGTTAATGGCAGCGGAAGTACATCCGTATTCACGAGGACAAGAAAGGAATCTTATCAGCGGATTCCTTGAAAAGGTATGACGATTACCCTACTCTGATTGAAGCCTTTGGGGTACGCCCTGCGACTAGAACGTCCGGTCAGTCCGGATTCAGCACGAAAACGAAGAGAAGTAATCTGTCCGGTTATTTGTTTACCGAAACGGTTGTTCTATATAGAATTCAGGCCGTTGGCCAAGCGCTGGGACCTACGAGGTCATTCAGCGCTGAAAGGGAAGTCGACATGTCTGAAAGGCGTAACAGGAGGAAAACCTCAAAGCAGTTGCACTATGAAACAACAGTTAGGAGAGGGTGGGAGGTCTGATGGAAGAAAGAGAATATGAATGGAGGTACAGTAAAAGGAATGAAAGGGGTTGCAGCTAGGGGCCGAGGGGATGCTGCAGAGACCCTTAAGTAATGCCTACAGTGCATCACATGAGGTGCACTGATAGCATTAACCCCCTGCGGGAGATATTCGTACTCACGCCAATCCTGGAATGATAATATTACTGAGGTTGAACGATGAGCCTTCATATCATGGAATTCATCCCTCCAAAACCAATTATTCGTTTCAGAATCTGACTTTTAAGCGATTGTTTCGGCAAGACGCCGGCAAATACTGATTGGGACAGATATGAACAAACAAGTGACGAGACTCATGTCTCCTTACGTAGCGCCTATTTTAAGTCAAGGCAGGATCGTTTATTAAGAAGGAAAAAAATTACGGATATCCCAACAAGCGTCATTCTGTACCTGGAACTTTTGATCTATGCTCACGTCAGCAATCATTTTGATCATTATTATTCTCTACGTCTTTCTTAATCCTCCCGTTTACATTTGTTTGTGGGACTAACATAAACAATTCAGTCCCACAGACTGGCGAAGATGTAGTGCTTATGGAATCAAGACTGAGTGGCGAAGACTGAGTGGGGCAGGAGAAATAATTGTAGTAGTGAGTGTAATGGTCAAGGAATGGAAAAAAATGAAAATGAAAGAGAATTTCTTGGGAGAGTAATTCTGTACTTTTCCAGGTTTGGAGAATGTGAAAGGGTGGTTGTGCTCAGTGACCTGAATGCAAAGGTAGGAGACAAAGAGAGTTTTGGTGGACATGGTGTTCCTGGACTTAAGGGGAATGTAAAATGACTTGAGTATACTTTGGGAAGTAGTTGGACCTATGATTGTTCATTATAAGGTAGAAACCAAACTTAAGATCTTTAAGACTAAGAGGAAACAGTGATAATAGGGGTTGTAGAGTATATAATTATGAAAAGTGAGTTGAAGGGGAAGGAAGTGAAAAAAGTATGTAAAGAGATCTTAGGTGAAAAATTGCTTAAAGTCAAGGACATGTAACATGGAGTTTGCAATTCCAGGATGGGGCCATAAAGTCAGTTTTGGAATGAGAAAACATAAGATTTTATGGTGGAAGAAAAAAACGAAGAGGGTATTTGAAACGCAGTTGCATGACAAAAGAGATCGCGTCCAGGTTTTGAGGAGGGTGGATAGAGTAACCAAATAGAAAGAGAGGTGGGAAGGCGTCAAGTAATGAAAGTAGATGGGTGGGTATGAGCAAGAACTTTGGGGAAAATAACAAGTTGTTCTGTAGATAAGACTTCAAAATTCCTTCAGCACTCCATAAATGATGATAAAGATGATATATATATATATATATATATATATATATATATATATATATATATATATATATATATATATATATATATATATATATATATATATATATATGTATATATATATATATTGTTACGTTCTTGCTCTCTCTCTCTCTCTTCCCCAAGACGGATAGCCCTGGCTGCCGTGCTCATCAATCTGTACGGCACGACGACCGTCTTCATCATCCTGATCTCCGGCATGATGGTTGCCATGGGGGTGCCCCTGTCGACCTGCGAGGTGGTCTTGATTGTCGGGTGCGTCTTCATACCCCTGACGTGGCTGGGAACACCGAAGGATTTCTGGTGAGTCGTATTTTATTATTATTGTTATTGTCATCATTATTATTATTCAGAAGATGAACCCTGTTCATATAGAACAAGCCCACCAAAGGGGCCACTGGCTTGAAATTCAAGCTTCCAAAGAATATTATGGTGTCCATTCGAAAAGAAGTAAGAGGAGGTAAAAGGAAACTGAAAAACAAAAATTAAAGCAACAGCTTTTGTTCAGGTTAATTAAGATCATTTCAAGACCTGAAAACCGTCTTACATGGTAAGGTAACTTAATCGTTTTGGTTTAGCAGCTTGGGCTTAAATGGTCCTTGATTTTACCAAATATCCGATGATGTCTCGTTCAAGATATGATAGAAGACCGAGGGATCAGTATCTGTCAAATATTTCCAGATGCAATTCCAAACATTATGTAAACTTTGGAGTTTCAACCTCTTTCAGAAATGTTGTCAAATTTACCAAATGGGTGATACAAGTGACCAGTAGACTCTGCTCTTACTGCATTATCTGAATAATCATGAGGACATATGAGCAGCACCTCGAGGAATGCTCTGATAATTCAGTCCTCTCTCTACAACCCATCTACTCTGGATATCTATGTCCTGATCTGAACCATCTACTCAACAGGCAGACAGCCGTCATTGCAGTAGTGTCTACCGTCTTTGCCTGCGTGACTATCTTGGTGATGGTTTACTTGGAGAAAGCAAGCCTTCCTGATCCCTGGTACCCGAATCCAACACCTGTCAGTCTCTCGCTGGGCTTCGCTGCCATCCTTTTCGCCTTCAGTGGGGCTGCTGTCTTCCCCACCATCCAGAACGACATGAAGGACAGGGCTCAGTTCGGCAAGAGCGTCATCTTGACCTTCATCAGTAAGGGATTTTATAATTTTTATATTATTACTCAGGAGATGAAACCTATTCATATGGAACAAGCCCACCAAAGGGGCCACTGACTTGAAATTCAAGCTTCCAAAGAAGTAGGAGGAGGTAAAGGGAAATGCTGGAAAGAGTCTAAGTATAGCTAATCTCTAAAAAAAATCGACAAGTCATATTTTCCCCTTGAGAAAAAGCGTGCTCACTCAAAGTGTCTGTGACATTTTGCCTGTGCAGCTGGATCTTTCCTACATAGTGACCCCCAAGGGTTTTCAGGGGTCATTATCTAGGACTAATATTTCTTGAGGGGTCATTATCTTTATGATATTTACAGTCTTTTGTTTATGTTATTACTAAACACACCACAAAGGTGGATACAAACCGGGTTAAAACCCCGGGGGGGTCACTATCTGGGAAGGCTCCCAGCTTTCCTTCTCTTCTGACGGGCCCTTCTCATCTTCTTTGCAGCTATCCTTTGTTTATACCTGCCCCTAGCCGTGTCGGGTTACGTCGTCTTCGGAGATGACGTCAAAGACAACATTCTACTCTCTGTCACCATGGGAGTCGCCACTAAGATAGCCATCTCGCTCCAGATCATCAATCTCCTGAGTTCATACATCGTCAGTTTTAACCCAGTGGCCCAGTCCCTGGAGGAAACTCTCAACGTACCCAACAGTAAGACTATCATTTTTCTTTTAAATTTTGTTTTTTGTTTGTTTCCTGTGCTTTTACAGGAACATCAGATAATATTACTAAAAGAAATCTGGCTTGTATGGAAGCTTATTCATGTGATTCCCTTGAGTGATTTGTACCCAGACCTGTTTAGCAATTGGCTGTGCAGATGTTTTGAAGTTTGCCTGTCCTTTAGAATAACCTAAAAACTTTTAATTCAGCAAATACATTCAGTTATGTTACACTGACCTAGAATCATTCAGAGGAAACAAACCTCAGGAAATGCAGCACGAAGTTCACCAACATAAGCTGGAGTGAACGCCATTCATCCAATGTTCCACTTCACAGAATTCGGTTGGAAACGAGTGCTTCTCAGGTCTAGCCTGGTCGTCGGCCAGATACTGATCGGTCTGGCCATCCCGAGTTTCAGCAAGATCCTCAACTTGATCGGAGGCTCCTGCGTCACCCTGTGCACCTTCGTGTACCCGCCACTCATGTACATGAAGCTCATGGACATGGAGGGTCCCTGGCCCAAAAAGTAAGGACTTGGTTGCTCTGACTGTTGTGGTCTCAGGTTTGTTGCATTTGGTGAGCTTCAGCCAGAGGATATTAGTTCGTGATTCATCGTGTCAGTTTTAATTACCATCATGTTTCGTATTAGTCAACTGTTTCTTTTCCTCGCTTAGGATCGTTTGTCAATATGAAGAACAGAATTATATATAAAGTTTTCGTTCATGGACGGATTTAATGTCATATTCCTATCACGCGATCGCCATGATCCCAGCAAAGAATACACTCAATTGTGTGTCCATGCGATGAACCTATACGCGAGGAGTCCTCTCGTTGCCATCGCATCAGTAAGCGACTTAAATCCTTCTCAGCGAATACATCTATGGCACCGAGTAAAGAAAAGAGAAGAGGAAGAGATAGAGAGATAAAGATGGGGTTATCATAACTATGGCTCTTAACCTCTCAAGTCTTATATAACGGCGATTATCCGCGGGGCGAGATTGTCCCATTCTGTCCGTATCTGTTCAGAAGTCAAGGCCGTGGCTGACGGCAGAGATGTTTAATATGTATGTACTCGCCTTGCTGTAAGAGCGCGTCTGCGAGTTAATTTAATTGCGCAATGTAGTACCTGCGTTTGTTTTTTTTACAAATACCGATCTTTCACTTCAGTAAATTACTAGAAGATTCCTGAAGCTGATGGATGGGATTACGTAATGCAGTTGCTTTTAATGTTTTAGTATACCGATGTTTCACTTCAGTAACTTTCTCGAGGATTCCTGAAACTAACAGGAGATGGTCTAGGAAGTATTGACAAGAGCAGATTGCTATTTGTTGTTTTTGTTTCTGAAATTTCTGATTAATTATATCTGAGTTTTACCTCCGTTTTCACGTTTCAGAAAAACATCGTTGTCTGAAATTTTAGTTGATCATATCTGAGTATATTTTTATTTTATAAAAATCCCGTGGTCTGAAACTTTCAATTGACCATACCTGATTTTTTCGTCTTTTTTTTTGTCAGGGGAAAAATACCGTTGTCTAAGATTTTCAATTGATCACATCTGAGCGTTTTTCTAATTTAATTTTTTTTAGAAAAATCTCGTTGTCTAAGATTTTCAATTGATCATGCCTAAGTTTTTTCTTCTTTTTTTTTTTGTCAGGGAGTCTGAAATTTTCAATTGACCATACCTGAGTTTTTTCTTCTTCATTTTGTCAGGGAAATATACCGTTGTCTGAAATTTTCAATTGATCAATTGTGAGTTTTTTGTAATTTTTTTCTTTCAGAAAAATGCCGTTGTCTGAAATTTGACTTTTTCTCCTTCTTCTTCTTCTCCTTCTTCTCCTCTCAGGGAAATACCGCTGTGGGAGCGAATCTACCTCGTCGAAATCATGATCGTGGGCCTCATCGGCGGCGTGTGTTCCACGATCTCAGCCCTGGCAGCCATCTTGGCTCCAGGTTCCTTCGCCGAAACGTGCTTTACCAACTTCTACGGCGAAGTACAGTAATGCGCCGGTGTCACGGATTGATTGATTGATTTGTGGCTGTTAAAACTGGCGTCACAACGACGACGTCACAGGAGGAAAACGCCTGATTGAAAGATCCCTTTTTTTTTCACTCTGTTCATCATTGCTTGTGGAGTTGCCGCTCGGAGAAAAACGTTTTGAATTATTGTACAAGAAATAGCAGAGCCTACGTTTGAAATAACATTACATATATATTTATAAATACATATATATATATAATTTATATTTATATATATAAATATATATTTTATATAATATATACAGATATGCATACATACATATGTACAATATATATATTACATATATACATAAATATGTGCACATTTATATATATATATACTGTTTATATATACATACACACATACACACACACACACACACACATATATATATATATATATATATATATATATATATATATATATATATATATATATATATATATTAGCTGTCACCATACTGTATATACCCGAGTAACAGGAATCAATTCTGCAGTTCATATCTTCAAAACTCGTGATATACCAATACTTAGAAAAACAGTCCTTTTTTTCCTTCTTCTTCTTCTTCTTCTTCTTCTTCTTCTTCTTCTTCTTCTTCTTCTTCTTCTTCTTCTTCTTCTCCTTCGTCTGTCCTCTACGATAAACGTCCCACCATCCACTGGATGAAAACACGCCTGGTTCTGTCATTATCACAAAAGTGGTTCAGTCAGTCACCTTCATCATTATTTCATTGTCATTTAACTGTCAATTATCACAAGCGCTGTTTTTCTCATTACACTGTGAACCAAACATAGAATGAAATAAATGATAAACTGCGCTTTATCCGTCGCAAAGATCTTTTATTTTCATGATTATTGTAAGGTGAATCACGACGTTGTTTGGCTTTGGGGTTCAGTTAGAATTAACAAGTGAAAAACGCGCCGAAGTGTCTTCGGCGCAATCGAGTTTTCTGTACAGCAGCTACAGCGTATCATCAAGGCCACCGAAAATAGATCTATCTTTCGATGGTCTCGGTATAATGCTGTATGAGCCGCGGACCATGAAACTTTAACCACGGCCTGGTGGTGGCCTATTCTGTATAGTCGCCAGAGGCACGATTATGGCTAACTTTAGCCTTAAATCAAATAAAAACTACTGAGGAGGCTAGAGGGCTGCAATTTGGTATGTTTAATGATTGGGGGGCGGATGACCAACATACCAATTTGCAGCCCTCTAGCCTTAGTAGATTTTAAGATCTGAGGGCGGACCAAAAAAAAAGTGCCGACAGAATAAAGTGCGGACGGACAGACAAAGCCGGCACAAAATAGTTTTCTTTTACAGAAAACTAAAAACCAAATTAACTGCAAGGGGGGGGAGCTGTGATGTTCGGGGTAGGGGGCGGGGGAGTGATTACCCCTGACTAGTACGGCAATCATGACCACTGCTTCTACTGTCAACGGCAGTTGACCTACCAAGTACAAGGAAGGAAGGAATATCGAATTTAGGCCAAAGGCCAAGCACTGGGACCTATGAGGTCATTCAGCACTGAAAGGGAAATTAACAGTAAAAAGGTCTGAAAGGTGTAACAGGAGGAAAACCTCAAAGCAGTTGCACTATGAAACAATTGTTAGAGAGGGTGGATAGCAAGATGGAAGAAAGAGAATATGAACGGAGGCACAGTAAAAGGAATGAAAGGGGTTGCAGCTAGGGGCCTTAAGTAATGCCTACAGCGCACCGGAGAAATAGGAATGCCCGCGTTATTTATAACACTTACCTAACCCTCCATAACCTCTCGTCCGAAGGCTACAAAAACACCGGCAACGATGACGTCATCATGTGACGTCATACCTGAGTGACGTCACAGCAATGACGTCTGAGAGGACGCACTGATCTCATATCCTTTCTCTCCTCTCCTGCGCTGTCCTTTTGGGACTTCCGTTCCCACGAGGGGGCAACGCTTGCGAAGTTTTTCGTTTGTGCAGAAAAGGGCAGGAAGGATTTTGGTTGCTTCGGCCCGTGGTTGACGCTGAAGGAAAAGAAGTTTCATATTCCCTTTATTAATTCAAATCAAGGTAGATTCTGATTACCTTGAGTTTATTTACTTGGTAGGTTTATGTTGAGTTGTTATCATTATTATTGTTATTGCTATTTTTAATGCAAATCTTCTTCACAATCCCGTGAATATGTTTATAAAATACAAAATCCACATTTATGTAAATCACTGTATTTACAAATAAAATAAATTCCAGGAGCTTTCGAGAGCCTGCTCAGCTCCCTTCTTCAGCTACAAATGAAGAAGGGAGCTGAGCAGGCTCTCGAAAGCTCCTGGAATTTATTTTATTTGTAAATACAGTACTTTACATAAATGTGGATTTTGTACTATTTTTAATGTTATTCAGATGATGAAACCTACTCGTATAGATCAAGCCCACCAAAGAGGCCATTGACTTTATTATTATTATTATTATTATTATTATTATTATTATTATTATTATTATTATTATTATTATTATGACCCCATATAAAAATGGGAACAAGCTGGGAAGAAGAAGAAGATTATTATTATTATTATTATTATTATTATTATTATTATTATTATTATTATTATTATTATTATTATTATTATTATTATTCAGTACATGACCCCTATTCATTTGGAACAAGCCCACCAAAGGGGTCGCTGACTTATTATTATTATTATTATTATTATTATCATTATTATTATTATTATTATTATTATTATTATTATTATTATTATTATTCAGCAGATGAAACCTATTCATATGGAACAAGCCCACCAAAGGGGCCACTGACATCATCATTATTATTATTATTATTATTATTATTATTATTATTATTATTATTATTATTATTATTATTATTATTCAGTAGACGAAATCTATTCATATGATACAAGCCCACCAAAGGGGCCACTGACTTGAAATTCAAGCTTCCAAAAATAAACACGGTGTTCATTAGAAAGAAGTAAGAGGAAGTAAAGTGAAATACAGAATGAAGAGATTCAACTTATCAAAAAGGAAAGAAAATTTTTAAAAAGTATTAAAATGCAAAAAGTTCTCTTAAATTTCCAGTTTTCCTTTTGGTTTTAACATGTAATACACTGTCAACGAACTCACTGTCGCTGGCCGGTCACAAAAAGCATCAGTTAACACTGAAGAAACCCTCAGCTCAAACATAGTGACTTCCACTTGATGTACATGAATAACTTCCTATACTACTACGTGCATACACTCGCGCACGCGCACGCGAAGCAAGGCTCCACGAGAAGCGAAAGCGCCTTATCGCTGGAAGACAGTAGAAAGACGTTCTTGCTTTGTTTTCAAGGGAAGTGTCATCATCACCACAACCGCGATACTTCGAAAGGACACGTCAATATGGTCGGATATTCCCATTTAGTTGTGGTATCATCAGGTTTCCTGAATGCGTCCTGATGATGCTTGGTTTGTTGTAGTGTAGTGTCAGGCTGCCAGTGTAATCGCTGTAGTTAATTTCAGTTTTAGTTTGCTTCAAAAGAAAACTATTGTGCCGGCTTTGTCTATCCGTCCGCACTTTATTCTGTCCGCACTTTTTCTGTCCGCCATCAGATCTTAGAAACTACTGAGGCTAGAGGGATGCAAATTGGTATGTTGATCATCCACCCTCCAGTCATCAAACATACCACTGTCCGCCCGCACTTTATTCTGCCCGCACTTTTTCTGTCCGCCCTCAGATCTTAAAAACTTCTGAATCTAGAGCGCTGCAAATTGGTATGCTGATCATCCACCCTCCAATCATCAAACATACCAAATTGCAGCCCTCTAGCCTCAATAGTTTTTTTTAATTTAAGGTTAAAGTTAGCCATAATCGTGCTTCTGGCAACGATATAGGACAGGCCACCACCGGGCCGTGGTAAAGTTTCATGGTCCGCGGCTCATACAGCATTATACCGAGACCACCGAGAGATAGATCTATTATCGATGGCCTTGATCAGACGCTGCAGCGGCTGTACAG
This sequence comes from Macrobrachium rosenbergii, assembly GCF_040412425.1. NCBI lineage: Eukaryota > Metazoa > Arthropoda > Malacostraca > Decapoda > Palaemonidae > Macrobrachium > Macrobrachium rosenbergii. Next base: position 116,460,370 of record NC_089752.1, read on the forward strand.
AAACCTCGACTGCGCCGAAGAAACTTCGACCGCATTTTTTTACTCTGATTAATTTTCCCGCTATACTTCTACCCCTAAGTCTCAAAAAAAGAACAGATGTTGTTTCTCTCCGCCACGAGATGATCCCTGGCATTATTCTTCTTCTTTGGGTGTTGTTTCTGCCACCCAGTCCGCCTGGGGTCCACCAATCCCCCCCATTCTCTGTATAAATCCCTAATCGTCGTGTAACACGTTTCAGTGACTATTTCTCTTCTACTCCAAAATAATGGCGTTCTCCTCCGACTTTTCTTCTTCTTATTCTCCCTTTCAGCTTTTCCGTAATTTTCTTCAAAGCTAAATTCTTCACTTCTTCACTTCTTCCTTCGGTTCTGTATTGCACTGGGTTTAACGATGGTAATTGCTTGTCTGGGTGACTTTTCTGTCAGACTCCGGAATATATATATATTGCTTCCTTGGTCCACCAGTTAAAGAAATAAACGATGAGATTTTCATGTCTTTTTCTCGGACTCCACCCTTATCGAGTGAAACGGCAAGTTTGGTCATATATATATATGTATGAATATGTATATGTAAATATATTACCGAATTTGTATGTATATACATATTGATAGCTATATATATATTATATTATATATATATGTAGAATCTACTGGTCGCTTTTTACCAGATACGTATGTAATTGTAATAGCCACAATGCCCTCTTAACTTTCTCAAATTCTTCGCGCTTTTTTGGATACGCTTTCAGGTCGACAATGGTGCCTCGTTCTGATTAGCGGACCCGGGTTCGTTTCCCGCCTACCGCACATCATATTTTCTTCCTATTTCTTGCACTTGGCTTTTAAGGCTTTGTAGTGACAAGCGTATCCAAAACAGCGCGAAGAATTCGAGAAAGGTGAGAGGGCATTGTGGCTATTACAATTACATATATTATTTATGTAAATTTCTGACTCACAGAAATTGTGTATGTATGTAACTGTGCACGCGCGTGTGTGTATGTGTGCATAAAAACAAACGAATGACCATATGCTAACTCTCTCCCTCTCACTCACGAGCATAAATATCCACACTCACGACAAACATCGACCTAGGTGAAACTTATGATATAATCGACAGAGGCAATATTATGGAAGATGTCGAATACGGTATTATAAGCTTCTATGACGAAAGAAAAGCGTGTCTCAGAATACTCATACGGGAGAGTGACTGGTTAACTGTGAAAGTGGGTCTGAAACAGGGGTGTGCGTGTTTCGGAACGGCTGTTTAATATTTTTATGGATGGAATGATGCGAGAGAAGTGGGATGAAAGGCAGTATAGAAGCACATACAAATTTACAATACAAGAAAAGGACTTGTAATGGCTAACGTCTTACAGATGATGCAGCAGTGATTGAGGATAGTGAAGAGAAACGGCGGGAACTAGTGAAGGAGTTTAAAATTGTTTGCATGGGGAGAAAGGTGAGTGTAAATATAAGCAAGAGTAATGTTATGAGTGACTGGAAACCAGAAAGATGGAGAAATGACCACTACGCAGATCCTGGAAGACTATAGAAGAGGTTGATTCAGATGGGGATTTCTGAGTTAAAGTACTAGAAAGATGAGTCACAGAATAGGCGAAGCGAGGAATGTGTAACGATGTGCGCAGAAGACTGGAAAGAGCCTTGAAGCATCCATGAAGGCCAAGGTGCGAATGCTTGAATGTACTGATGAGCCACCGCTCCTCCATGGAAGGAAGGTGTGGACGTTGAATGAGAATAATAAGACGTATTTGCGTGGCGTCTGCGGCATAAAATGACCTGAAGAGATGACAGACTGGGGAGCTATGCAATAGTGGTAAGAAGGTTAGTGTAGGCAAGAGAAGGATAAGAAAGTCTTGTGTTAATATGGTCTTATGGTGGGAATAAAGGACGATAAATTGGTGAAAAAATATATATCAAATACGGAAGTCTCGTTCGGAAGGACAAGAAGATTTAGAAAGCAGATAGATGCTTGGAAGGGCTTTTGGAAGACCCGTAAAATCTAGGGAGCTCGAGAGTATGTGCAAGATTGATGTGAATGTTTCACCATGTGTATAGGGGTGCAAAGTGTTTCTGATAAAATTCCGTGTAGGCATGTGAAGTGACTACTTTTTAAAAATTGTTCTACGCAGGGGTTCTCAAAACGATATAGCTGTTAAAACTATTGTTAGTAACCGTCCCTGTTGTACTGTTTTTTTTTTAAGCCACCCCTTTAATGTTTAATGCTAATGTGTGTGTGCGTGTGTGTATTAGCCAATGAGTGTTTGCTTTTATAAGTAGAAACAAGCACCTTCGTTGTTACTGACGAATAACATTGGGTTTTAGGAACACAATTTTCAAGACATTCTACCATATATTTGTATCAGTGCGGAAGATTGATTGATTGATTGGTGCATAATACATCTATCAACTTTAAACCTTGTAATAAGAATATTATCGAGCTTAAATAAAGGAAGGGGCACTACTTTCAAGACCACGCTTCATTAAGATTATCATATAACTTGGCACTAAGTGAACCTACCTGTTAAAATCACCTACCATGTTCAGAGTTGCAGCCCTCCAATAATTAGTCCACATCGGCCTTTCAAAATTCCAGCGAACAGACTTCGTCTGGCCTGTGTAATCCAACCTGTAAAATTCTTTGGTATGAGGCTTTCATTGTTTCCGGATTATAGAGTTCTTCTGTAGCTGGGTAGGCTGAACTTCCACTTACAGAACAGAGGACGGAAGACGGATTTCCACAATGCTGTACACGTTTTCACTCCCTGTAACGATTATAACAAAGTTTAATTTCAAAAACTGTTTACTTATGATCAGTTCTGCCATTTATTTTATGCTATTCCTACGTGAACTTTCTCAGATTACTAGACATTAAGAGTGGTCTTTTCTTATGATTAGTTCTCCCATTTATTTTATACTGTTCTTACTTGAACTTTCTCAGTTTACCAGACATAAGAGTGTCTTTTCTTATAATTAGTTCTGCCGTTTATTTTATACTATTCCTGCGTGAACTTTCTCAGATTATCAGACATAAGAGTGGTCTTTTGATTGTACTCGATAAATAGACCAGTTTCCTTTCGGTGAAACAGTGTTAGAAGACAGACTGAAATATGAAATGATTTACGTAGACTTACTATTCAACACGTACCACCTTCACTTAGATCTACGACGGGCAGAGGGCATCATTCGAAGCTATAATCCGCACAGCGTCGCCGCAGACGCAGAGAATTAATTATCCTAAACTAAACTAATCCAGTAATGAAATATTCCAAACCTTGAGATCAGCACGTAGCATTGCTCAAGGTTCTGAATTTTTCTCCGATGTTTATCTTCGTGAAAATATACACACGACCGATAGTTTTCCTTCTTATTTCAAGCAATGCGATTTTTCTTGGAGAGTGAACTTCATGCAGCAATCTCATTCTCGCTAATTAACTTGTATTATTTGACTTTTTGAGTATTCTTAGATATGTGTAAACAAATTGACCCTCTACTGTCAAAGGCAGTCGTTTGAAGACTCAATGAAATTATAGCAATATTGATAAAAACAACGGCAAAAGTTGCAATTGCAATTCAGATGAGAAATAATTCGTCTTTTCTATTTGATAAGAAAAACGTATCTGTCTAAGTATTTTGCGTATGACTAATTTATCGAAGACTATGAAGAAGAATAACATATTTCAAAGGCGTGGATGTAATACGACGTTTTTATTACGCAAATTTTTGTTTATTGTTAATAATACACTTTAATAATACACTTAAAATCTTAGGATTGTAAGTGTATTTTTAAACAATATACAAAGATTTACACACCAGAAAAGAGCCCTACTAAATTTTATTGCTGCATGTCACTCTCTATCTTTATTTGAATTTCTCGTGCAAATGCTTGTCGTAGTAATGTACATCCTTGGTGAAGACACTTACATGTACATAATCCATTGTAATTCTAGCTTGTACGCATATCCGAGTGCACGTCTTAGCTAGAATCTTCCTTACTCCTTCCTTACTGAAAAACTCCATTAGCATTCTCGACTTCGCGCGCCCAAGTGCATGAGGTCTGAGAATTTCAATTGCATATATTCTGGAAGTCGACGGTAAGCATGAGTATTTTTGTCTTTACTTGTCTTTTGAGGAAATGACGTCCCAGTCAAGACAAGACGCCGCTCCTTGAAACAAGACAAGTAGCTTTTACAGGTATAGGGGCCTCAGAAATCATCGCACAGGCTCCCTAGAATAATAAAATCCCTCAGAGATCCCTATCACAGGAGGAAAGGCGTCATTAGGAGACTGGAGCGAGGCTCCTTAACTACGTGAAGAAGTTTAACGCCTTTCTCCTACTTTATCAACGTTTCCCCCATCGTGTTTTCTGATTCATCCCCATCCCCCCCCAAACGAAACCCTCTTCATTGTTTAAATACAGTATCTTCCCATTACCTCCGAAAAACAACATTGCCCTACGCAACAGGTTATTGCAGTTGCAGGTTTGTCTGGGAAAGGCAATTTACATACATCGCACTCCCCTGTCTCCTCTCGACAACTGCCCTCTCGAGCGAGGTCACTACCGGTCATTACCGGTCATTAGGAGGAAATCGGTTCGCCGTCACTGAAACCGCATTAGCAAAGAGGGCCAGAGAAATATTCGCGAGTGACGAATGAGCGAACTGATATTCGAAGGCTAAAAAGGCACCGTGGCAACTCCGGGCCACGGAGTCAACCTGGTCTTGCCCCGAGGGTTTCGTGGGGGCCGTCCACCGAATCCCGCCTCATAGTTGAGTCAAAGTCTGTGCGCGTGTGTCCGCCAGCGTTGCTCCCCGTCTCCAGCGCGTCGTGGATTTTTACTCTTTTTCGACACTTTGCAAGATGAGTTGCGCCGCGTGTTTCCGAGGATTACTCTCCTTGTTCATCTTTCTCAACATGGTGAGTGGAATCGCGGCGTTTCGTCGAGTGCCTCGGCCGTGTTAGCGGTCTGGGCAAACAGGTAGGACCAGGTGTAGGATAGGAACACTTGAGGATCATCACGTCGAGAATGTACACCTTCCTTCGCGCACACACTCACAGCAGCGCTTTTGCGTAGCGCCGCCGTTCTTCCTTCCAAGGGACGGTATAATAATACCCCGATTCGCAAAAGGTACCGAGGGCCTGGCGATGACCTGCGAGGGGCCGGGGCGTTCGTCTGTCCCCGAGACACGCATTCCATCTCCGTCTTCTGAAGAAATACGCGTTGCAAAGCTTCCAGTTCGAGACAGACACAGCCTCGTAACGAGTAGAGGTGCTTCGTTGTTATGCAAAAGGAAAGGCACGCCGTGTCCGGGGTGGTTGAATGAGGATTGAATGCTCGCTGGAGATTGGTCTGCTACGGCGTTTGTGTTTGTTATCTGAAGGGGGGGGGTTCTTTTTCGTCGCAGTTTTGGTGAATTCGCTGATAAGGAATCGTTCTGATAAACGACGTCAGTTTTTGCATTGTGATTGTGATTCTGCAGCTTACTTATTGTATGTCGTGATACAAATTTACATCTCTCTCGAAATGACAGAGTAACCATTATCTTTGTAGATATACTTTTAATACATGTTACTTTCTACCTTTATTGACATTTCTCTTGTAAATGCATATCGTAATAATGCACATCCTTGATTAAGACACGTATATGCACATAATCCATTTTTGTAGATATACTTTTAATACACGTAAACACACACACACACACATATATATATATAATTTTTATATGTACATATGTACATACATACATATATATATGTATGTATATATAATATATAAATAAATATATATGTACTGTATGTATACAAGTATATATATATATATATATATATATATATATATATATAGAGAGAGAGAGAGAGAGAGAGAGAGAGAGAGAGAGAGAGAGAGAGAGAGAGAGAGAGAGAGAGAGTCTATTTATTCATTTCCACAGCTGTCCCTTAAACAGATAGTGAATGAGATAATGAAGAAGAGACAATCCGATAGTGATATAAGGTTGCGGCCGTCGAACATATTATATATACCAGATATAGTGTATCTGGCGCAGCTATCACAGAAATAGTGCGGATCCAGTTATTTAATACTGCCACTTCCAAAGCTGATAGGTTCTTCATTTTATTATTACTTAAAAACCAAAAACTTTCATTCTCTCCTTTCTCTGTGGTTAAATGGACTTATGAAAGATATCTCTGCGACATACGATGATTTTTTTAGGATTTCATAAATTTTTAATTGGTAAATTAAGATAATGGACGGAAAAACCTCTTTATGTTAAAACGCTAATGACACCAGTACAATTATTTGACTGTTTGCTTAAGCGAACATCATAATTATTATTACGATGCTATTTTCGTATTTAAAATTTCTATTGAGTTCTCTTACAATTTTATTGTTTTAGCATTGGATTATTTCAAAGTTCAGCCACACTCATTCTTCCCCCGAGAAAATAGAGAGTCTAAATTTCCGTCTCCAAGAATAACAACAATAGACGCTCGGTCGCGAAAAAGAAAAAAAACGAATCAAATTTTTTAATCACACGCAATTGAAACACTCGAGTCTCGTGTCATCACCGTCTGTTATGAATCATGCTGTCATGTGAATACGACAGTGACGTCACGGGAGGGCCGTGCCAAGGAGCGTAAAAGTACAAGAAGAAAAAAACAAAAAAAAAAAAGCGAAAACACAAACAATGGGTTTTGTGGCGCTGTGACTGGATTTGAGAGGTGGCCGGGGTGGGCGTTGGGAGGGGGTGTCCGTGTTTGAGGTGGAGGGGGGCAGTATGAATGTATTGTGTCTCACTTGTTGCCGCAGCTTTTGTCTAAGCCCGTTCTTCACGTTTTGTACTTTTTTTTTATATATATAATAATTGCTTTGACGTATGATTGTTTTACAACAATGGAAGCGGGACTCTTCGAGATTGTTATTCAGTGAAATCGTTAGGTTCACGTTTTATATCTGCGGCGTAATGAGAGGTATTAATGCCCCGTGTCGTTACTGTGGACCTGGATGTCATTAAGAGGTCGTTCTTCATGCGAACTAGCCAATTACAAATGCACGCTGCGTAAGAATTGTCTTTAACACGATACCTGTCTCATATCATTTTCTTCCGGCATTAACATTTCACAAAGGAACGTGACTGGGAATTTGAGAGCTTCGGAGGCCAAGTGATTATTATACAGCCCCTTTTTCTGCGACTGGGTATCAATAGACTTCAGTAGTCAGGTAATTTTCGAGACAAAACGAGAGAATATATGCGGAGCTATACTCGTGTACATCTCTCATTGAAATTCACAGCATACTGTGCAAGTACGTCTCTTATTGAAATTCACAGCATTGTCCAATGTAGATATATCTTTTAGTCTGAAGTGCGAAGAAGTTGGGGCGATATTTTGTCGTATCTTACTAACCAAAAGTTCTTCATAAGAAACAACAACAAAAAAACTTTACTTTTCGTTTTCTTAGAAGTCAGAGAACGTCAATCGCTGTTAACTAAACTGAACTCTTTATTTCCTTTAAAAGCACCGCGTTTAGAGATGAATAATAGATCCCATGACAGGATTTCTGCAGAGGAAACGAGGCGAGATAGAAGCTAGGATACGAACGCGGAGATACAAAATCTGGCCCCCGTAGGACGGGCGGTGCCGTCAGTGCACCTCATGTGGTGGACTGTAGGCACTACTTGAGGTCCTTTGCAGCGTGCTTTCGGCTCCCAGCTGCAACCCCTTTCGTTCCTTTTATTGTACCTCCTTTCATATTCTCTTTCTTCCACCTCACTCTCCACAGTGCAACCGAGATGTTTTCCTCCCGTTACACCTTTCAAACCTTTTACTGTCAATTTCCATTTCAGCGCTGAATGGCCTCATAGGTCTCAGTGCTTGGATTTTGTCCTAAATTCTACATTCAATTCAATTCACAAAATCTGGACCAAGACCTAAAGAATAGCCAGTGCACCGGGGGCTGTACTATACCGGATCTGCAGCATTTCCTCCGAAAACAATAACGACTATCCTTCAGTCCCCCTTCAGCTTCATGTTATTGTACTTGGACTGCAGCAGCCGGACGTTCCAAGTGCTATGCAACAACAGAGACAAAGATATCGGACTCTACGTTTGTTCCAAACAGCGAACACTTAATAGTAAATAGAGGGACTGACTCACGGAAGATAATTATTGGGTGTAACTTGAGTCCAAGGCTGCAATCCGAAAAAAATATATGAATATTTACTTATCTTAGTGTTGTATGTATGAGTAAATGTAATATATACATTTAAGATGTAGGCCTACTTAATAATTAATGTTCTGTACTATTTCTTTATGCGAGATCTGACAGAGAGGGCGTGAGACCTTCACAGTGTTTTCGCATAATTAATGGATTTTATAACTTTCTGAAATCTGACTAATTCTTCCTTGACCCTCTCCACAAAACTCTTAGGCCCCATAGGGGGGTAGTACCGTCAGTGTACCTCATGCGGTGCACTGTAGGCATTACTTAAGGTTCTTTGCAGCGTGCCTTCGACCCCTAGCTGCAACCCCTTTCGTTCCTTTTACTGTACCTCCTTTCATATTCTCTTTCTTCCACCTTACTTTCCACCCTCTCCTAACATTTGATTCATAGTGCAACTGCTTTGAGGTTAGCCTCCTGTTACACCTTTCAAACCTTTTACTGTCAATTTCCTTTTCAGCGCTGAATGACCTCATAGGTCCCAGTGCTTGGCCTTTGGCCTAAATTCTATATTCAGTTCAGTTCAATAAACTCTTGGGTGTCTTCCGGACTGTCAAAAACGGCTAAAACCATTACATTCTTCTAATTCCATTGGAGGGAGAAGTGGTAATGAAAGGTATTATTATTGCAATCAATAATTATTATTTTTGCTGTACAACTTGTCCTCGGTTAACGAAATTAAGATGATTATTGGGTCTGGTCAGTTGGTGGATGGGTGATTACCAAGATAATGAATGTCATATAGCCTACCTGAAGGAAGTGTTATTTCATGTTAAAAGTTTATATATACTCTGAAACACTGATACCTTAAGCCTCACTTCATAGGAAGAAAAACAAGGAGCCGAAAAAATGAATCACGTCATATAATATATATATATATATATATATATATATATATATATATATATATATATATATATATATATATATATATATATATATATATATGTATATGTATATATATAGTATATATACATATATATATTAACATATTTATAATACGTACATATATATACATAAACATATTATATATATATATATATATATATATATATATATATATATATATATATATATATATATTGCCGGTAATCTTAGACACGAAGATATATGACTCACTTGTACTCCACACAAGAAAAATAAAAAATGTATATTGTTTAAAAAAAATGCCCAGCAGTTTCGTACACCAATGGAGCCTTTTTATAAGCGTTGATTAAGGAAATATACACATAATACATATACATATATATATATATATATATATATAGAGAGAGAGAGAGAGAGAGAGAGAGAGAGAGAGAGAGAGAGAGAGAGAGTTGTGCGTGCGCGCTTGCGTGCATGAAACTGAGTCACGATTAAATCAAAGGTTTTTTTCCGGAAGACATAACCTTCCTCTATCACATGATTTCATTTAGACCACGAGCGACCGACCAGACACTTTTCCTGCCCTCTGCGCAATTCAACTTTGCTGACGATGATGGCAATAGATTTATCGCAGCTATAACTAACCTCAGCAAGAGAACTTAAGGGTTGATAGACTGTGTACCATCTATTTGGAATCGTACGCGGTCTAGTTCCGGCGATTGAATTTTGCTTCGTTTTTTAAAGGTCGGTCCCATTTGACATGATTATTAAGTTCTTTTCATTTGTTTTTTCTTAGGTTTTAGCAGCTATCACCTTTTATTCTATTTCCGGTCTTCCTATTAACCATCCTTGTGTTCTTTCTTCACTGATTGGGTCAAAAGCGAAAGTTTCTGAATGACTGAATTGGTATTACTTATTTCTAATAAGTACGCCACAGAAAGACGCATCGGGAAGACACTAGCCGTGGTTAACATGGCTTCGTTTTCTCTCTCTCTCTCTCTCTCTCTCTCTCTCTCTCTCTCTCTCTCTCTCTCTCTCTCAGATTTCCATTTAGTTTATCTTACAGAATGTCTAAAATCTTTAAATCGTAATTAAAGTTTACCCGACGAACTTCACTAAAAAAAAAAAAATCAACCGTCAACATTTGCAAAGTTCTGAAGAGTGAATGTTCTGTGAAACTTTTAAAGCACCGCTGAACAGCAATATATTTTTTTTCTGAATTTGTATTTAGCATTGCTGTCTTGGTTTAGCATATTTATCTTACGATAAAATTCGGCACAACTTTATTTTTAATGGAATATAACTTGAAAATGTCAGGCGCCTTCCTGATCGTCAAAGAGCCTTTTTGATCGTCGGAATACGATGCTAGTTAGTGGAATTTCTTGTAAATTTTCGTCTTGAGTAATCCTATGATTGTCAGAGGAATCAAATACAAGATTTTTTATACATACATACATACATACATACATACATACATACATACATACATACATACATATATGTATGTATGTATGTATGTATATATGTGTGTATGTATGTATAAAAAATCTTGAATTTGATTCCCCTGACTATTATGGGATTACCCAAGACAAAAATTTGCATATACATATATATGTGTATATATATACATACACGTTTAAATGTTTGTGTGCGTGTGTATGTATATGGTATGTATGTGCGTGTGTGCATATAAAAGAGAGAGAGAGAGAGGAATAAATAGAGAAAAACATATAAATATAATAGCATTTGCCGAGAACAAAGCAGCGACAAGCTTAAATCCTTCGTAACTCGAATCGTGCATAGAATGAAGGGTAGAAACTCACGTAAAACCACACAAGGTAATAAACTACAGCACTCCTATACGGTGGCATAATCGGTAAATTGCGATAAACTTCAAGGAAGTGAAAATCTGACGCGACCGAGACACGATGAATAGCAGGATGTCCTTCGCCTGACCTCATACGTGGACAGAACGAGTACGGAGTGTAGCGGATGGTAAAAGATTGCTGATCACATGACTGTTTATCAACTTCAAACTACTCATTTAAGCAAATTGTCAGTGGTAAGCTATTTCTGATACGGACCTAGCCTTCGACCACCTCGGCAGAAAGCAAAGAATACATGTGGATGGCTTTGACAGAAATCGTGGTTAGAAAACTATGTTTCTTAACGGAATACTGAATTATATATATATATATATATATATATATATATATATATATATATATATATATATATATATATATATATGTGTGTGTGTGTGTGTGTGTGTATGTATATATACTGTACATATATATAATTTATATATATGAATATAAATATACTTTGTATGTGTGCATATATCCCCACAATGGATAAGTACTAGTGGCGGCTGGAAGTCAAAATAGGGCCTAGGTATTGCAACCTCATCTCTTAAGGCTTGCTGGCCGGAAGAGTTAAACCTTCTGACGCCACTCCCTCCAAAAGTGGAAAATGCATATGTGTGTATGTGTGTGTGTGTGTCAACATTATGGCTCTAGGAAAATGATAGGTGTTATGCTGCTGAATCGTGGAAAACTCCCACTTCCACATTGGCCCTTCGTTCACGTACACGAAAGGCTCATCAACAGTGTGTCAAACCCCTACAACATATAAGCTCTGGCGTTTCTGTTTGTCATCCGCAGCCATTATTGCTTAATTCTCAATTACCAATCATTCCAAAATCCGGTCATGACTCATTTTCTTATCTCGCTTTAATATCCTTTCTCTGATTCCTCGTGTCCCTTTGCCCGTAAAGCAAACAGACTTGGAAACCTAATAAACCCATGTCTCAGGCCCACTTTTACAGTAAACCAGTCACTCCCCCATAATGGCACATAAATAATATAATTTAATTGTACATTACATACACATAGCCTATGTACAGTACGTGCAACCAACAACCATTTTTGCGAACGCAATACTTCAACATTCTCCAAAAAATATTACAGAAACTAGATTAAAAACAAGCGAGTCACCCATAAAAATAATTATCCATTAAGAAAACCTCGACGTCGTCGAATAAGTCGATAATGTTCGTTAACCCTTTATCAAAGGAGAGCTCAGTATATCATACGTTTGTTTAAATTTACAGATACGCGTCCAACTGTACTTATAAATCGTGCTAGGAACAGATCAATGCTATTTGTTGCGAAAAAGGCGATATATGTCACTGACCAAGTATTTCAAGACAAGAATGTCTGGGAAAGGAAGGGAACGAATGAAAGGGAAATCGGGTTTTACGCGGGAAATGGAGAACTGACTAAGTTCTTTCACTCGAGTCCAACGACGCAATGAAAGAAAATCGTCAACATACGAAGGATTAAGTCAAATCACACCAAAAACCCGAAAGAAAATTAATGACTTGAGATAAACAATGGTGAAGAGAGTGGAATTATCGGAATTTAGCAGACGCCAATCGCTTGGCTTGATAAAACGTATATACGAAGTCGACTTCGATGAGTAGTAAAGGCTTTTAAAAGAATGGAAATAGCATGGTGTCTGGGAAGGCAGGGGTTGGGTGGGGGGAGAAAACGATACAGTGTCATAATTGGGCAGTGGAAAGAAAGGAGAGAGGGAAGGGGCCAAGAGGTTATGGAAAAAGAGAGAGCTCTTCAGACCCAACCAGCCATTGTATCTGCCATGGCCTACTTTAAGTCAACCCTCTGAACGCAAGAGGTTGCGTTCTGCACGCTATTTTTCTTTTTACGCTTCTCTCTCTCTCTCTCTCTCTCTCTCTCTCTCTCTCTCTAAGTCTGCACCAGAAGTTTACGTCATGTTTCCTTCTGACGTGTTATCTCCACATCAGAGCTTATCTCATAGGATATAAGTCTATTGTTTGTAATTCACTGAGGGGGAACAGTGGCCTTTTTGAAAAACCAAAAACATTAGAAGAATGCTTTTTTCTCATTTTTAAAATTGCTTGTTGTCACCATTGGGGTCAAAGACTTAGAAGTTTAGATCTCCCAGCCGATCGCTGTGACCTCGGGCGACCATATGGGAACACCTGCCCCTGCATACGTGCCCAGCAATCTCGTCGGTTTGCAGGCTGGCAAAGTTATTTCCTTCTATTCTAAGGCTTTGGAACGATACCTAGAGAGACTTTTTCTTATGTAAGAAAGTAATTCTGACTTAAGGATATGGCATAAAATCGTTCTTAAAAGGATAACAGAATAAAAACATCTGCCGAATCTGTAGGCATAAGTCTAGCGTTTGCTTGGCTAAGATTCTTTTCCTCGTTACCATTTTTTTCAGACTATTTTTTTCATTGGGACGATGAATCGATAACTTATCATTGTGACATTATTCTTATGTATTCGAAAGAAAGTTGTGCTTAGAATAAGGTTTAAATTATAACCAGCATTACCTAATGAGCAGTTTGAGGGCGTAGGTGTAGCATCGACTAACAAATTTCATTATCATTCTATCACGGATTTATGAGACGTATCATTTGATGAAAACAAAAAAACAAATTAAACAAGGGTTTCTTATACAAATACAGCTATTTTCACTCGAATAATATTTATTGCTTTCCTGCCGTTTGTTCACGTCGTCCTGGAACACTCCTACCGAGTGTGGCGTTTCGGATTGTCATTGGGAAACCACATTCGATAAACTACATTTGATTAAACAACTCCAACGCTGCCTTTACATGTCTGAAACTGAACAGCAGATGGCATAGACGGTATCCTACAGGCCTACCTATTGCAAAGTGCTCAATGAAGCAAAATACAAGTGTTTATCCAGCGCTGTAGGCCTGTAGACCTACTTACTACTAAGCATTTTATAAATAACGAGCAATACCTTTTTCAGTTATATTACGTGACATATATAAGATCAGTGATTTCTAATTTCAAAATTTAACTCTCCCCGCACTTGTGGGCCAGGATATTACAGTGAAAATATAAAAGACATGTAACAGAGAAAATGTCTACCGCTAGGAGACAGCTATGGGCCTAGAAAATTCAGTATGCTTTGTTTACCTGTCAAATTTTGTTATTCCATTTTCTCTTGAAGAATTCCCGGGCCAATTTCTGTATTTATAAGCCACACTTAACAAAAAAAAAAATCACAGCACAAAAAAAAATCACCAATTCAATTTCCGTTGTTCCCAGGTAACTGAAACTGCAGTGTTGCCACATTTCCACGTCACTGATTCCACGCTCGTCCAAATTTCAAATTCATTCAACCGTCAATAAAATCTAATGTATATAAAACGATATGTGCTTTCCTTCACTCTCTAAAATGATAATTTCCCATTAACTTCCCTTATCAAGTTAATCGCAATGACTTTTTACATTTATTAAAACAATTTTCAATAGATTTAAGTTGCCTTAATTGGATGGAAACCTAAAGCTGTCAAATTGTCATCAAGACATTGCTCGATTGGCTTCTTGCTTCATGATTCGGCGTAAACAGCCATTCTTTGACGGCTCTTTATTCAGTCATTATTATATAAAACAGATATATAAATATGAAAATGACCGAGAATGTAGGTCAATGAATCATCTGGCCACAATAAACCCCTAAAAATGAAGACCCCAAGCAGCGCCGCCCTGGTGGCGGAACGCCATTACTACGTTGTACTAGTATACAAGGAACATCAAATTTTTACCATCTCTTATTATTATTGACCTTTTATAGTCGTAAATTGAAACATTTAGAGAAATAAATTAATTTTGTGGGTGTCAGATCAGATGCGTTTTTATTTAATAAGACTTTTTACTCTTAAAATTTTGCGACTGATTGCCTGATTGATTTCACTACCAAAGATTGGCGTTACAAAAACAAAGACCTCGGACTTTGAGATATATATTTTTTATTTATTTAAATGTGCTCTACATTTGTTTCCGGTCTCTTAAGCTATTGTTCCTTGCTTGAATTTTTTAAGATTACAGCGATAAAGCAACGTATGATATAACCTGCAAAGGAAGCAACTATTTTTCCATGTGTTTCAGGTGGAAAAACTTTCCTGGTTTAGACAAGAACTTCCATTGATAAGCACGATTGATTGATTTATTATGTCTATTCAAACTGGCGTTACAACATCTAGGTTACTGGCGCAGATTTTTTGTATTTGTTGTTGTTGAAGTGTTCCATTCATATCCTTCACAAAAATATATAATATAAAAGTTAATTAACTTCTAATTGCGTCTTCTCTCATCTTCCAGCTCATCGGTCTGGCGCTCGTGGGAACCTCGGTGTGGCTCTACCTCGACGGCGCTGAGTTATGGACGTACCTCTACGGGTTCAACGTAGGACCTGTCCTGAGGGAGATCGAATGCTTCCATTACGTGCTCTATTCGCTCCTCATCCTGGGAGTACTGAAGGTCTCTCTGAGCTTCATCGGATGCTGTGAAGTCTCCAGGAAGGTAAGTTTTCATTTGACAGCGAGAGGGAAGTGGGTTTTCATTTAACAGCGAGAGGGAGGTGGGTTTTCATTTAACAGCGAGAGGGAGGTGGGTTTTCATTTAACAGAGAAAGGAAGGTGGGTTTTCATTTACCAGCGAGACAGAGAGAGAGAGAGAGAGAGAGAGAGAGAGACAGACAGAGAGAAAGAGAGAGAGTTCAACTCCGTTCGAAAGATGAAAGCTTCGCACCCAATCTTGCGGTTTCACGTAGATGAAGCGTTGTTCCTCTTTCTCTCTCTCTCTCTCTCTCTCTCTCTCTCTCTCTCTCTCTCTCTCTCTCTCTCTCCTTTGCGTCTGTTAGCTGAATCATGTGTGTACTTTTGTATGAATTACGTAGGCATCCAGGTAGGTATATATGTTACAGGCAGATAGCGAAACCAGGCATTTCACGAACTGCTTGAAATCTCAGGCAGACAGCGAAATGCACTCAGGGAAATTTGATCCCCCAGGGGCTAGTACTAAACACGGCGAAATACATTTGACCCCTCAGGGGCTAGTACTGAACACGGCGAAGCAGTGTAGGTGAGTCACTGTTTCACCGTGTTTAGTACTAGCTCAAATGTTCTTAAGTGCATTTCGCTATCTGCCTGAAATTTCAGGCAGTTCGCGAAATGCCCGGTTTCGCTATTTGCCTGTAACGTATATACATTTATATGTATAGATGTACAGTATATGTATATATTTTGTGTGTGTGTGTGTGTGTGTGCATGCGTGTCTGTTAATGCATCTAACATAGAAGGCACAGTAAAAGCCGGGAGCCGGAAGGCAAGTCATAAAACCAAGAGACTTCATCAGGGTGTGTGTTTGTGTGCGTGTGCGTGCGCGCGCGCGCGCGCGCGCGTGTGTATGTGTGTGTGTATGTGTATGTATGTGTGTGTGTGAGACGAAAATCAGGTGCCACGTCAAATGGCGTTCGCTTTTTGACAGCGAGTTCTACCGGTCATACCCGTCCGTGCCGTCGCTTCGCGTTCTGAAATGGATCGCATGGATGGATGGATGGATGGATGTGATGGATGATGGAGTCGTCGTGTGTCCGTAGGCGCAAGTGAAAGCTGTCGTCGAAAGTGATGGAAATATAAGGGTCAATTTGCTTGTCGATTTTTTTTTTTCTTTTCTGACTTTTCTTACCGTCATAGTCTACTACAAATATCAGCTGCACGTTCTCTTAGCACTATAAGAATCAGCTGCGCATTTTCTTAGCATAACATTCAGCTGCACATTTTATTAGTACTATAAGAATCAATTGCACATTTTCTTAGCACTAACATTCAGTTGCACATTTTAGTACTACAAGAATCACCTGCACATTTTTCTTAGTACTTTAAGAATAAGCTGCACATTTTCGTAGCAGTTAACGTTCAGCTGCACATTTTCTTAATATTATAAGAATCAGTTGCACATTTTCTTAGTACCGTAAGAATCAGCTGCACATTTTCTTAGCACTAACATTCAGCTGCACATTTTCTTAATCCTTTAAGAATCAGCTGCACATTTTCTTAGCACTAACATTCAGTTTCACATTTTCTTAGTGCTATAAGAATCAGCTACACATTTTCTTAGCATTACAAGAATCAGCTGCACATTTTCTTAGCACTAACATTCAGTTGCACATTTTCCGAGCACTTTAACATTCAGCTGCACATTTTCTTAGCACTATTCAGCTGCACATTTTCTTAGCACTTTAACATTCAGCTGCACATTTTCTTAGCACTTTAACATTCAACTGCACATTTTCTTAGCACTTTAACATTCAGCTGCATATTTTCTTAGCACTTTAACATTCAGCTGCAAATTTTCTTAGCACTTTAACATTCAGCTGCGCATTTTCTTAGCACTAACATTCAGCTGCACATTTTCTTAGCACTTTAACATTCAGCTGCACATTTTCTTAGCACTTTAACATTTAGCTGCACATTTTCTTAGCACTAACATTCAGCTGCACATTTTCTTAGTACTATAAGAATCAGCTGCACATTTTCTTAGCACTATAAGAATCAGCTGCACATTTTCTTAGTACTATAAGAATCAGCTGCACATTTTCTTAGCACTATAAGAATCAGCTGTACATTTTCTTAGTACTATAAGAATCAGCTGTACATTCTCATAGTACATACTATACGTGTCAGCTGCACATGGTGCAGATTCACATTTGGAAAATCTCTGAGACTGTAGATACAAATATGTTTTAAAAAATCGTGAATATTCAAGATATATAATATCTGCAATGGTTTTATTTTATTCACTTATGATTGCTGCCATTTTTTCATGTTTTATACAAAGATTTAAGAATTCGTCTAAAAAAAATTGCCTAATTAAGACATATCTCTCTTCCATATGACGAGAAATAACTAACGGAAATGGTATAATATAAAATAAATATAATCAGAAGTGCATTTTACTCTATATATATATCCTTACAAAAATTGTGGGGTCAAGGTATTTTAAATTACGGAAGACTGCCTTTCTTAATTTTCTGAGGCAGACAATGAACACGGTTTCCATTCATTAGTCTAATGAACTGATCCTGTTTCTTTCCACAGTTTTTCATCCCGGTGCTGCTCCTGTTCGGTATACAAATTGCCGCAGGTGTTTGCGTGTGGTATTTCAAGGATGACTTCACGGCCGAGTCCACCAAGTCCCTGACACTTTACGTCCATAATGGCTATGCAGCCACGACGAACGCGACGGCTTCTGACTCGGCCTTCGATAGCCTCCAGGGGGAGGTACGTCTGCAAAAAAACGCCTCTCTCTCTCTCTCTCTCTCTCTCTCTCTCTCTCTCTCTCTCTCTCTCTCTCTCTCTCTCTCCTCGGAGTGGAGAAGAAAGCTGCAGTCGCTTCAATTTTTGTTGGGATTCTTTAATTGTAAATGTTATGAATTATCAGTCTTTTTCAGAATATGGTAATGGTGGAATTATTATTTATTTATATTTTATGTGTAGTCTAAGACATTGAGCTTGTTTTGTCAAAAAAAAAACGCCTCCTTCGAAATGGAGAAGAAAGCTGCATTCACTTGTGACAACAAGGCTTCTTTACAGAGCAACTCTTCTTTGGTTTCTTTCAGTGTAAATGCTTTGAATTATCAATCTTTTTTTATTTGGAATTTGCTAACGATAGAATTATTATTAATATTTCATGTAAAATCTAAGTCATTTAGCTTATTTTACCAACAATGCCTGACTTGCAGTGTGATTCTGCAGATGCTACTTGGGACTAGTCCCATGTAGTTCTCATAGCAAGAAGCGCCCACATGACGAGTCATTTTATTTGCCCCGGGGGGAAACTATGCCTCCATTCGTTAGGCTCATCCCTCCAACTAAAAGCACGAAGAAGGGAAAATTCTCTCTCTCTCTCTCTCTCTCTCTCTCTCTCTCTCTCTCTCTAAGATAGACTTAAGAGAATATAGCTTTGATTTAAATGTGGACAGTAACCATGCTAAAAAAATTTTTCACCGGATAGTATACTGAACTGATCATGTGTTGTTGGAACTGAACTCTCTCTCTCTCTCTCTCTCTCTCTCTCTCTCTCTCTCTCTCTCTCTAAAGACAGACTTAAGAGAATAAAGCTTTGATTTAAATGTGGACAGTAACCATGCTAAAAAAAATTTCACTGGATAGATAGTATACTGAACTGATCAGGTGTTGTTGGAACTGATGAAATATATATATATATATATATATATATATATATATATATATATATATGTGTGTGTGTGTGTGTGTGTGTGTGTGTGTGTGTGTGTGTGTGTGTGTGTGTGAGGTAATGAATGATCATACAGGCACTTAAAAATAAAAGTCCATAAATGCAGCGGCATCATATGCACCAGAATGCAACAATGCCAAGCGCAAGTGTTTATAAGCCAGAACTGTGCGCATGAATAAACCATCACCTGTCATTTCTTTGAGCCTGTGTGTATGTGAGTGTAACAATATATTATCTCGTGCTCGAAAGACACAGCGGACAATCCAGGCGGGCCTGGTTCATTTGGGGTGCTTCTTATTCTCCGGCATCACCCGTCGTTATTGAAACTGCCGTTGTATTAATTCTGGCCAAAGTCCGGCGGAGGAGGGGATCGTGCGAATGAATGATTGTTTAACTTGGAAGTCGTTACGCTGTTGCATTCGACGCTCGTTAAGTCTTTTTGGGGGGAGTTTATTTTTCCTCTTTCTTTGTGCTTATGGAATGGACTGTAGAGTGTAGGCCAAGGGCCGAACGCTGGGACCTTTGAGGTCATTCAGCGCTGGAAAGGAAATTGAGGATATCTGGTTCTGTTTTTGATACAGGAGCATATATTTTCTTCTGCTTTTTGATAAAGGACCATAGATTTTCTTACTGCCTTTTGATAAAGGACCATAGATTTGCTTACTGTCTTGTTGATAAAGGACCATAGATTTTCTTACTGCCTTTTGATAAAGGACCATAGATTTTCGTACTACCTTTTGATAAAGGACCATAGATTTTTTTACTGCCTCGTTGATAAAGGACAACAGATTTTCCTACTGCCTTTTGATAAAGGACCATAGATTTTTTTTACTGCCTCGATGATAAAGGACCATAGATATTTTCTTGCTGCCTTTTGATAAAGAACCATAGATTTTCTTATTGCCTTTTGATAAAGGACCATAGCTATATTCTTACTGCCTTTTGATAAAGGACCATAGATATTTTCTTACTGCCTTTTGATAAAGGACCACAGATTTTCTTACTGCCTTTTGATAAAGGACCACAGATTTTCTTACTGCCTTTTGATAAAGGACCATAGATTTTCTTACTGCCTTTTGATAAAGGACCATAGATTTTCTTACTGCCTTGTTGATAAAGGACCACAGATTTTCTTACTGCCTTTTGATAAAGGACCATAGATTTTCTTACTGCCTTTTGATAAAGGACCATAGATTTTCTTACTGCCTTTTGATAAAGGACCATAGATTTTCTTACTGCCTTGTTGATAAAGGACCATAGATTTTCCTACTGCCTTTTGATAAAGGACCATAGATTTTCATACTGCCTTTTGATAAAGGACCATAGATTTTCATACTGCCTTGTTGATAAAGAACCATAGATTTTCGTACTGCCTTTTGATAAAGGACCACAGATTTTCTTACTGCCTTTTGATAAAGGGCCATAGATTTTCTTACTGCCTTTTGATAAAGGACCATAGATTTTCTTACTGCCTTTTGATAAAGGACCATAGATTTTCTTACTGCCTTTTGATAAAGGACCATAGATTTTCCTACTGCCTTTTGATAAAGGACCATAGATTTTCATACTGGCGTTCTGTTACAGCATATTTTAACTCGACGCTCCAAATACAATATATTCCAGACTTTTCTTACAGATTTTATACAAGAAAACGAAATATGCTAAACCTGTATCTTAGGTTTCCCTGAGCAAATACTAATTCTCTCTCTCTCTCTCTCTCTCTCTCTCTCTCTCTCTCTCTCTCTCTATCCACTTAGGGTATGACTTCACGTCAAATGTCAGAATGTTTCTGTGAAATCTGATTTTTAAATGAACATTCGTCATCCTTTCACCTTTGGCTATATGGCGTTCTCATAGGCTGATACGCCTACGAATATTCACATTGCTTCCACGAAGTAATAAATTATATATACATATACAGACGTCTGGTGCGGAAGTCAATGATTAATCCTGTATAACGAAAATTTAAATAATTTCTTTCTAAGAACCTTTGTACTTCCTTCAAAAATATTAGTTTCTCCCGTTTTGTATTATTATAATTTGCTTACATTTTTATTTATTTATTTGTTAATTTATCTATTTTTCTAATAACTGATATCTTATATCTTCTTTTTGAATTTCCCAATACCTACTGTTGCTTCTTTCTAATGAATACCATAATATTCTTTGAAAGCTTGAATTCCAAGTCAGTGGCCCCTTAGGTGGGCTCATTCCGTATGAATAGGATTAATAATAATAATAATAATAATAATAATAATAATAATAATAATAATAATAATAATAATAATAATAATAATAATAATAATGATAATATTTTTGCAGTACCGTTGCTGCGGTTCAGAGGCGCCCTCAGACTGGTCTACAGCTACATTCAACAATATCACAGGAGACTCCTACCAGGTACCACGATCTTGCTGCATCACCGAGCTGGCCTGCGAGAGTTCCAGGACAATCGTGAACAACGTCGTTCCTGATGGGACAATTTACCGATCGGTGAGTTCTGGGCGGTGTAACCAAAAGGTCGTTTTAGACCTACTTGGTGTAACCAGTACAGATTCTACTCCAGGTCAATGTGTCTGCTGTCATTTCTAGACCATTAAGTGTACTGTACAGTAGTCTGAGATGTTTTCTAATTTATCTAGAACAGTGGTTCTTCAGCTTTTTATTACCACGCCCCCTCTAAGTTTGTCCTTCCCTTGACGCCCCCCTTGCATCTATGAATAAAATTCCCACCCATATTTAAAGGAAAATGAAAAAAAAAGAGAAAGAGAAGGGGTTTCAAGGCCTAGGGAGGGAGCTAAACAATTACAAAACATGCTAAGCCCAAAGAGTCTAACCAGAGTAGTAGACTATAGGAAACAGACTATAGGAAACTAACGTCATAAGGCAATTCTTTTGCATTTTTTCGTAAACTTCTGAATATCAGCTCCTCATTCTTGTAAAGAGAATAACGAATATAATTAGAGAATTTTAACATTTTTCCCTAGGGCTCGCGCCTCCCCTGGAGATTGCTGACGCCCCCCGGGTTAAGAACCACTGCTCTAGAGTCTAGAATATTTCGGGGGCAAGAATACCAGCACCTCTTTGTACCCTGAACAAACATATTATCAACTAGTTTTAACTAGTACTACACATGAACATTTTCGTCGTGAATTTGGGAGGATGTGCGATGGTGTAATTTTATATTTTTTTAGGCTTCTGATTATGATAGTGATTAGAATTCCAAGCGAGGAAATTACGCAGTAGTTTTAAACGGAAAACAAACAGTTAAACGGGAGAATAAAAACACAGTTGTGACGTCATCAGCAGATTTCCTCGGGAAGGGATGTGGTTTAGTCACTTGGGCGATTACGGAGAATTCAAAAAGTGTAAATTATTCTCTTCGTATTCCTGTGAGACTGTATTTGATGACGATGAATATTATTATTATTATTATTATTATTATTATTATTATTATTATTATTATTATTTAAAGCGAAACTAAATGAAAAGAAAAAGTATCTGGCAACGATAAACAGAAGCTGTCGATGGCAGCTTTGGAGACGGAAACTATTTACGGTTATTTATCATTATTTTCTGAACTTTCTCGAAGCATATCACATCATTACTATTCGCAGGAGATCCGTCAGTCAGTCTTTGACGGGAGACAAGATTGCTAAAGGGCAAACTGTGGTTCTACAGGCTCTTTGAGAAGCCGTAACCTTTTCATGAGAGTCTGACGAGCCCCTTCCTCCGGAGATGCGTCTAACGAAAAACTTTCTTAAATACGTGATTGTGTATCGGTACACTGTTTCCACGTCAGGATCCCTGTCATTGTTAGATTTCATTTCAAACACGATTCGAAAACTTCTAGCGTTAATGTCCTCTCGTGCGGAGTCAGGTGTAACAAGGATTCTTGACTAGCTAGTTAGTCCTAGTCTCCACCTTAATTTATTTTCCGCGTAAGGGGAGTAACGCCATCAGAGCACACTTTAGGCTTTAACTAAGGTTCTTTGCAGCGTCCCTTCGGGCCCTAGCTGCAACCCCTTTCATTCCTTTCACTCTACTTCCATTCATATTCTTTTCTTCCATCTGACTTTCCTCAACCCTCTCCTAACAATTGACCCATGGTGCAACCCCGAGGTTTTCCTCCTGTTACACCTTTCAGACCCCTTTTACTCTCCATTTTCCTTTCAGCTCTGAATGGCCTCTTAGGTCCCAGCGCTTGGTCATTGGCCTAAATCTTATATTCCTATTGCAGTTCCTTACATTATTTATGTTTTATTGTCTTTGAATATATTACGTAATTATAAATCGGAGTTTTGTCATAGGCCTATATGTTTTTTTGAGGGTTTTGTTCAGAAAGTACATTGGGATACATTCAGCTGTTTGACGTCATATGATTCTCTCTCTCTCTCTCTCTCTCTCTCTCTCTCTCTCTCTCTCTCTCTCTCTCTCTCAGTACACAACCAAGAAAGAATAAAGGGTTATGCTTTCTCAATTCATGTGTTCAATACCAACAACCAAATACAAATATAGAAAATCTTCTAGCTTTCTACATGTCATGCAGACAAAAAAGTTGCATTTTTCAATTTTGTTTTAAATTTTTGTTTCCTTATCCTCAGGGTTGTGGAGACAAACTCTACGGGCCAATTTTCCGATACATCTACCGCTACGACACCCTGGGGATCGTGGCAGGCTACGTGCTGATCGAGTTCCTGGTGTTCACCCTCAAGCTATTCGCCTGCAGGAAGAGATACGCCGACTACGACTCCAACATGATGGAGCTGAAGTTGTATCGGTAGACCGACTGCGTCTCGTCATCAAACGCCATGACTCTCAAGCGATGTTCATGCTTTGGATTCTGGAAAAGTGCACATTCCAGGTTTAATAAGGATTGGGAGAGTCACTCCTCCGCTTGTGGTGTTCGCAGAGAACGGTGCAAAGGAGTACATCTCGCAATTTCGTTAAGGACACAAAAAGGGTGTTTAGAGACGCGCCCTCCTCTTCCATCTGAGCAAAACGAAACCGAGTGGTTGCCGCCAGTGCATGAAATCAATAAATCAACCAATAAACTATCACCTGAATTTATAGTGAAGCGAGATCCACCATCATTTTGTTTCTATTCCCCCGGTGGTGATCTCGTACCCCTGGCGAATCCAGACGACGCATGACGCGGTTGTGAGAGAGACTATATATTATGTTTTTTGAGATCTGTAAATCTTTTTTTATTCACATGTTGTAAATAGCATACGATTGCGCAACGCAGTCACACATGTTGCTTAAGGATATTTATACCTCAGAAATGCTTATTTCTGGAGTACCCAGTTTGAATGGTCATCGAGTTGATAAACTACAGAGTGGCTGGCGTCCCGTGAGACCCGCTTCTTTCGCATGGCATCATGGGTAATCTGACTGCATGAGTGAAACGGTGGCTGTGTTCATGGCTGTACGTATACATTTCCAGGAAAGTTTTCATACGTAATTCGACAGAGTACCTGCAAATTG
Source organism: Macrobrachium rosenbergii (assembly GCF_040412425.1). NCBI lineage: Eukaryota > Metazoa > Arthropoda > Malacostraca > Decapoda > Palaemonidae > Macrobrachium > Macrobrachium rosenbergii. Next base: position 116,485,083 of record NC_089752.1, read on the forward strand.
TCCTCCGAACTTGTACATAAGTAGAAATCCCCCAATTCGACTCTTAATTCATTTAGGTTTGTAGTACGATGGCAATCTCATTTATAGGGGCACGAGTGCGAATGTGGTGTGCGTGTGATGGTTTGTGTTGTTTCTCAGTTTTTTTCCACTTTGTTAGCTGCAGTTATTGCTATTAAACGTACTGAAAGCACGTCATTTTTATATATACCTTGTGTAAGAAATCTAACTGACACTTGGGGTACATAGCCTGTACTTAGGAATCCAGAGATATTTCTCGCATTCCATAATCAGAAACCCAACATGATACAGTGAAAAAAAGGTAATTAATTCTTTTAATTTTCTGTTTTTTTTTATAACAATAATCATAGACTGATTTATGTATGCCTTTAGATTTTGTGATTTCTTACGTCACACTCTTATAACATTAAAATCCTCACTTGGACATTGAATTCATTATTTTTCGCAGCAAAAGACCCGATCCCTCTAGACGCCAAATAGGCCTATGCGAGGTCTTAAGAAGGACCAGTTTAATTCTCATTTGAGGCTACCAAACATTTTCCATCTTTTTCTGATCTGTACCTTTCATTCTCCTTATTCAATTGACATGACTCTGATATTCAAGCCAAAATAACAATGGTATACGAAAAAGATTTCCCTAAGAACTATTGTCCAGAAACCCCTGATCTTTCAGCCACTCTGTATTTTCAGAAGTGAGCCATTTTTTACAAGTTTTAGTGCCATTGTGTCACATATACTGTAGAGAGCGCTAAATGCATTGAATAAAACATCCTTCCCACTTACGATACAATCCATACCCAGCTGCATCAGGAAATATAAGTTCTTGGTCTAATAATTCAATTGTCAACACAACAGACACTTGCCTGTAAAGGAACTGGTCCCCTTGCCTTCTGAGAATAGTCTGTCATAATTCAAGTGCACTGGTAGTTCCTGTTCCTGGTCTTATATTCCCAAACTTCCAAGTCGATAAGGGTAACAGTTCTCCCCTGAAGTGTTAACTTCTTTGCCAGGAGGGAGTAATATGTTCTTCTAACCTATTTAAAAGAAACACTCTCTTAAACTATTGATTCTGCATGAAAGAATTATTAATTTATTTTTCTTTTTTAATAAGTGGGATCTCTTCTTTCTGCATTTCCCTTTACTTCCTCTTCTTCCAAATGAACACCATAATATTCTTTGGAAGCTTGAATTTCAAGTAATGGCCCCTTTGGTGGGCTTGTTCCATATGAATAGGTTTCATCCGCCGAATAATAATAATACCCTGTCAGCCTGCATCACAATCTGCCTGATTTTGAATAAGCCTAAATGGTTGTCATTCTTTGGCCAGGAGGTCAAGAGTTCCAGTAAAGGCAGATGTACCAACAGGCATGTGAAATGAGACTAATGGCCTTAGGACTAAACAGGTGTACCACTCTCGTGACATAACACTTACGATGTATAGCTGATGTTTGTAAGTTAAATAAGTGCGATGCTTACAGATAACACTATATTAACAAAATTGGGGTTATTTGATACGAAAAGCAGCGAGAACTCGTAAAACTTGGGATGTGTATTGCACTTCCTTTAGACCAATCTCAAGATGGAAACCGTTCATTGGCTTATTATGTCTGGGAACAAATGTTCCATGCAACTCGAACATGTCTTCCGCCATTTGGGACATGAATAGAGGTCACATTTCAAGTTTAAAACCGCCTCAGCACTGCAGAGCAAAACTGACGGCACAAACTTGAGGCTGAAAGTGTAGAAGGCACCATTTTATGAGATCTCAGGCAAATGAAATATCAGTTTTGTCAAATGTTGCAGTGGACCAGTTATTATTATTAGTAGTAGTAGTAGTAATAGTAGTAGAAATATAAAGAGTAGTAGTTTTTACTGTGCACGCACAGTTACTGAGCAAGCTAAAACTATCCCTTACATTGTAAGAAAGATTCAATAGAACAGAGTGATACATGAGACAGACAGATCCAAGAGAGCTGAATTATAGTGAAACGCAGATGAAAATTATCAGTAAAGAGAACATAAACTGATGCATATCTGGACAAGTATCAGATTAGAAAGTAAAATATCTGACAGATTAAGGCAAACAAGAGAGACACTGTAAGGTAGACATTTCAGCTGCTCTTGAAAGGATGTAGACCACTACCTCCAACACTTCCAGTAAGCCTGCTCCAGTCACTTACAGTTAAGACAAGAAAACAGACCTTGGTGTGAAAAGTCATGAAGCTTCACCACAATGTTTCTGCTAACTCATTTAACAGTTCCTTATAGAAATCAAACTTTGGGAAGATGATAAATCAGGAAATCTTCAGGGCTAGACAGCACAGTAGCCGGTCGCAGCATATTGTTGACATCTAGGAGAACGGAAGATATTCCAGCACTGGTGGAACCAGAGGACTGGAGCCAAAGGCATCTACTACAGATACAGGAACCATGAAGAAGGAAACTTGGCTTTCAGGTAACACCAGCTAAGTAGAAATTGCTAAGCAGAAATTGCCACCAAATGTTGTCAAATATTACCATAAAACAAGGGGTTTGTTAGTGTAAAGTGAACCCCTAAGTTGGAATTATACAATATCAGCTAGCAAGTAAAGCCTTGGTCTATCTCAATCTCAGACCTCACTAGCTAAGATACGTCATTTTCTGTTCTGCTTTAGATTTTTGTTCAGGTTAACAGTCACAGTACAAGTAACTGTAGCAAAGGCTGCATTATCTACATACAATTATCTTACGTTCAAAGTAAACAAAGAATGTTCCTGAACACTACCGTTTGAAGCACCAAACTGTAAAGCCTATGCTCACAGAAAACACCATCAATTCTCTGCTGCCAGTCACTCAGAAATGCTCTGGAGACAAATAAATGATCTCCAAGCTCAAGGTAGTCTTAACCTTAACTAGCTGGTCTGAAAGGACAGAATAGTGATCTGATTACTTCCTATATGCAGAATGGACCCCAAGAAGCAAGTCTGCAGATATAATGACTTAGCAGTCAATACCTCTGTAACCAGTAAGGCTATTGGAAGTCAATGAAACAAGGAAACAAGCACTGTTCTGTTCAGGTGGAAACCTACTTTACCCAAAAGTAAAGTGATTACACGTAACGAACTGAAGGGAATGTACGCCTCAGATGGAGGATTCTTGCTCCATAAAAGATGAAAATTATTCTTGCCGTCTGATGTGAATAGAACATCAATTGGTCAGATTTCAGCCAGGTAATTTATTTAATTGTGGCACGGGAAATACAATGATTAAGCTGTCAACAACCAGTTCATAATATGACACAAATATCTGTTGGAACTGGGGTTAGTGCAGTATCCTAATCAGCTTGAAATAACATAAGATTAGAAGAATTCCAGAAAAGATCTGTTACTCAAATTGGTAACACTGAGATAAGCCAGTCCAGGCTCACAGCATTAAAACTAAAGCAGATCAAATGTTGGTTTAGAGACCAGAAGTTAGCCCTAGCATATTTTCTCCAAGTGGTAAAATACTGAGCTGTCAATATTGGGGTCGTAATAATCTAAATGCATACAGTCGGCACCCGGTATTCTCGGGGTATGCGTACCACTACACGCCCCCCGGCGAATAGCTCAAATTCGCGAATACTTAAAACCCCTTTAAAAATGCTTATAACTGGCTATTTTGATAGTTCAAAACACCAAAAATCCTTCTAAAAATGCTTATACCTCAATATTCGAATAGTTTTATCACAAAAAGCGCATTTTATCACGAAAATTATATGAAAACACAGTAATTTGTGAATATTTCTCTATGAAAAATACCGCGAATAGGCGAATTTTCCACGGATAATGTGTATATATGCTCCGCAGAGAAATCCGCGAATAGATGAAGCCGCAAATCCAGAACCGCGAATAGGCAGGGGTCTGTACATCATAATGACTTGGCATTTTGAAAGCATAATCATGCCAGTGGCATTCACAACTCCTCAGCTGATAGCCGGAGGCTGTTTTCCTACTCCTTATCCCATGCATGTCCAGTACTTCAATGGTAGATCAAGAAAGGTTTAGTGTATCTACGAACGAAGAGAAGTCTGTTACAGAGTGGACGTTTTTAGCAGTATACTTTTCTGGAATATCTGGCAAAACTATCGGCCAAACCTTCTGAAGAAACAGGAACAGTTTTCTCCTTTATAAACATCTCGTCTTCTTAGCTCATCTTAATAATAATAATAATAATAATAATAATAATAATAATAATAATAATAATAATAATAATAATAATAATAATAATAATAAAGTCTTACTCAAAAGAAAATTGGTAAAATTGGTGAGAGTTGGGGACTATGTACTGCCATTGATTATTATTATTAATATTATTATTATGATTATTAATATTATTATTATTATTATTATTATTATTATTATTATTATTATTATTATTATTATTTTGAAGAAGAACCTTGCCCATATGGAACAAGCCCACAATAAGGGGCCACTGACTTGAAATTCAAGCTTCCTAAGAATATTATGGTGTTCATTTGAAAGAAGCAACAGAATAATGGGAAATACAGAAATAGGGGATCAGTAATTAGAAAAAACAGATAAATTAACAAATAAATAACTGATAAAACACATAAATGATCAAAATACAAGGAGAGAATTGGACTAGGAGAGCACCATTCTCTGCGCAAGTTTAACGTTGCTCCAACATTCACAGTATACACCGTCTCGTAGACTCAGGAGATTCACACATTCATACATAATCGATGCTTTTATTTCATCTGTAATAAATACAAAGGGAAAAAACAGATTCACTTAAAAAAAACTCTTGTCTGCAGAGCCTGAAGCTGACTCAATATCCTCAGACACTTTTAGGAGTAAATACGATTCGCAGAGTTCCGGAGCTGACGCCAGAGAGAGTATTTTAGACAGGTCATGGCAACTGGCGCTACTCGGAACTCTCGTTGGAGTAAAACCTAACCTAAATTGTTATACAACAATTACAGAATAAAAAGGGAGAAATGTGTAAAAACTAGAGCTTATAAACTGTTATACAACAACAATAGAATAAAAATGGAGAAACATTTAAAACTAAGAGATAGTATTGTGTCTAAAATTCAGTTACTACATGATCATTTAGTACTGTTTCTCGACCGTAGAAAAATATAAGGGTAGACACATAGCTGCATTTGTCGGGAGAAGAAAAAAAAACATCTCAAGTAATTGTAAATGCTTATGACATTATTTGTTAAAACTTAATGAGTGATATGGTACTAATTATCATAACTTAAGAGTGACGGTTGGCTATAAGGCTATTTACAAAAAACTGATTAGGATAACACCTTGCGAAAACGCATTAAACAATCTTGTATTTATGTAAATTCTTTAACACATGAAGTCAATTTAAGCGAATGAATAAATAACCAGGTCATCTGAGACGCTGGTAACAATCACATGAAACACTTATCTTTGTCTTACGTTATGCTGACATAACACTAAACAAGAAAATTATGTTATCTGTAGCCTATGTTAGAACCCGGCAATCTACCACATATATACAAAATATACATTCCAAAAAACATCATCCACTCTACATCAGTATAAAAATGAGACTAAATGAGAACTATGAACATCTATCTACACTTGACTGTGATAACAGCTATAGACAGCCTTCATCCATTACGTAGGCCTAGAATGGAATATGAAATTTACGCTTGAAGCCAAGCACTGGAATCCGAGGGATCACATTCAGCGCTCTAGAATGGTAGGCTTGAAGCCAAGCACTGGAATCCGAGGGATTATATTCAGCGCCAACGTAGGCCTAGAATGGTAGGCTTGAAGCCAAGCACTGGAATCCGAGGGATTATATTCAGCGCCACGTGGGCCTAGAATGGTAGGCTTGAAGCCAAGCACTGAAATCCGAGGGATTATATTCAGCGCTTACGTAGGCCTAGAATGGTAGGCTTGAAGCCAAGCACTGGAATCCGAGGGATTATATTCAGCGCTTAAGTAGGCCTAGAATGGTAGGCTTGAAGCCAAGCACTGGAATCCGAGGGATTATATTCAGCGCTTACGTAGGCCTAGAATGGTAGGCTTGAAGCCAAGCACTGAAATCCGAGGGATTATATTCAGCGCTCTAGAATGGTAGGCTTGAAGCCAAGCACTGGAATCGAGGATTATATTCAGCGCTTAAGTAGGCCTAGAATGGTAGGCTTGAAGCCAAGCACTGGAATCCGAGGGATTATATTCAGCGCTTACGTAGGCCTAGAATGGTAGGCTTGAAGCCAAGCACTGGAATCCGAGGGATTATATTCAGCGCTTACGTAGGCCTAGAATGGTAGGCTTGAAGCCAAGCACTGGAATCCGAGGGATTACATTCAGCGCTCTAGAATGGTAGGCTTGAAGCCAAGCACTGGAATCCGAGGGATTATATTCAGCGCTTAAGTAGGCCTAGAATGGTAGGCTTGAAGCCAAGCACTGGAATCCGAGGGATTATATTCAGCGCTTACGTAGTCCTAGAATTATCGGGACTGCTTTGTAGCATTCTTCCACAGTTGTACAGAGCTGGTAAACAGGTTTCCTTTACCAAGGCGTTCATATATTTTGCCTAAAGCATCTGATTCATGACTGTTGCGCGGCTGAGCGAAAAACGTCCATTCTTCTTCTCTATAACTTAAAACTTAGGCTACTAAGAATTTTAGCCTATTCTTTAATCGGCTTCCTAATAAATATTTCGAACAGATACAACGCATTTCTGAAATTTTCCATGCCTGCGAAAAACTAACAAAAGCAATAAAAACAAGGTTCACAATATAAAAAAAAAAAATCTCTCTCCTCTTCTATCCAAAAAAAAAAATTACGATTGACAAAATCTTCGACCTTTAAATGCATTATGGCTTATACAGAGGTTCCTTCCAGCATTGTCTCACACTCTCGAGTGAATTCGTTGGAGTTTTTGTTTTGTTTTTTTTCCTCGTTTGTTGTTTGTTTAGAGTTTGTACCGTACGTTCTTGCTCCTGCAGAGTATGATGGTACTCGTCATCACGAAGAGCTCAATCAAGATGACGCCTCCGATGACACCCCATATGATGGCTCCGTAGTCGAATATCTGTTGCAGGAGCATTTGGACACAACCCTGAAATCAATATTATTATTATTATTATTATTATTATTATTATTATTATTATTATTATTATTATTATTATTATTATATACAGTAGATGAAACCTATTCATATGGAACAAGCCCACCAAAGGGGCCACTGACTTGAAATTCAAGCCTCCAAAGAATATGGTGTTCATTGGGAAACATTAAGAGAAAGTAAAGTGAAATGCAGAAAGAAGAAATACCACTTATCAAAAAAGAGAATAAAATAAATTAATAAATAGATTAATAGATAAAAATAGTATTAAAATGCAAGAAGAATAGTATTAGGGTAGTAATGCATTGCATTTTCGCTAGAACTGCTTAAGGTCACTTAGATTCTTATCCAGTTTTATGCAAACTAAGGGATTCTGGCATTTCAGAAACCACAAATACCAGTAACTAAATGTATTTAGCAATAAGACTACTGTAAGATAGCTGTATTATAGTTCAAGCGAGTGTTTTCCTCACTTAACATATTGCCAGACTAAGATATATAATGGGTAAAAGAAATTAATTAAAAAATCATCTACAATTCTCAAAGTGTCCGCTAGTGAATTGATAGGACTATCGAACAAGTCCCTAGCTGAGGATTCTTCGGCATCTAGATTTAGTGATATTTATCTACCTTTACTCTGTTATCTTACTGTTCTCAAAACCCATTTTATCTTCCTTGAACGACCACTCACCTCTTGGTAGACAGAGCCTTCAAGAATGACAGAAGAGACGCGGCGAGCCACTTCGCAGACGTCGGTTTCATTACTGATGCAACAAGACGCTGGCACGAGGTACTCTGCGCCACCAAGAGTCCCGTTCCCTCCGTTGAAAGCTGAAATCTGCCAGTCGTAGGGACCGTTCGATCCACAGCACTTGAACTGGAATGACATTCATGTTTTAAAAGAGCGTCTTCGAACGTCCTGTGATTATTAAAAGCAGCACAGTTAGCATCTAGTGAACTATGGACATCAACTGTTTGGGCAGAAGTCGTAGTGATTACGGAATTCCTAAAGTGCTTATGAAAAGAGTAGCATATGAGTTTAATGACTCGGTTTTGAAATGTAATCAAACATAAAATATGATGTAGGCATGAATAACCAGTATATATGTGCTAGTGATCAAGTAAAACTCAGTTAACAAAGTGTAAAGAAGTCACCACTTCATTTTCAGCCTATTAACATTTCATTTATGTGTACTTCTTACTTTCTAACTGGCGTGTTGCAGGAATGAAAATTGTTAAAGGCTATACACCCTGGAAGACAGTTCTTTACACTTCCCTTCCTACTGTCAATAATTGACTAGGTTTTTTCTTGAGAAGAACCTACTAAAAGGGTACAGGACAGCCAGGACGGTGAATCAGTCACAGAACTTCAGAATAAGTAGATTAAAAAATTCTCCACCTAACTATAATAAATAACCTTATTCATAATGCAGAAAGTGCGTTGGCTCCAGTCATAAACTAGGCAACAGTACCACAGGTTCAGTAAAACAGAATTGCATTTCACAGCAGTATGAGGTTTGTAAGATATTCCTTCAGGTAAGAGAACACACTGAGAGTCCAGTCAGCCTCCGTCGGTGATATTTTAAAATTAAGCATCGTGGATGAAACCCATCTGGCAAAAAATGTGGACTGAAAATTAAATATACCAAATGAAAGAAAAGTGAGCACCATTGACCAAATTAGCAAATGTTGTCAGAGGAAGGGTAAATATTGGCATAACAGAATCCTTGATGTCTGGTGCCCTTCTCTGCACCAACACAGATCTTTGCTTTCTTTAACTGGCAAAAGTAAGCTAATGTACATACTAGATGTTTACTGAGCCTCGTTATACATATTGTCACTTGAAGATAGTAAAACATCCAGTTATCCTCAAGAGAGAGCACGCTAGACATGGCAAACATGGCGAAATAGATATCTCTGTTTAAGTGGCTGGTGAGGAACAATTATGTCACACTGATTCACATTCTCTCTGAAGAGCTCAGCCGGAAACAGGCCCATCTGGGATTCCATGGCTTCTAAATGCAAATTGAACAGCATATACTTATTATTTATTCAAGAGAGTCCAATATTTTCTTCATTTCTTTGATGTACTTTCAAGTTAGATTAGAACTGTAGCATGTTGAGGGAACCTAGTGGCTATTTTCCTTGGAAGCTATTTATGGAGAAATTGCATGATTTGTGTGTCTATATTGAAAGTAAATCCACACGACCCTTTTTGAGAAACGACAGGAGATGGTAAATGTTTGTGGAATGCTATCCTGAGAGTTAATTCAGCTTTACTGTAACCATGTTACCAATTAGGAAATCTTAGTGCCTTAAGGCGTGATAATTGCAGCCTAGAAGGGTTTTCTAAGATTTTTATTAGCAAAAGGTCTATTGAAGAAAACTGATACCTTAGGACTCATAGCTATGGTTAAAAAAACTGCTACCACTTAAAGGTACCCGAGATACCATTGACTCTAACTATCGTCAGCTGATGATTTTGTAGTAATGTGTGTATGTAGTGCCGTGCTGTAGCCCTAAGAAAACATGGCTGTAGTAATGTTTATCCCATTAGATACTATCTCATATTAAATACTGACGTACAATTAAATTCTGCACTGAGGGTTTTGTTTTAGCGCACGAGGAAATATCATCGACTATGGCCCAGCTTCTAAATGTGTATACAATATTTGGTATGCGCAGACCAGCAATCTAGCCAAACCTGTTCTGAGCGCCCGGCAACGTGCATTTTCATTCGCTAGTACTGAGATATGTATCATATTCCCGCGATGTTTTAGACTTCCATACTTTTCCATCTCCAAGTTCCTTTTCCTTTCAGTTCCAGAGGAACCATAGACGGAATAATTAGCTTGCCATTTTGGCAGGGCTTTAACCGGACGTGAGAATGACTGTTTACACTGAGAGAGAACAGTAGACTCTGTATGTAAGCAAACTATCATTAAGTGGGACCCAGCGCAGACAAAAATACACCAACATTTTGAGCCAGATGATATTAGAAAAGAGCCTGTACTATGTTCCTTTGTTTTTCTCCTACATTTTCCATGCAAATGAGCTCTCTAAGAAAATATACAGTTATCTCGTCCCAAAATAAACTCTAGAATGGACTGCGCTCTCTTGATATCGGTCTAGACCCACACGAAAAACCAGTCGGTGCAAGAACCGCAGATCCAACGCACATAGGAACAGATATCAGCAGCGTCCTTAAGCCCCGATGCGGGTTTTAAGGTAATAGGAGATGATGGAATCAATTTCATCGCATCCTGCATTCTCATGCTTCTCTTTGCACGTAGGGAGAGTACGAAATGAACACCTGCTTGCGCAAGGAGGCGATGTTGGAACTTTCGGCGGGAAAGGAATCGACTTTGTCAAGAACCAACCTATTCTAAATTCTATTTCCACACACACACACACACACACAAACGCACACACAGAAAGAGGTACTGAAAAAGAACGGTATTCATATTACAAGTAGTGCGAGAATGCCAACGAGATAAGCGTGAATGAGGAACCTTCCGTGGATGCATGAACTGGCCTTTGTTGTGGACGTGTTCTACTCTGATTTTCATCCACGATTCAACAGGTAACGTATGAATGTGGCAGAAATCATTGTATTGAGACATATATATACACATTTATACATACACTTACCCACCTAAACACACACACACAATATATATATATATATATATATATATATATATATATATATATATATATATATATATATATATATATATATATATATATATATATATATATAACCAAGTCTACGTGGGAAGGTGAGTGAAAACCGGGTCTTTGAACAAGCACTTTCGTAGTTTATTCTACATTTTCAAGTTCACACACACATATATATGTGTGTGTGTGTGTGTGAGAGAGAGAGAGAGAGAGAGAGAGAGAGAGAGAGAGAGAGAGAGAGAGAGAGAGAGAGTTTATGTGTGGAAATGTGCACGCAGGAATAAAGTTTTAAAGTGATTAAGTTGTGTATTGTAGCAAATTACATTTCTGTTATGAAAATGTATTTCAAGTGGAAATCAAATCATTTATACGTCTAAAAGGTGAAAAAAATTAACGTAGCTAAAAATTACTGTTAGACCTATTAAAATTAGATATATATAGGTTTTAACAACAAGTAGGCATTAACGAGTAATCCCTACACTGCAATAGTTCAAAGAGAGAGAGAGAGAGAGAGAGAGAGAGAGAGAGAGAGAGAGAGAGAAAGTTGCAGCATAAATGATTGACATTCTCCCCAACTGCCAGTCATATTACTAGACACAACCAAAGTGGCCGAAGTCCTGGAAAGATCCAGTTCTGATTGAAGGAGTCGACCCAAGAAGAAGATTCCAGTTGCATCTCATGGAGACCTTGGCTATCTGGTTTTTCCCGAGGCCTTGGGGCGAATACATGTACCCGCTTACGGACATTCCTGGTGACTCTCTCTCTCTCTCTCTCTCTCTCTCTCTCTCTCTCTCTCTCTCTCTCTCTCTCTCTCTCTCTCTCTCTCCCCTAGCTATTAGCTATTATTCCATGGAAACATCTAGATGAATTGAACGATATTTTAGCAGATTATTGCTATGTAAAACTAACGAACCTTCGGATTCTGCAAGATGGCGCAAGTGACTACAGGTTCAGTCCAGTGGAAACTGGTTCTGAACGTCTCATCTTCCTAACATAATGCATGCATGGGTATTTGTACGTAAATTTATCCCAGAATCACGCCGAAGATGTGTCACTTCTACCTGAATGGAGTCTTCTACTTTCCTCACCTTCCATTGCGTGAAATCTGGAGTCGTTTGTTCCCCTTACCTTCAACTGCATGAAATCCAGGGCAGTGGTCTTGCGCGCAAACTCCGGCGTCCCATAGTCGTTCTCAATGAATTCGGCTAATGAGTCCTTTGCACGATCCGTGACCTGGTCCTCGTCGATGTAGAGCCAGACGCCGGCAGCAATTTGACCCAGAAACACGGTCAGCATCAGGGCGAAGAACTGCGGATGGAATGGCGGGGGTTAGTACCAAGGTCTAGAGAATGCTTGGTATAGGACTAGCATAAAGTCGCTGTCATACGCAGCTGGTTTTAGAAATGAGATAATGCGACTGTCACTTACAATGTTCTTTATATTGCTTTATATATATATATATATATATATATATATATATATATATATATATATATATATATATATATATATAAAATATATATATATATATATATATACTGTAGGTACCCATGCATTTATACAGTATATAGTTGTCTGTTAATGTGTGTCCATAGCCTATTTACATTGACACATAAACGGAAGATTTAAAAAAAACACTCAATTTATATTTTTTATTCTCAGGCTAACTTTACAATTAAACATGTCTTTATTCTCATCATGACTGGTAATGATTTAATTTGGTTTCAAAACAGAATGTCATTCTGTATTTTATTGCATAAAGAGTAGTAGTAGGTTTTAATGTCAACATTATGTAATGGGCGGTACCATATGATTTCATTATATACATATTACATAAATTTCCCGCATGAAATGGCGATCTTTTTGTGGTTTTCTTTAAGCTTATGTGTGTGAAATAAGAATACTCGTGAAATACACTTTTAAAAGTCTAAAGTCTCGTATAAATAATGAATAATAATCAACAATTAGTAAAACGTACAAGAAAAAACAATTCAGTATATATATATATATACATATATATACAGATGTGTATATATATGCATATATGTATATATATATATATATATATATATATATATATATATTTATACCATACAGTATATACATACATGTGTATATGTGTGTGTGTACAGAATAGAGTTGGTGAAGAGTTTAGCAGCAAAAAAAGTTTACCAAAAAAAAAGTGTCAAGAAGCTTTCCAGAGGCCAAGAAACCCAAGTCTCACAGGGACCAAGGACAGGAATGTGTGAAGAACACTATTGTACCAATTTTACTCCGTGGGGGTGAAATCTGTAGGAGTGGCCGTTGTTAAAATAAGTCAAGTATAAGTGGAACAAGAATAGAAACGCAAAGATGGGAAGAGACAAAGATAAGTTCAAGGGTCTGAAGTTGGAAAGATGAACCAGCTCTGGCTAATGACTCTTTTGACATCTTGAAAACGAAGTGAAAGACTGAGTAGTGTCAAGGGCAGACAAGACTGAATGGTACTACTTTGGCTTGTTATCTAAGCGTCACCTCCGAGGTGCTAGTACTAAACATGGGGGGAAGCTCAATGAGACGCCGTGTTTAGTACTAGCCCCTCGGGGATCAAGGTATTATATGCACCTGTTTCTATATTGTGTGGTCGACAAATTACATTAAAAAACGATATCTTTCATCCCCAGGGGATAGTACTAAACACAGCGTCCCACTGGGTTTCCGCCATGTTTAGTACTAGCACCCCTGAGGTGATGGAAAGTTTTGGCACAGATACTTCATCCTTGATCAAGTGGTAAGATGAGAAACAATACTGACTTTCTTTATATTTCTGTATTAATGATTGTTGTATGAAAATGAAAACCATACATTTTATTATTATTATTATTATTATTATTATTATTATTATTATTATTATTATTATTATATACCGACTGATGAGCCCATTCCAACCAGAACGAACCCACCCCGCCTTAAAAATAGACCGAAGACACGGTTTGAAACGTTGGTGCCGTTAGAAAACCTCTATTATTATTATTATTATTATTATTATTATTATTATTATTATTATTATTATTATTAGGTGGTAGAGCTACCTAAAACTTTCAGTAGGGTTCATGCTAATTTCCACGAATATAGAAAGTCATACGAACGTTACATAAAACAAAAAATAAGAATTATTCACATCTGCCAAAGGCAAACAACAAGAAACGTTCAGAGCAATGAAAACGACCGTTGAGACGCCTACGCCCAGACTATCAAAGACTATTAACCCGCGTTTTTGTTAGCCGCAATAATCCTTAAGCTGCGGTGAAATCCGCCGTTTTCTGTTCTCCATTTTTTTTTTTTTTAAAGAATGCGACAGAGAAAGAGAGCTGTTGCACCTTGCATATTCTTCTTCTTCATAAAGATGGCTGTCTTTTACGCGCAACCTTGTCCTCCAACGAGTGAAATGTGTTGACTTTCAAAAACACCGAAAATCTGTGTCAGCCAGGGTGCGTAAAAGAAGGCACAGAATACAAAATAACAGAAGCCAGCTTCTTTAAACATACAAAACGCTACGCACAGAATTAATTCCTTCTCCGCTGGCTGTCTTCACGGCAAATAGCAGCTCGCTTGCTAGATGGGTGACTCACTTCTCTTCTTAACAGACAGCACGCGCTCCTTCCTGCCGACAGGACTAGATTGTTATCTCCTTATTTTTAGAAGTTTCCTTTTTGACATAAAAACGACCCCAAATTTAGGCCTGAATTTCTAATTTGGTGGAGCATTTTTTCATCTCCCGTTGAGGTTTCGCACCTTTTCATGACTCTGTCCTTGGCGAGTACTTTTTCATTAGATTCAGTCATGGCGGTTCGTTCTCTCATAATTCGGGAGACGGTGAAATCATGCTTCCATTCACAGTTGGTTGAGTATTTCCCCCTCTTTGAAGACATCTTTTACATTGAAGGTTATTTATTTTGCTTAGCAGTTTGGGTGGGGTGGTTTTTTCCACTTCCCTGTTATGTTCGCTCCACGGTCTAGACCGTGGTTCGCCCCAACAGACAGCAACATTTGTCTTCTTCTTCTTCTTTTTTTTATGTTATTTTTAAATGGGAGTCTCGTTGAAACGAATCTTGTATACATCTGTTTATTACATTGTTCAATCTTGTGTACAATGTAACGTTTTCGGTATCCAAAATCTATCGTGGGTCTATATGTCTATTACAATTATCATTATCATTTTTTAGATTTCTGTAAAAGAAAACTATTGTGCCGGCTATGTCTGTCCGTCCGCACTTTATTCAGTCCGCACTTTTTTCTGTCCGCCCTCAGATCTTAAAAACTACTAAGGCTAGAGGGCTGCAAATTGGTACGTTGATCATCCACCCTCCAATCATCAAACATACAAAATTGCAGCCCTCTAGCCTCAATAGTTTTTCATTTTATTTAAGGTTAAAGTTAGCCATAATCGTGCTTCTGGTAACGGTATAGTATAGGCCACCTCCGGGCCGTAGTTAAAGTTTCATGGACCGCGGCTCATACAGCATAATATCGAGACCATCGAAAGATAGATCTATTTTCAATGGCCTTGATTATACGCTGTAGTGGCTGTACAGACAACTCGATTGCACCGAAGAAACTTCGGCGCATTTTTTACTTGTTTTGTGTTGACAACGAATCATTTTTTTAGAGCATACTTCGTTAGAGATTGCCTCAGATTACTTGTGGGTTAGTGTTAGACATCGAAGCTCTACAGCTCTTAACAGGGATTCCACGGCCTCTTTCCCCAGCTTTACGTAGAAGCTGTACTTCAGTCAGAGTGACATTTCATAGGCCATGGACTTTCACAATGCATATACATGTTAAGAAAATTCGGTAAGGCTAAGCTCCTTACTTCGAAATGTCACAAGTATTACAAACGTCCTCTCTCTCTCTCTCTCTCTCTCTCTCTCTCTCTCTCTCTCTCTCTCTCTCTCTCTCTCTCGTGAGATTATACACATTCAGGGCATCAGGGTAGGAGTCAGTGACTCCTAACTGAAAAAAGAACTCTCTCTCTCTCTCTCTCTCTCTCTCTCTCTCTCTCTTCTCTCTCTCTCGATTATATACATTCAGGACACCAGGGTAGGAGTCAATGATTCCCAGTAGAAAAAAGAACTCTCTCTCTCTCTCTCTCTGTCTCTCTCTCTCTCTCTCTCTCTCTCTCTCTCTCTCTCTCTCTCTCGATTATATACATTCAGGGTACCAGGGTAGGAGTCAATGATTCCCAGTAGTAAAAAGAACTTTCTCTCTCTCTCTCTCTCTCTCTCTCTCTCTCTCTCTCTCTCTCTCTCTCGATTACATACATACAGGGCACAAGTGTAGGAGTCAATAATTCCCAATAGAGAAAAGAAACTCACACACAGAGGACATCTATGTGGGCTCTTGTCATTGGTGTCCACAGAGCCACATCTCAAGTTCTTGCGGATTAAATGATCGCAAAATCCATTGGAGAAACGCTGTAGACTACTGAGGCCAGAGGGTGCAATTTGGTAAGTTTGATGACTGGAGCCCTGTAGCCTCAGTAGTTTTTAAGATCCGAGGGCGGACAGAAAAAGTGCAGCCGGACAGACTAAGCCGGCACAATAGTTTCTCTTACAGAAAACTAAAACCAACACCACGAGGTCCTTGCATGAAACAGTGCAGTGGTGAAGGACCGAGTACGCAGGTGCCAGAGTTACACAGGGGTCGTTCTTCTGATTCGAGGTACTTGTTGCAATTCACATCGTTTGACTATATACCCGTTACTAATCGTGGCCCGTCGCCCTTCTAATCGTTTGCTTCGTGATGGGGCTGGCAGTTTTGCCAGTCGGCTGTTCTGCGTGAAGCCGAGTCTCCTACAAGATTCGTTGGGTGTTGATGCTAATATCAACAGCATCAGAGATTCAGGGTGTTCGATATTGTTGGGAAAAAATCAGGTTTTCATCTGTGACAGAGATCTAAGCGCTAAGCCAGTTCTGGATATGGTATAAATCTTAATTGCTGTGGCAATCGGGTTGCATTCCAGTTATGGCAGTTAAAACATTAATCTGTGAGAAATAATTTCTCCTCCATACGGAAAAGAATTACGTAATTAAAATCAAACAACAGCTGACTTCACCATTCTAAGCAACATAGTACTATGACCCTAAAATAATGAAGGCCTAAGGGAAAGTTCCTAGATTTTCTCATCAGTAGGATTTTATGATCAGTCGAGATTTTACAATCTTCCTGCTCCCTAATTATTTAATTTCAGTAGACTTCTGAACCCTCCGAATCTTCAGAAAGCTAATGCACAGATTTGAAGAAATCAACCATTGCCATGTTCAGTAATGACAGTCTGAAAAAAAAACTAAGTTCGAAAGTACAAATTAAAGCATAAAACTAAAATTAAGTTAGGACGTTTACTACCCAACCAATTGCTAACATTAAAAGGCATAAGTCTAATGGCTGGATCTGACGTTCCACTTCACAATATCCATACTACTCTCTCTCTCTCTCCCTCTCTCTCTCTCTTTCTCTCTCTCTCTGTCACTTACTGTAGCAAGCATCCTGGAGTTCTTCTTGTTGACGGAACAGCAGCCGAGGAATCCCAGGAGAAACTTGACAGCGCCAAGGGCCATCAAGAAGTATAGGACGTAATTGAAGCCTTCTGTGTCGGCGAACACGTTGCCCATCCGGGCGCCGTGCAAGTAGGCCCATAGTGAGCCCGTGAGCATTGTCAGACCCAAAATCTGGAGGGAGAAAGAAGCAGATTAAAGCATTGCTCTGTTGCTGTGAGAAGAAGGGTAAAAAAAAAAAAAAGCACGTTAAAAGAAGAAGAAGAAGAAGAAGAAGAAGAAGAAGAAGAAGAAGAAGAAGAAGAAGAAGAAGGTTATCATCGTGACAAATTCAACTCCTTTGGAAAGAGATTAAAGATATGCCAAAAATTACGTTTGTAAGGTGTGCATGTATTCATGTGTAAACCAACATGGATACATGTAGCTAATAATACAACCAATTGAAAGTTATTTAATTACATGTACGTATGTGTGTGTGTGGGTAGACAGATAAACAGATATACTTAAAAAAATAACTAAGATTAAAAATAACATTTTCAAACTGTCTTCATGATCCTTTTTGAGGTCATTGTCTCTTCGATAGTCTTTCTTTCTTTCGGTGTCAAGGACGCTAGCAGCATTATTTTGTTTAACCCGAGTCCAGGTAAAGTCATTCATTCCTTTCTAAACCCAGCTGTTCTGTTGGGGCACCTTAGCTTCTCCTGTAAGCTTTTATGAGTGCTAAAGAACATTTGAAAGGTGAGATTTCGTTAGATCATGTTGATGTACTAGACCTAAAAATTCACCCATTGAAATCTTTGCAGCACTCTTATACTTTCACTAAGAAAGCTAATTAGTATTTAAAGGAACAGCTGTCTTAGTCTAAAGCTAGGGTGTATTTAAAGGAACAGCTGTCTTAGTCTACAGCTACTGTGTATTTAAAGGAACAGCTGTCTCAGTCTAAAGCTAGTATGAATTTAAGTTTAAAGCTAGTGTGAATTTAAGGAAACAGCTGTCTTAGTCTAAAGCTAGTGTTTATTTAAAGGAACAGCTGTCTCAGTCTAAAACTAGTGTAAATTTAAGGGACCAGCTGTCTTAGTCTAAAGCTAATGTGTATTCAAAGGAACAGCTGTCTTAGTCTAAAGCTAATTAGTATTTAAAGGAGCAGCTGTCTTAGTCTAATGCTAATATGTATTTAAAGGAGCAGCTGTCTCAGTCTACAGCTAGTGTGAATTTAAGGGAACAGCTGCCTTAGTTTAAAGCTAGTGGGAATTTAAGGGAACAGCTGTCTTAGTCTATAAAGAATTAACTTGACTTATCTGTCCTAAATTTAAAACATTCCTGTTGTCACTGATATCTTCAGGAGGAAAAGTCTTTAAAAAAAAAAACAGAAAACATCGACCATAAGGTAGTTATAGCTGAAAAATCTTTTAACTTTTCATATATTTACATACACACATATTATCCTTTCAACATTAAGCCACATAGCAGAGATTTCTGTTCAGAACCTGTATGTGCTAACTTACATACAACGAGAACAAGTTACCAGACAGACTGAATCTGTCGTACGAATTCCACGCATTCCTTAATGATAACCAATTAGCTTGAGAAAGTAAATCTTGCCAAATCGGTTAGGAACCATGTTTAACGGATAAATGAAACGTCCTAGAAGCGATTACTTTACAGAACTACCTTCACTGAATAAGGCAGAGTCTAGCCAACATCAAAAAGAAAACGAGACCAGTTTAATACAAACGAGACCCACACACAAACATGAGCGCAAATAAACACCCTCTTATGGTCATACAAAATGGCTCGCATACCTGCGCATTGGAATTCATCAACAAAAAACACATCCAATATCTCTCTCTCTCTCTCTCTCTCTCTCTCTCTCTCTCTCTCTCTCTCTCTCTCTCTCTCTCTCTCTCTCTCTCTCGTTTGTGTCGCTACCCTTGAACGATTAAAATGTGTGTTAGTCTTAAGGGGTCAAGTCTGCCAGCGTCACCAGACCTTCGAATCGCACGGGTTGGGAGATTTCGAAAAACATGCAAAACCGCTTTTTGAATCTTGGGAAGAAAGTGGCCCGGGCGTGAGGCTGCTTACCTTGAATGGAAAACTCTTGATAAGGATTTGGCAATAAAATGTCAAGTACATATACTCGGTGCCTCTCGACCCTTTATATATACCATTTTCCACACGGAGACAAACTTTCAAAGAAAAGAGAGAGAGAGGAATAGGAGCTACAAATGATAGACCGACAGATAACATGGTAGTTTACTTGTTTGTGGTTTGTCAGAGGAGACGGGGGCGGTTGGTCTTTCGACAGACAGGTGTCCACGTATAGGAAAAGGCTTGATGTCATGGAATTCAACAATTGTGGATGTGCGTCTCGCTGTCCTGTAAATACTTTCACTTAATGTTTGGTTTCTTGTTTCATTGCCTCATTTCTATATATATTTATGTCTATATATGTGTTTGTGTGTGTGTCTAGTTAGATTGATATGTGAATATATAAAAACTTCTGCGTATATAAAAGTGTGTGTAATCACATACTTAAAACTAGTGCCATGTGGAAAAAACTTAAGCTATTAGCGCTGTTCTTTTGTTTTGTTACTAGGACTATGAACATGAGATTGTTCATCATGTCTTTCAGTAGCTTAATGATTTTCACCCTGGGTAAAGGCCCTACGTGTTCCCGTAAATCATGGCAATGGAGATCAAGTACGTAGGTTCTTGGAATGGCCGTCCCAGCTACTGGAATGTTAGCTCCACTCCTGCTTCGTTCAGCTGCTCATATAGGCCTACAGTTCGTTCGTGAAGAGAACTTGCGGACTGATACACATTATAAAGAAGCTCTTTTCCCCGGGAGGTCATACAAAGCACGAATTTTCTATTTCAGTCTGGAAATATCATCCAGAAATCGGTCATTCACGCTCTCTGAAGTTTTTAGTACACTCTGTAGCAAGTTGCAGTAAGTTTGGATGCCTTTTGTTTGCGATAGCTAGCCTTCTGTTGCAAGATAATCCTATTTTTCGATCTATTTCTTCCCTCTCTCTAATCATCTCGTCAGAATTAATTGATAATCTTCGTTTTATGATGCTAAGCTTTGAGCTAAAATACCTTGGGGGGAAAAAAATTACTCCCAGTGATGTTGTGGATTCGCCCCATTCATTAACAAGCAGCCTACGTTTCATTCCCGGCTTTCCCCTTCTTTATCCACAATATTCTAAGTCTCTTTCATTCTCTTCTTCTTTTTTCACGTTTTCCCTTGCTTCTTTCTCGCTTGGTTTCTCTCCCCCATCCCGCCATTCGTTGTTCTACAAATTTCCCACTTGTCGTTTCAATGCCGTGCAGTCTTATATCTAAGGAAGGGTCCTGACACGCATACCGAAGTGTCACAAAAACATCCACGTGGCAACACGCATCTCTCTCTCTCTCTCTCTCTCTCTCTCTCTCTCTCTCTCTCTCTCTCTCTCCTTGGTCATAATTTACTTTCATCCCTCTGCTTTTTATTCCTTTTCTATTTCTGCACGCTTCATCGTTGGAGAAAAAAAAGGAAAATGAAAAAGAAAGTTTACCGGAAGGTATGCGATGTTAGTCACACACATATATATATATATATATATATATATATATATATATATATATATATATATATATATATATATATATATATATATTTAATTTACAAAAGTAAATTATTATTAAACTGTTAAGAGTAAACAACAGCGCATGCTAACCGGTAGACTTTCTTCATCATTATTTTGTTATTTCATATGTATGTATATATATATATATATATATATATATATATATATATATATATATATATATATATATATATATATATATATATATATATATATATACTGTATATATATATATATATATATATATATATATATATACAAATAAGACATCACCCTCTCCCCTGTGGCTGCAAATGATGACCACAAGCATCGTTACCGTGGTTACCTACCGAATAACCACGAAAAGCAAAACAGTCATGAAGGCTAAGACGAGCCGTTGTTATTAAGCCAGCGACCACAAACAAGCGCGCAGCAGAAGCGCAGGGCAGCGCATGCGCCCCAGACGCTTTCTTTTGACTAACGAGCGAGCCAAGAGACTTTGCTCTTCTATAAATATTTGAGTTCAGAGAAACGCCCCTATGTTTGTGCAGACAGATCAAAGGGCGGTCAGAAATATCCTCCCGGGGAAGGGGAGGAGGAGGAGGAGGGAGAGAAGGAGACGCTGATGTACTTCTCATGTCTGTCTGTTCTCTCTGTCTGCTGCTTACTTTTTATCTTGACTTTTAGGGCTGCCAACGTCTCCATACAAACCGTCAATGTGGAGGCTGCGATCGAGAAAAAGGTCGATAAAAACTTCTCGCTTTTCTCGACCGTGGCTGACGGCGAGAGAGAGAGAGAGAGAGAGAGAGAGAGAGAGAGAGAGAGAGAGAGAGAGAGAGAGAGAGAGGTACCACCTTACGAGAGGTGGAATGTCTCTCCTTGTTACTTTATGCTGGGGCTTGGGCAGAAAGACGTAGGTTGGTCGTTTAGGATTTTAGAATGATTGCGGAGAAAAGGAGAGAAAAATAAGGCAAGTTGGCAGCTGTCAGTGCTGCAACCGTTGCTGGTTGGTTGCTTGGTAAGAAACAGCTTAATCTTGAGAATAAGTTAAATCGTCTCTCTCTCTCTCTCTCTCTCTCTCTCTCTCATGCAGACACAGAGAACTGCATCAATGAAGTTCATGAGGACATATTCCTAGCGCCGTCAGGGCACCTCATGCGGTGCACTGTAAGCTTTACTTAAGGTTCTTTGCAGCCTCCCTTCCTTAGGCCCATAGCTACAACCCATTTTCATTCCTTTTACTTTACCTCCGTTCATATGCATTCCTTCTTGCTATCCACCCTCTCCTAACGACTGATTCACAGTGCAACTGCGATGTTTTCCTCCTGTTACACCTTTCAAACCTTTTTACCCTTAATTTACCTTTCAGATTTGAATGACCTCATGGGTCCTAGCGCTTGGCCTTCGGCCTAAATTCTGTATTCTATTCTGTTCTACCCCTGGTGCTCTTTGTTCAGCAAAAGTCAGTTTCCATTCAGAACCCCAAAATCAGACTATATAGTTTACGGTGCCGAACGCACACATAACAGAATCACCGACTCTTGAGATGGAATCAGTACGCATGATAAAAGTCCACGCACGGAACAGCATCACTCATCATTTTCACAGGACCTGATTAATGTCATCGAGCCACTTCGGCGGGAAGAAAAGTGAAAACAACCACACACTTAAAAGCAGAACCTTCACACACACACACACACACACACACACACACACAAAAACTTGGTGGCTCTGAGAGAGTAAGTGTTGAGCGTTCATAGTTCCGTTGGCTGGAGACGAGACATGGCAACTGCAAAATCATCTAGGGACTATTGTCCTGCAGAACTCCACATGAAATATTATTTCTACGATGTGGTATCAAGAGTGAAAGTACTGTATGTGAGTTATGAGTCATGAGAATTTAGGCCTATGATGAGTTCATTCAGCGCTGAAACGGAAACTGGCAGTAAAAAGGTGTGAAAGGCGTAACAGCAGGAAAACCTCAAAGCAGTTGCACCATGAATGCACTGTTAGGAGAGGGTTGAGGAAAGTAAGATGGAAGAAAGAGAAAATGAACGGAGGTACAGTGAAAGGAATGAAAGGGGTTGCAGCTAGGGGCCGAAGGGACGCTGCAAAGAACCTCAAGTAATGCCTACAGTACACCACACGAGGTGCGCTGACGGTACTACCCCGCTGCGGAGGCAAGTAATGTGGGAATTCTTATGCAACACCCTGTGATCGAGGTTAAGTAGATTCTAGGTCGGCTAGTGCTTCCGATGGCTGCTTGAAGGAAATTCCCCTGATTTCAATCAACCGTTTCTTCATACTTCCAGGGTCGTATTCTCGTTAGCCGTCAGATCTTAGAAACTACTGAGGCTAGAGGGCTGCAATTTGGTACGTTGATCATCCACCCTCCGATCATCAAACATACCAAATTGCAGCCCTCTAACCTCAGTAGTTTGTATTTTATTTAAGGTTAAAGTTAGCCATGATCGTGAGTCTGACACCGCTATACGTGCCAACAACATAGGCCACCACCGGGCCGTAGCTGAAAGTTTCATGGCCCGCGGCTGAGTGTCTTGTGCGCCGTGGCTGAAAGTTTCACTCAGCATTATGCACTGTACAGAAAACTCGATTGCGCCGAAGAAAATTCGGCGCATTTTTTAATTTTTTTTTTTTCATCGGGAATTACGTGGACAACGTCCTTTAATATATTATAGGCTAACGAAGGTTATAATCATTACCGTATTGTTGTCTAAACCAAGAATTGAATTGAACATAGAATTTAGGCCCAAGGCCAAGCACTGGGACCTATGAGGTCATTCAGCACTGAAACGGAAACGGACAGTAAAAGGTTTGAAAGTTTGCTTTAACACTTTACTAAAATATAGGAATATTATGGTAAATATTTTTTTTTAGGATTGTATCAAACGACCCCTGACACTCTTCCTTTGTAAGACAAGGTCTCAAAGAATTCTTCTGCTGCAATCAATGGCTCTCTCTCTCTCTCTCTCTCTCTCTCTCTCTCTCTCTCTCTCTCTCAGGCATGATTATAACTACCATCATCATAATTTTCATCACGTCTTCGAAGCCACTCTTAGCAACACTGCAATCCAACCGCCATCACGCGCATATCATCGCCTCTTCAACCTTTAACAAAATAGAATTTGCGTCACTGCTTACACCGACTCGAATATCACCGAGGAAGGCTCTAAATCAACTCTCTGTTATTCTTACACTTGCTTTCCCCTTGTTGGTTGTGTTCTGGGCTCTGATATCGACTGGAGAAGAAGAAGAAGAAGAAGATAGAAAATATTGTCGTCGCACTGAGCGTGGGTTTGCATTATGCTCCGAGTCAGCCTCTCGCCTCGTTCGCGCGCTCTGGAGAGGCCAGCGAACATCAAAATGTCCGCCGCGTTGTCTTCCTGAAATTTCACGGTGAAGTCAGGGGCTATAATGAGCTCTGATGTCACCTGAAGTTCTCTCTCTCTCTCTCTGCCCGTGGTCAGAGAAGTCAGGAGAAGTTCCTGCTTTCGCCAAAGGCGGGGTTTATGTTTCTTTTTTTTTTTTTTGTCTCGTACTTTTATCGTGACACTTCGAAGCATTTATCTCAGAACTTCCTGTGTTGACATCACACTATTGACTGAACACACTTCGCATACAAGCCGTGTGAATGGAGGGAGTAACTGACGGTTTTGCAAAGCGAGTGAGAGTTTGGTTATACATCTTACAATATTAAACAGTAGAAGTCAGGGAGGATTTTCGACAGTGATTTACCCTCCCGAAGATCGTATTACAATAAAACTGAAACACCGGGCAAGGATAATCTTCCTACCCTTTAAAGTAAGCAAACTATGCGTGGTGCACCCAGACCCTCATTCGAATTCTGTGTGGTGAAACATTCATGATGAATAACTCATAATCATGAGATTGAGAGCGAGAGAGAGAGAGCTAATGAAATCACTTTTACTTATAATCTTGAAACTCGACTTAAACAAAATAATTCAATTAAAAGCCTGCATCGACAATCCTCGGTAAGTTCTCTTCAGCTACTCAAACAGTAAGAAGCTTCAGGTAGAGCGTACAGAGTTTATTTGTACAAGGAAGATCATCATCGAGGCATAATGACTACGGATACAACAGAACCTTACAGGCTGGTGTTCGTTCTTTAAGGTGCTCGCATAACTAGCGAGAAAACGCCTCGGTGAAATATCAACGAAGGGGAGATCGCTCATTCCTTTCTTCGAAGGCAGAACACCGTCGCGCACCGGTCACGCCTCTGTTAATTGTTCTTGCCTTTATAATAATTATATCCTCAGATACAATCTAATTATTTACTGCTCGTGAATATTATGCAAACGAACGCGCCACTGAGGGGCGTTTTTCTCCGCTAGGCTAAGTAAATCTTCTCTTAAGAACCCATCTGCATTTTTTTATTTGCAGTTTTAGAAGAAAATGTTGAGAGGATTAAACACTTCATATCGAAACTTTTGTTTTTAATTTATTGCAGTTTCTTTTTCTCTCTCACCAAATGTCAACCATTACATAGTTAAAATTTTCAGGACTTCGAAGTGACTCTCGCATTTAACCAAACTGACCAGAAAGGGTACTTGACGTGAACCCAAGTGCGCTAGTGAACTGAATTTCATCGAAACAGGGCGACTTACTGAGGGTCAGTGGGGCAAAACCTTTCAGTTAATGTCAATGCCAAAGCAGACTCAAGGGTTGACTTTCTACTCTATTCCCTTTACAGAACGGTTCTTGGTGTTCTTAATGTTCCGTCGTGTTCTTTTCTGAATGTTGCTTTGAAATAAAAGGGTAAGAACTTTTAGGAAAGTGTTACGAACGTGTGTCATAGTTATTTATTTCCTTCATCCTTTGATACAAATGAGAGAGAGAGAGAGAGAGAGAGAGAGAGAGAGAGAGAGAGAGAGAGAGAGAGAGAGAGAGAGAGGTGAACAGCTCATGACAGGCACAGCCAACAGCCCTTTTGGTATCCTACTTGACAAAAGCTTTTTATATGATTGGTATCATTTCCCCAAATGATGAACCTGTGCTAGTCCGAACTCAAAATTAAATCATTCCTGACTGACTGCTTCTGAACCGAGTAGAAACCCTGAACATGAGAGTTTTTATGATTTATTGTGTACTGTGAGACATTTACCGACAAATAAAACGCTTGATATGTTATAACCAGTCGTGAGCACAAAGTCTAAAGAACTGACGGTCGCTGACACCTACAGTTCTATTGGAAGATTACTTCATCAAGCTGATTTATGGATAATGGGGGCGACTGAAAGGCTTTTGTTAAGATAGCACTTCAGTGGAGGCCAGAGCCACCTAATACGAGGCTTTGTCAGTATTGACACCAATCTCCAGTGCCGTGGGGGTCAAGGATATATAGACATACCCACTTGCTGACACGTTAACACAAAAAGACGAGAGAAATGGTGCCCTGGGCATTTTCACCTCCAGAGAAAACCGTCTTAGCTTACAAAAATATTACAATTCGGCTTCCACCCATTTTCATCAAGAAAGTACGTTTGTCACAGTAGTTTCTCCTCGCATGATGAGCCACCACCGGTAGCATCTAAAGTAGTTTATTCACTTACCACATTCACACAGAAACACACACATACACCTACATACACACACACAAACACGCACACTTGTCTAAGGCTCGTCTTCGCTCCTTCTCATCTTCGAAATTCAGGATTTCGATGGTTCTCTCCCTTCACGTCACTCACCATATTCAGGAAGATGATGAACATCAGAAAGTACCGGAGGCAGTAAAAGCAATCCACGTTCATGGTGATGGATTCTGTTGCAACGGCTAACCGGCGGCAATAAGGAGGAGAACAATTAAGAGAAGAAAGAAACTCTTTCCAGAACACAGAACACCCCCGTATCTCCCGGCACGAACCCGTCGCCTTACACTCGCTTACACCAACTGAGGGACTGTCTGACTGAACCTCGAGTTGGGGTTGAACAAGACCAACCTACCTCTCTCTCTCTCTCTCTCTCTCTCTCTCTCTCTCTCTCTCTCTCTCTCTCTCTCTCTCTCTCCGCCAGCACCGGTCTCCCCTATCCCATTAACATTGAAAGTTGCCAGAGAGATAGAGAAAAAGAGAGAGAGAGAGAGAATCTTATTCACTCGTTTGGGAGAAGGGTGGGTGTCGGAGGGTGTACTGTAGCAGCAGCCATATTTTGGCAGATAACCAACTCTCGTTAATTTGATAAGATGTTCGAGGAGCAGTTGATTTGAAGCTACGCTTGCCAGGAAAGAATGACTGATTGATTGATCGATTGATTGATTGATTGGTGGGTTCATCCAACTGGAGAAACAAAGCAAAAGTTGGGGAATTGTTTAGATTTCTACAAGGTAAAATATGTATCTCGACTGTAAACCGAAGGAAAGTTTTATTCAGTAAATCATTTATATTTCATTCTATCACACGTTTCGAAAAGAAGTATGAACAGTGGGGTTAAGAAGTCAGGAACGTTTCTCCTGAACGGCATGTAGAGACGCGTTCAAGCTGATATTTAAATATAGCAATGACAACGAATCACTTTTGTGCCGAGAACCCACGTGATTCATCGGCCTACCTGTTGCTGGAGAAATTCAGTCGGCTCAAGGGAGACGCGCGCCTGCATGCTTGCTCTTCTTGCACCACTGATTGCAAGAGAATTCTTTGAGACATTATCGGACAAAGAAAGAGCGTCAGAGGTTATACGCCACAATTCTATAAGGAAAAAATGTCTCTAGCCGAGGAGAAGTTTAGTGCAGAAAGCTTGGCATTTCCGAAAGGTCTCGTCCTCCCAAGTTCTTCTTCATTATTTATCGTGCCTTTATGGCTGATCCCCTTGGGAGGAGCTGAATTATTTACAGTTCAATCGATCGCTGTGCTAACGCTTCAGATGCAGTGCTCTGAGACATCACTGATTCCTCAAACATTTGATTCTACAGGAAATTCCAAGTTAAATTGACATTTCAAGGTTTTCAGTTACACTGATCTGGTCACCTCACAACTCCGCTTACGTCATAACATGGAGTCAAACCAAAAACATGTACAAATGGGTCGAATGAACAAATTTATCCTGTTCCCTCTCTTACTGACGAAATGGGGAACGAACTTACAGTCTCTCTTATCGGCCATTCTGCCTCCTTCGTCATTCTAGCATTTAGGATCCGTCATCACATTTATCTTTCAATCAGCTTCCAAAAGTAATTTTATTTTGTCAGAGGATTGCACTGGCTTCAGTTTGTTGCAATCTGTGCTGAATAAACACAGAAATGAACAATTCTCTCTCTCTCTCTCTCTCTCTCTCTCTCTCTCTCTCTCTCTCTCTCTCTCTGAAATAACGGTGACGCCAAGGCAAAGTTTTCCTAAAACTCATTTCCATACCCCAAACGCCCTCGATACCAGCTGGGGACACCCAGTTCTTTTCAGAAGTAGACTGGCGTAATTCTTATATTCAGAATAATCGCCGCCCTGCATATGCACCTAATTATCTCTTTCCGGAATAAGCCCAGCTTATTATTCAGTGCGAGGAATGTTATTGGCTTGTCGAGTATCAGCTCAGTGAGACAGAACCCGCATTACGTTTTTTTTTTTTTTTTTTTTACATCACAGTGAATCATTGTGCACCAACCTGATAGTGAGAGATTTCGTACCATTGTTGAGTTTTACTTTGCGTTCTCGCTTCTATTATTCCTCGTCGACTTTTACGCTAAAGTTGTGTTTGTATATCGGTCTAATTGTAACCATGCGTGCATACAATCTAACCCACTTACACAGCGCATGCGTAAGGAATACATAGGGATAAAGACACTGATTTGAATCAGAGCAGATGACATCTTGCTGATCGGTTCATACATAGCTTTGCAATGACGAAAGATTGCATAACAGAAGCAATCAGTTCGTAACATCGGTTTTTAATCTAGTTTGTGCAAAATTAACAAAATGTTATAAATATTTTTTCATTCCAGAATACTTAAGGTCTCTCTCCTTTCCAAGTCAGGAAGATTTTTTGTTAATGGAGGTTATATAGAGCTTTTTTCAAAATACTGATCATTACAAGAGCTTCGACATTTTCCAGGTTTTTGTCATTCTGTACTTGACAGTTTTCACCTTGACAAGATTCAGAAGTCAGGCTGTTATTTAAAGAAAAACATCTTTAAGGGTTACCTGAGCTTTCTAAATTCTTGTCGAGGCTGGAAGGGAATGAGTGAGCGTTCGGCGACCACCTGAACGCCTACGGGAGGCAGAATAATCAGATATGGTCCTACCCCTAGACCGTGGTCTTCCCGAGATAGCCAGACTTTGTGACGCTGGGCGAAAATTGCCAGAGGGAGTTCAAAAGATTTACCAAAATCATACCCTGTTCACTACAGGGTTGAAATTTCACATCATCAGGAGCAAAGAAGATGAATGTGAAGGAATGGCTGCAGGAAAATACAAAGAGAATACAACGATTAAGAGAGAAAAAAAGATTATTTATCAACCATACGAAAGAAGAAAGACAAAATTAACATACAGAGCAACGTGATGAAGTTAAAATCATCCTCGAGGCGGTGTCTGACAGGTATACAGAATTCTGGAAGCCATTGCCTTAAAGGCCAAGGAACAGATGTTTCATTTGCTGTCCGCAAAAGTGTGACTTAGTTTGCCTTCATTTTAAGTTAAGATCGTCTTTGAAAAACGAACGTTTCTCATTCCGTATTTATTCGTATTTACGTAATTTTATATAGATTCAGTTTCTGTTTCACCATATTTCACGCAGAAATTGTGCCATTCATGCACAAAATACGTAAATAATGAATATATCGATAGTGAAATGAATTCAAAGTGTGTCTTAGTGTTGCATATTTATAAAGACGTGGACACGGCCGTCCTTCGAGACCAGGAAGATTAAACAGCCAAGAATTAATGTAAAGTACACCGTGGGCATTGCAGTCCTAGATAGAGGCTTACGCGGACACCCACGCGAGATTGACTCATCCAATAAAAGCAGTTGCCGTCGAAGGCTTTCGTAAAATGGAAAACACTTTCCATAAGGGTTTCACGACCTTGCAATGGAAGAAGAAGAAGAAGAATCTTCGTAGTATCTGCAACCCTCTTGGGAATCATCAAGAATCTTCGTTATTTATATTTCTATCAACCGATGGCGATGACATGAATCGACCGCAGGCCTGACATACATTTTGGAATGTCTCTCTCTCTCTTTCTCTCCTTTCCTGGGCCACCACTCCTGCGGTCACGCGGGGGTGGTGACGTCACTGGAAGGGCACCGGCTTCCGCTAATAGGTGGGTGGGTGATACGTCATAAAAGTGACGTCATGGATGTGACGTCACTGAGTTGACGTCATATGAGTAAATAAACATGACATTACCGAGCTGACCGCTACGATTTTTTTTTTCTTTCGTGTTAATGTTAGTGAATTCTGTGGTAAAATGGTCCACACCATCCCAGATTTAGGAGTGGTGTGAAATCCTTTCGAACTGTTTGTGAAACAAGCACATACACACATACATACATACATATATACAGAAAGATTTCGACACTCACATGTCAGTTTTAAATATCTATTATTGGGCAAAAATTTTCCAGAACTGAATTTCGATTTAGATTTAGAATTTTTACTGACAAATAAGAGTATCATTTAGATCTGCGAGAAAGTGTGGCAAGCTGATTGTTCATCTTAATTGTTTTTATAGTGTATAAGTTGGAACAATCATTTGATTTTTTTGTCGAGTCATTCATTATCAGAAAAATATATTCATTTAATTTTTCTTTTATTGTTATTCTTGTATGGCAAGGAAATTCTTTATCATATGTTTCACTTCTTCTCTGCTTGTGATTTATTCTTTGGTGCTCTGGTATATTGAGACAACATATTGATATGTATACAGAATAGAGAATTTATGCCAAACGCCAAGCGCTGGGACTTATGGGGTCATTCAGCGCTGAAACAGAAATTGACAAAAAGAAGGTTTGGAAGGTGTAACAGGAGGAAAACCTCGCAGTTGCACTATGAAATAATTGTTAGAGAGGGTGAAAAGTCAGATGGAAGAAAGAATATGAACGGAGGTACAGTAAAACGAATGCAAGAGGCTGCAGCTGGGGGTCGAAGGGACGCTAAATGATGCCTGCAGTGGCTATCCCCCTACGGAATCCTCCATTTAAGTAGCCTACGTGATGAGGAAAGGAAAACGGAATAAACTTATGCACTAAACAATGAAAATATGTTGTAATATTCGTCAGTTTATGCAAATTGAAATTCGCCCTTTTTTTAAATCTCGGGGGTCACGTGACCTTTTCTGTTTTGGGAGACAATCAGGTTTAAGTTCCTCGCTTCGGTGGAACCTACATCCTGGTCTGAAAATAAAGTCTTTCTCAGCTTCACGTTGATCCGTTAGGTTTTATTCCCCATTGCTATTATTAGAGGCAGTAATTGAGAGAGTAGTACCATTTCATATGAGTCGTGTAATATCTAATACTCATGCATTTGCAGACTGATGGAACCCACGTAGATTTGACCTTCGAATTGTCAGCCATCTTAATTCATATATACGTGTTTAATTGGTTGTTTCTCTACGCATGTGTACGTGTGTGTATGTGTGATACTTGATGAAGTTAGCGTGTACAGGTATTACAAAGCAAAGGAGAAAGAACTATTACGTATCAGGATAAAAGTCTGCATCAACTATTTTTTGTTTTACAAAAGCAGTTTTTTCGTATTTTAGAAGACTGATTTTTCCTAAGTTTGTTCTGTTGTGACTCAAATTTGACCCATATTTCAATTTGTCTATAATTTTTTTGCATTTATTAAACGGTTATATAAAAGCCCTACATAGAGATTAGCGAAGTTACTCATTTTTTTCTAATTCTAATTACTCATTTTCTTTTATTATTAGAGATCTTAGTCCATAGAAGAAAATTGCCTTATTGTTTACAAGGTGGAAATATCCGGCCGTGAGTGAGGCCAGAAAATCTTCCCAAGGAAATTTAATTCTTTTGGGTAAGTAAGTCTTCCTATTACGGTGATATTATTTCCTCCGAATTATAAAGCTACACTAAATATATAATAGTAATTAGGTTTTAAAAAATTAGTCATATATGAAGAAAATTTTGAGCATAAGGAACAACCTGAATGATTATTCCTACCAAGTATGACACGTAACACTTGTTACTTAATCCTTGGACGTTCTTTACTCGTAACAATTGTTTCTTAATCATTTGACTTATTACAATATGATATTTATTTCACGTTCCAGAAATTCAAGATGGTTTACTGCAATCACCTGTTATGGTCAGGATAATAGTGTAAGTGAAGAAAGTGATTTAAAGTGGTGAAAGTGGACCACTTTCCGTGGATGATGAACTCATGAGCAGTGATACTTAAGGAAACGAAGAACAGACGTCTTCCTGGATTAATGTTACTTCCAAAAAAGAGAAGGTAATATTATATAGGGTGGAGAAAGAGGAGGTACACTAGTATTGATAAAATGGACTAAAAATGTTGAATGCTTGTACATCTCCGTGTACCATCAGCTGTAGCCTGTAGCTTATTGCACAGGGTTAAATGTCATTCTGAATTTAAACGATTCATTATCCCAAAATTATTCTATCATTTTTGGAAATGGGGAGCCAAAAAAAACTACTGTAACCTAATTCTGTGGACAGGAAATATTATCCTACGTGAGCTGAAAGTATTTAGGTTAGTAAATTTATGGTAAAATTTTACAAGTTGCCAATAAAACTCCAGCCAGCCATTTTTGCACGAAAAACCATTTTGAGTTTTTCATGCAAAAATGACTATGAAATAATAGGGCACTAAAAGAACCTTAAAATACCAATATAACTTCACCAACGGGTGTTGATTGGTTACAATTTTGCCGTATTAGCTATGGAGGGGAGGGGTATTCTTACCTTATAAGTCGTAAATGTTCTAATTTTTTTATTTGTCATTTGCGAATAGTGTTTATGGGGTTCAAATTAATGAGAATGAAGAGCTCTTTTCAAAAATGTAAGTTACAATTTCATAGTGTGTATTGGCAACTTATAAAATAATACGAAATTTTTATCATCACTCCGGTCTTTCTTCAGAGGTGAAATTCGTGTTTTCCCAATGGTTACTAAGGGTGCACTGTAGGCATTACTTAAGGTTCTTTGCAGCGTCCCTTCGGCCCCTAGTCCACCCTCTCCTAACAGTTGTTTCACAGTGCAACCGCGAGGTTTTCCTCCCGTTACACCTTTACAAAATCCTTTATTCTCAATTTTCCTTTCAGTGCTGAATGACCTCATAGGTCCCAGTGCTTGGCCTTTCGCCTAAACTCTATATTCTGTTCTGTTCTAAAGTGGGAGGTCTCAGGTGGGGGAACCAGCGAAAATTTTTTTTTTTTTTTTTTGTGGGGGGGAGGGTTGCAGGAATACAGTACAAGTGAACTACAAGGATGTTTCGGACCTACCCCTAACCAAAGGTGCCAGGTTCTTAGCTGGCCTGGGAGGCTTAACCCAACTTGGACCTCCACCTGATCTAACCTAGGGAAATGTAAATGAAAATGACTAGGCTGTGACCTAACCTCACTTAACCTGAGGTGGTAAGTCCTTACCAACCCCCCCCCCCCAACCTAATGTTACTTAGGGCACCGTAAATTATGAGAAATAGGGTTGGGACGTAACTTGACTAATAGCCTATAATCGTCATAACTGTTGTAAATTACTTGTTTCCACCATCTGATAACTTCCAGTTCCCACGGGGTGACTGACTGCTTGCTGGATGGGGTATTTAACCAAAAATCGAATACAGCTGTATTGTAATTTCTAATGGCTTTGTTGGTCAGATTCATCTAAAGCACATCAAAAACCATTAGGGAAAACCTGAATTTTACCTCCTCTTACAAAGAATTTGGGGTTACTTATGTATAAAAACAATGTCTTTTGTTGTTCCATATTTGATAGGTTTTGTATATAGTATTTAAGCAGGTACAGGTACATACGCAAATTTGTTCCAAAGGTATTACAAACAATTGCCTTTTATAATATTAATATCTTTCAGTGTGAGCTGGAAACAGGCCGAAACCCGTTGATGATGTGGTCAACCATGTTACACCTTGCTGCCCTGACTGCTGGTTGAGAACTTGGATTTTGGGTGAGTATTGTCATTGCCTTTCTCTTTTGCATAATTACAGTTGTTGTTGCCTTGCAGCTCGCATGTTATTCCTACAGAATACAAACTTAACGCTGTCTTTGCTGAGGCATGACTGCTTTTGTGGGCTGTTGTCTATGATGATAACTTTACAGTACTTCTCCAGTTAATTTTGTTGCGAGGGAATTTCCTGTCGTAGACCTCTCCGTGCTAGACAGTTGCCTGTGGTTTACCGGGGATGTACCAGCTTTTAACGAATGGTTCATCAGCAGTTGTGTCATACTCTGACTTTTATAGTACTAAGAATATTGACTTGTCAGGTGTCCATAAGGCTTAGTCATTATGGAAGTTCTGGTGGGAGTTTGGTCTCCCAAGGATTAAGGTAGTCCTGTCTTGGCCTTCCTAATTTAACCTGTTGGGGGAGGAAGGCCTTCAGGATTTCCTGAGGTAATTACTGATGGTTACAATTGTCAGCTTTATTGGAAAAAGATTTCCGACATGCAGTACAGTCGACTCCCACCTATTCGCGGTTCCGGATTCGCTGACTCAGCGATTCGCGGATTTCTCTGTGGAACATATATGCACGTTGTTCACGGAAAATTCGCTATTTGCTGTATCTTTCTCTTAGAAATATTCACTAGTTAATATATTTTCATATCATTCGCATGACTAAATGCACTCTTTTTGATAAAACTATTAAAATACTTGGGTATAAGTATTTTTAGAGGTTTTTTTTTTGTTTGAATGCTCAAAATAGGCAGTTCTAAGTATTTTCAGAGGGGTTTTAAGTATTTGTGGATTTTAGCTATTCGGGGGACGGGGTTGTGGTACACATCCCCCATGAATACCAGGGTTGACTGTAGTCTTTCCTGGAGAGATTCCTCCAGTGAATCTGGCTTAGTCTATGGTTCCTGACTCAACCAGTCCTGCAGTGGGGCGAGTAAGGACAACATAAGGAACAGTTAAAGTTAAAGCGCCATTAGTACTTTTCTTCTTTGTTTTCTACTTTGTAATCTGTCTCCACCTCAACCCCACTCTTTTTTCCCTTTTCAGGCAGGCATCAAGAAAGGAAAAGTCTAGTCTTTGCAAAAGAAGTCTTGATAGGCTTTTCCCTTGCACTCACCCCCTCAGGGGACGAGGTGCAGGGCTGGTGTTCGGCTTTCACCATGTAGGGTTGGCACCACAGTGCCAGCCTGCTTAGACTCAAGATCTGCTCCCATCTTGTCTCAGTGAGTTCCCAGGCTCACTTTGAGTCAAGGCTGTTAAGCTTGCTTGCTTGGTGCATTTGTTGCCCCACCGTGACTCTTTGGAGTTGCATAGAGAGGGGATTGCACGGCCCCTTTACAAGTCACGTACCCAGTCTGAAGATCGGGTTGACTGCTTCAAGGGGATATATTGCATTCTGGGCTGATCCATGGTTGGACAATCTTGGTGGACAGATAAGCAAAGTGATTCTTCTCTTATCAACTCCTTGGGGTCACAGAGAAGGTTTTGCACAGTCTGCTTAGTGAGGGGTTCATGTTGCCTGATACTAGTGGTGGACCCATGTCTGCCCAACACCAAACAATTCTGACACAAGCAACTCATCAGCGACTTTTGTCCAAGAGAAAAATAGAGAATGGCAAACTATCTCTCACCAAGAACCAAGTTCTCCCAGTGGAACAGCGCTTAGGATTGCCAGGGAAGGGAATCCTACCCTTTGACTCCAGTCACCTTCCTAGTTGCCTTCTCATACTAAACAAGATGCCTTATGCTGTGTAGATTGTTAGAGTAGTCTACCTGTCGTGCCCTTGAGAGGTGGAAGAGTTAAAAGACTCTCTTTAACTCTTCCACCTCGCAAGGGCACGGCAGGTAACCCACTCTGTAACAGTCTGCAAAGTATCAGGCATCTTGTTTAGTTGTTGTTGTTGTTGTGGTTCCCCAGACTCTGTTATGCCAGGAAGCCTGCACCGCGCAAGAAGGACACCACGCTTACTGGATCTGACCATAACTGTGTGGTAGTGTGGATGTTGTGTTGTTGTCTAAGGGCTGCCAAGTTAGGGCAATCTACTAAGAGATGTGTAATTGTGTGGGGACTAACTTGGCAGAGTGCACATATGTCTGTTTGGGTGTTGTCTATGCAGTGTTTGTAGGTGTTTAGTGATTGGTGATGACCACAGCGAAGTCGAGTCAGGTGTACTCTCTCCAATCTTGAAAGCTGTGTTTCTGTGCTGCTTATGTTGGGTGGGGGGGTGCCGAGTATTTTGTTGTTGGGAAGGTTATTAAGTGCTTGTCTGGTGAGGTGAGTATGGATGTGCTTTTTGTTTTGTGTGATGTATGTGGGTGGTGGTATAGAATTCAAGATATTTGTATAGTGTCTGTGTGGTGTATTCGCTATTTGCCTGTGTGTTGGAGGGTGGTCGTGAAGGTAATAGCATGGGCTGTTTGTGTTGTTTATGACTGATGCCAAGAATTGTGTGCCTCTCATGTCTAAGTGTTGCCTGATGGTGAGAATCTTGGTTTCGGCATGTAAGTGTTCTATTGGTGTGGATTGTGTACTGCCAAGGATGATTCTAAGAGCCTGCGGAGCATTGGGGAGCCACTCCTCCTCTTCTCCCCTCCCTTGTCTTCGCAGTGGGGTTGTATTGTGGACGTTTGATCCAGGCGGCCGTCGTTCCACCGCCGTCTGGAGAGGTCCCACGACGATGACGCGTCCACTCCGGAACCATCTTGTTTAGTATAAGAAGGCAATTAGGGGGGCAACTGGAGTCAAAGGGTAGGGTTCCTTTCCCTGGCAATCCCAAGCGCTGTTCCACTGGGTGAACTTGACTCTTTGTGAGAGAGATAGTTAGTCATTCTCTCGTTTTCTCTTGGAACAAGAGTCTCTGATGAGTCGCTTCTTGTTTTAGAATGCTTGGTGTTGGGCAGATATAGAGCCCATCCTTCTCACTCGAGCAACGTAGAAAGCTACTCTTTTTACCATCTCCCACTGGCATGCAAAGTTTGGAGTAGAGGGGTAACTTTCTTGCCTGTAGTGGTGGGTGCAGAAAACAAAACTGTTTTCTTAGCTGTTCTTCAGAATAGGTAGAGGCCTCTGCTTTAGGTCTTTGTCTTCTCCTCCTTAATACATAGAATAAATTGCACTTCTTTTTCAGATTAGCTTAGGCTTGTCTTTTCAAAAGTGGCGGAAGTGGTGTGGAAAAAAAAAGTGTCAGGGAATGCGACCAGCGGTTAGAGGCCAACACTCAACCTCTTATGGTTTTACAAGTCATTTTGATGAGTATAGCTCGAATACCCATCAAAGAGGGGACTTCTTACTCTCTTGAAAACTGAAGGACAAGTACTTTCAAATACCCATTCTTCATAACTTTGGGGAGTACTCAACTTTGCCAGAGGCAGAATTGTCTGCCAATTCACAATGCTATTTGAGACTGGCAACAGCCTTTTCCCAGGAATATTACATGCGTTCCACCTTAGCTTGCCTTAGGCTCTTATAAGGGTACGTGTATTTACTTAATACGATACCCTTAGGTTAAGAATCTTGATGGACTTCTCATATTTTTGTCACAGATGGAGGATTGCGATCAATAAAGTGAAGTCCAAAATCGTTCCCAAGCAGCAGGTCAAGTACCGTACCTTGTAGATGGCATCTTGTGTTAATGAGCTAAGGGAGGTATTGAACAATCAAATTTTATGACAATACGTACCATTTTCATTTGTCAAGCAGCTTACCAAATCAGTCAGCTAATTTAAATCTAAGAAAATATAAATAAATCAGAATATGCCACTCCAATCGTTTTTTCTTTTTAACTTGATTCTTATTTAAATTTTTATTCCCATCAAAAAAAACAAAAACACAACGAAGTACAGGCAGTTCGCAGTTAGCGGCCAGGGTTCCATTCCTGGCTGAGCGCGGCTAACTGAAAATCACCAATAACCGAAAATCAGCAATAGTAGCCCAATAAACTGCTTAACGGAGCCGTTAACAGCTTATTGTTGCCAATAAACTGCTTACCAGCGTGTTTGCAGAAGGCACATGAATAGCTTATGAGTTTTAAGGTTGGTAGTCACAAAATTTGATTGTCTTATGTGCATGACTTATTTTTATTTTAATAAAGTAGATGTTTAAGGCTTGTGTTTTGTGTTATCCTTTCTCATTTGTTGAATACGGAATTCATGCTCATCCATTACAAAAGCCTCATTGGCAGGATATGACCTTTTGAACAGCTTTGTAAATATACAGCAGTTTGTGTGTCTGATATGGCACTGAAGTGCCGATTCAGACTGCTCCTTGCTGAATTACTCTTTTAAAACAAGTGTTAAGGATGCGTTAGCTTTCTTTGGGCCCATAGGGGGGTTAGTGCCGTCAGTGCACCTCATGCGGGTGCACTGTAGGCGTTACTTAAGGTTCTTTGCAGCGTCCCTTCAGCCCCCAGCTGCAAGTCGTGTCATTCCTTTTACTGTACCTCCATTCATATTCTCTTTCTTCCATCTTACTTTCCACCCTCTCCTAACAGTTGATTCATAGTGCAACTGCGAGGTTTTCCTCCTGTTAACAACTTTCTGATCTTTTACTGTCAATTTCTGTTCCAGTGCTGAATGACCTCATAGGTCCCAGTGCTTGGCCTTTGACCTAAATCCTATATTCTGTTGTATTCTTTAGCTTTCCTTAGTAACAGAAACCTTCATAGGGGTTTCTTTATTGCCTTCAGTATCGCTTCAGTTTTGATCTGAATGGGGATTCTGCACACCTGAGATGAATTTTGTCTCAGGTGTACTGTATACCTTTCAGGCACACTTTGTTTGCACTGCACTGTTCTTGCAGAGTTTGCACCATGTTTAATGTTGCAATTTTCTTTAATGGTTGAGAGTCTCACGGTGGTGGATGAGTTGTTATACCGCCATCATGACTTGTTTCAAGTAAAGGTGAGCGGTCTTTCATACTTAATTCCTTTAACAGTGCAGGTGCTCAAGTAGATGGTTTGCTGCCGTCAAGTAGTCTGCATTATGCATTCCACACAGCAGAATGTTAATGCAG
Organism: Macrobrachium rosenbergii; assembly: GCF_040412425.1. Taxonomy (NCBI): domain Eukaryota; kingdom Metazoa; phylum Arthropoda; class Malacostraca; order Decapoda; family Palaemonidae; genus Macrobrachium; species Macrobrachium rosenbergii. The sequence goes on from NC_089752.1 coordinate 116,524,170, forward strand.
TTCAGCTCAGCTCTCAGTGTCTGTGTGTCAGGCATTTTGGTCCTTGATCTCTTGAATAGCGAAGTTTCGAGTACTTGAGTTCCCATATACTTGATGGGTAGAGACTTGGATTACTGAGAACATTGGCTTTCTCTTTCCACTTCCACTTCTCAGAGCAGTGATGGAGTTGGGTTTGTTCACTTGCAGAACACTTTATTGTGTTGATTGTTCTCATTCCTTAACTTCTTTAATAAGAGATAAACAAAATGTTTCTCACCCCTTCATCTTCTCTTGGCACTGGCATTTCCTTCCTAGTAGGCCTGTGATATAGGGGTTCCCAATCTGCTGTTACTCTGGTCTGAGCTCTGTGAGAGTGATCCAGCTCTCTTTCCTTGTCGGCCTCTCATTTGCCTTTTTTGATTGAGCATTTCACTTCCTGCAGCTTTGAGCCAGAATTCTCCAGCAGCTCTTGAGAGAATGAGTTTTCTCACAGAGTGGTAAAGATTATAATAGTGTGCCTTTTAACTTTTTCTGTGAACTTGCATCAAGGGAAGGGGGTCGTCTGTGAATACTGTAGTATCATAGAAGAAGGGGTTATATCTACTCAGAGCATATAATCAGAAGGTTGTAGACTTTTCCTTTTACCTTAGCTGAATCTGGTCCCTCTCAGTGTGTGTGACTTGAAGACTAGGGTTTGCCTTTACAGTCTTGTATCTGATTGAGTTAGACCTCTGCTCTTCATTGGAAGAGTATTTTTCAAGACTATTCCACTGTTGGGCAAAGTTTTTACACCTAGATTGTTCTTTATCAGTCGCAGCATATAATTGGGAAAATCTTTCGGCTTTCCATATCACATTCTGACAAGAGATAGAGTTTCCTCAATTCTTGCTTCCAAATCTAATATGGAGATCCAGATGAGATACTGCGTTGTTGGCCTGCATTTTTCAGTGTTTGAGTTATCCCATCCTGGAATTTGGAGTGATTTTTTCTATCATTAAAACTAAGTAACACTGGAAAGAATCGTTTGGCTTCGTATGGGTTCATCAAATTGTTCCTTCCTTTGAGGAGGTTACATTCCTAGAGCCTTATTACCTTCGCATTTTGGAAATGTAATTAGTTTTTTGCTATGCATTTCCTTAAAGAAGTGGAAGTGTAGTTTGAGATTGCAGCCTTTAGTCTGTTAGTTGTAGAGAGTACAGTTTTTTCTTGACCCAAATGAAAGAGCTGACTTGTGGTGTCTTTCCTTGATTTTAAAGCCTGGTCTTGAGTATTAGGGAGCATGAAGGTATAGGGGCATATCTTTGTTTCAATGCAGTAGATATTCTTTTAATTTTAACTGCCATTTTAGATTGTCAGACCTTTCTCCGTAAGGCTGCTCTTACCTTGTCTTCTACCCGAGAGCCTTACTGACTGGGATCCATCTTCTGGCAGCAGTGCAATCCAGAAAGGACCCTAAATCAGGGTAGAATGTTTTGGGTGTCCTGTAAGAAACCTTTAGTTTGCTTGGCAGAGCCAATTCTTTTCTAGCTATGCTAATGCACCATCCTTATCTCAGTGTAGGTATCAGGTTTCCGTAACAGTAGGCGAGATTCATCCTAAATAATAAAAGTTTTCATATTTATTATTTGGATAATTAATTACTGTTAAAGTAGAACCTACCCAGCCTCCCCAAGACTTAGTGGGCTGTCCGAAATTATTCCGATGAGAACTAAAACGATTGAGACACACCTGGTGGACAACAGGTGAACTAGACAGTCATCAGGGTCAGCCCAACCAATCTTCTTTTCATTTTGAATGCCAGTTGCACCTGCCAGTGCAAAGATATGGCTATCTTTAACATTAGGTAAGTAGCCAAATAATAAATTTTATTATGAAAATTATGAAAAGTTACATACTACTTTTAAGAAACATGTATGGCTTCCAATTGAGGGCCATGGTGGATTCTGATGACTTCATCTCCATTGAGTACTGTACTAACTGAAGATCTGTGTTAGCTTGATGAAATGCAGAATCAGTTTGATTTTCCATTGTACTTTTGTCTCCAATGTCTAATTCTCTTTCTTTATTCATTGAGTGTTGTGCTTGAGATTGATATTGCTATTCCTCAGCTTTCTAATTAAGGTTGAAATTATTATCACTGTTGGCTTTAGGTGTGAATTTGGTTGTCCCCTATGTCTTGTAGTGGTTTGAGTGTATGGGGACAGTTTCCTAGAGTATTTGGTCTTACTGATGCATTTGGTTTGTCACTTTGGCTTTTTGTTGTGAAGCACTGTCAAATGATCTCTTATTAGATTTTTATTGCTGATCTCTTCCTGTCCAATTCTTTATTGGTATGGTTCATTAAGTCCTCAGATTTTAGGGTATCAATGACTTCACATATAATTCCATGGAATTATTAGGTGATTACAATTCTTCATTACTGTTCCCAGTGCTACTGCATGTGTTGCTTTTCTAGCATTTTCTGTGGACATTTTTTGGCTCCAAATTTACTTCTTTGATGGTCATTTCTGGTGTGTCTTGCAATATTTTGAGTTCTGAATTGTACATATAGGATTAAGAGACTTTGGATCTTGCGTGATGTTTTTGACCACAACTGATATATTTTGCATTCCACAATTCCATCTGTTTGTGGTTGTGACTTTGTCCCAGTTTGTGCATGCTTCAAGCAGTTTTCATATTAGAGTGGTTTGTGATTATAAGGTGTGATTTTTACATTCTTCCTTATACTTAGTACTGTTTGTTCCTACGGGAATACAAACCAATGCTTTTAAAGTGGAAAATATCTATAATTCATAACTGAATGGTTGATTGAAATTAGTTATGAGGTTAGCAAATGGTGCTATTGAGTGAGCGAGGTTCTAGCCAAGTTCCCAGCATGCAAGGTGTCTCTTTAATTTTTCATCTGTATGGTGAGAAGTACTACCAATGTCACTTCCTTGGATGACCATAACTGAGTTACCAGTAATTTCCTCCTTTAGCTTGTTTTTTGTTTGTATTTGTGTTGTTTTGTTTTTGTATTTGTTGCAGTGTTTTTTCTCTTGATGAATAAAGAAGAGGACCATAGATGTAAGGGTCTAGGGTGACCACATGGATGCTTCATGTCTCCTACATCTGTAGACAGACATAAGTTTTGTGTTCATTGTTGAGGAAAGGTCTATGTCCGTTCTTACCCTTGTGAGAAATGTGTAGATTTGGCTTCTCCTCATTGGGAAAGGTTTAGAAAGAGGAAGAGAAAGGACACAGTGCATTCGCCTTCTTCATCAGGGAGTTTTAATCCATCGATGAAGTCGATGGATTCTGCAGGTTCCTTTCTTCCATCATTTTTTATTCCCTTACTACTGTCCGAGAGTGCCTTTCATGAGCCAAGGGTTAACTTTCCCCAGCCCAAGAAATCATGCCTTTTTCGTCTAATAGGGTAGCCTCTTTTAGGGTTGATGTCCTCATTGTGCATTTTCCCCCTCAGTTAATAGTGACAAGTTATTTCCTTCAGATATCTTAAGAAAATGTGGCATAAACCAAATGTCCAGATAGCCCATTCTTTTCCACCTTTCTCCATACTTTGATAGAGAAGAAGAGCAGAGAACTCTCATCTCCCGAGTTGTCTGTGGTGGTAGTTCCTGTTGATAGTAACTCATCCACTAAGCCCACAGCTCATGTGATGCCCACTGTTACTAGACAGCATGAACAATCGCTGGAAGTTGTCCTTCCTTCTGATCTTCCTCTGAACAAGCCTTCCTCTTTGGTACTTTACAGGTTCTGGTCATTGGGCTGCAGGCATACTTCATGATATGAGGAAAAGGGGAAGGTCTTCCTCTTCTTTTTCATCATTGTCATTGCCTCTGTCGTCATCCTCAGCTTCCTCTTCCTGACACTTTCCTTCCTCACACAGACTGAAGAGGAGGAAAGGTAAATCTAAATGTTCTCATAGGAAATCTAGATGCTTATCTTGATCCATGGAATATAGTAGTGATAGAAGGTCTTAGACACATCACTCTCATACATCCTCCAGTGGACAAAGAACTTGTTCTTTTTGGGAATGCTCTCTCACTCCTCACACTCAAGTCTCGAGACGGGGTGTTGGGGGAGGCTTGTCACCTCGCTCTACCTCGCTCCTCAAGGGAGTCTCTGGGAAGCAGGGGCAGGCACCACAACTATCTTGTGCAGAAGAGGCTCCCATCTAGAGGACATGCAGATTCCTTATGCCTCTCATGCATGTGTTTTGCCTATTACTGAGGTAGAAAGTTGAGTAATTAATGCTCAGTCTCATTCAGTGCCTGTCTCTTCAAATGCCAATGATAACAAGAGATAATGGCTTGAGGAATATCTCCGATCCATGTCATTGAATTTTCCTTTGCAGGAAGTTTTCCTGGCTCTTCCAGAGAATATCAGCATGTCAGCATTTCTAGTCTTCAAGAAACTGCTTTTGAAGCTGAAAATGGGTCAACGCATTCCTTAGGACCTGCGCCCCGAATTAGAACAACATTTTCAGGAGGTTATTGCATTCATTCGTGACTGTAATAACCTAGGAAGGGTTGTCTGCCTATGGTCTTGTCTACATACTTGTCTATGGGAGGCCTTCTGGAGACATGTCCATTGGTTAAGCTCCCTTGGTTACAGTTGGCATGTGGTGTTTTTGAAGAGAAAAACTTTTGTTTGTAGACCTGGTAGTTCTCTTGCCTCCAGCAGATTGTGCAAACTCCTTCCTCAACTGCATTCACCACAGAAGATTTATTATGATCCAGAGGATGCAGATTCCATTCCTCTTCAATTAGATTCTTCAATCGGTAACTGACTAATGACTTACGTGTTGAGAGGTTTTGTCAGGGAGGCTTAACTTTCAATGCTCTGAGGTGAAATATCATAGAGTATGTGGCTATGTCTGACTTTCAAGCAATTTTGTGGCTTGATCCAAGGCCAAACTTAAAAACTATGCTTTGGAGATTATTAGTGTCTGGAGGAAGGGCTCCCTCTTTTCTTGCTTATCAGTGTTCGAACCAGTTGACTGACACCATTCTTTGCAGGAGACAAGGTTTTCTGTGTTCTTTCCAGGCAATCATCTAAGGATCAAGCACTTGCCCCTAGAAATAGTTCAGTGATCAGTGCCTTGCTCCTTTGACTTAAGAATTGTGTGGACAATGCAATCAAGTGAACAGACCCTAGGGACTTTATCCTCAACCGAACTGTGTCTTTTAAACATTCTGATAAGTCCTCAGGTCCTAGACTGTCAAATTCACCAAGATCCTCCTCCTCTAGCACAGCAAAGAGACTTGTCTATCAGAAACCAAGACAGTCCACACGAGCTTCTACATGTAAGAAAGTTGTTGAAGCTTCCCTGCTTCAGCATCACCTAGGAGAGGAGGGAAAATTGAAAAGCTAGGGAACTCATGCTGAGGTTAGCAGTTCCCCTCCTCCACTGCCAAGAGTAGAGGGTTGCCTCTCTTGTGCTTTGTCTAAGTGGCAGCAACTGGGAGTAGAGCCATGGATGGTTTCTGAGCTGTATGATGGTTACAGAACACCATTCCCAGGAAGACCTTGCCTTGACAGAATAGGTAAAGGCAGTGTTAGATAAAGATGTTGTAGATGCAGTAAACCAACAACCTCTAAGCTTCTACAGCTGGTTATTCTTAGTGGAGATAGTGGTCAGGGGATGGAGACTAGTAATCAACTAATCATTCATGAACAAGTTTGTTAAACAGACTCCTTTCAAGATGGAAATCCCCCATTCATGTCAGCTTTTGTCACACAGAGATATTTCATGCTTGTAATGGATCTTGTGGATGTGTATTTTCAGATACACGTTCATCAGGATTCTTTGAAATTTGTACATTTCATATGCGGAGAAATGATCCTCCCATTCAAGGCTCTCTGCTTTGGAAGTTCCTCAAGTTTTCACTTGTGTTCAACTGGGTTTTGGTTTTGGGCCCATTTGAGAGAGATTCATCTATAAAGGTACCTTGACAATTGGTTAATCCTAGCTTCATCAGCTCCGCATTTAATTCAAGATAAGGATCATGTTCTTAGCCTTTGCAAAACATTAGGCAATATGGTAACAAATCCAGCCTCTTTCCCAGACAACAGAAAATGTACTGTATCTGGGAATGCTCCTGGACTTTGTCAAAATGAAAGCCTGCTCAGCATTTTCCCACACATTCAAGTTCAGGGAATTAGCATGCAAATTCCTCTCTCAATAGGAGCAACTGGCTGAGATTTTGCAATCTATTCTCAGTCACTTTTCATCTCTAGAGAAACTTTTAGCCCATGGTTGCTGTCCCCTTTGATCTCTCTAGTGGTAACAAACAGGTTTGGTCAGCTCACCTCCATTCTCCTCTTCATCTCGTCCCATTGAACCAGAAAGTGAGGGAAGATCTTCAGTGGTGGTTAACTAACAAACAGTTGGAAGGGGTTCCCTTATTCTCTTCTCGAGGTAAACAAAAGAATTAGCCCCTTGCACATCAACGTTTTGGAGGTGTTAACTGCGTGGCTAGCTCTGCCTTTATTTCAAGACAAGATAAAAGATCACTCTGTCGTGTTAATGAGCAACAACACCACATTCCCAACCAAGAAGAAACCATATCTCAGACTCTGCTATATAGCTGTGATCCATGAGTAGGCAGCTTTCCACTGAGTAAACCTATTAGTCGGGTACAATCTGGGTATCCAAAATGTGCTAGTGGACCAGCCTGATCTCCAAGGGCCAGGTGGTGGGTATGATGTGGTCTCTTCATCCTCTGGTAGTGAAAAAGTTGTTCAGGATGTGAGTCTTCCTCTACTAGATCTGTTTCCAGCAAGGCAAAATGAAAAACTTTCATCACTATGGACATATAGAGGACTCTGGTACCTTTGCTGTTGCTGCAGGCAGAGTGGTATTTAGATCTGCTTTCCCTTCTGACAGATTCCAAGGGAGCCACCCCTGTTGCCCACCCTTCTTCATCAACCCCACAATCAAAGGTACCATCAGTCAACTCCCTTCAACATCACTGGAGGTTATTCAGCTTATCCTCTGATGGAGAGAGTTTTCTAGTAAGGCTGCACAGGGGGTGCCAGGATATCTTCACAGATTGTCTATCAATGTCTGTTACGGAAAGTGGGCCATTTTTGTGATTGGTGTCCTGGAAGGGATATGTATGGATCCCTTCCTTCCCTTTCCTTTCAGAGCACTAAATAGTATGTGCTAACCATCAGTTTAGATACGGATTAGTACGTAATGAGCAAACGGTTCTCGGTAGCATAGACTGCCGCTCCTTCGGTCACCTCCCTATACAGTACTGTTCTGGTCCCCTTATAAGCAGATTTGAGGGGTTTTTAGGAAAATTTTTTTCTAAGTGGAATTTTTCTACAGCTAGTTTTGGGAAACCACCTACATAGTAAGGAAGTCTCAGATTAAAAGGCCTTGGTATGTATTCCTATGGGAACAAATACCAAATTTTTAAAATCAATATATATTTTTGCAAGGTATACAAACCAAAGCCTTTTGATATATATCCCACCACTGCTACCCTGCTTAATCCTAGAAGTAAAAGATTAAATGATGCTTTACATGCTAGGAGCATGTATGGAACCCCCACTCATTCACTAGTGCCACCAAAAGGCTAACCTTATAACTACATATGTCTATTATTCAACTGTTCAACTATGCACGAAAGATATTCTCAACTTACAAGACTTTGGCTTGTATACCTAGGAAAAGTGGGTTAAAATTTCCTTTTAAAAAATTAGGTATATGTAATTCAGTGGTGAGGTTCAACATTATACAGGTACAGTACTTTGTTTTCAACCCAATTTTAAAGTTGCAGTTTGAAAAGTAAAATCTAAACCTTATCATTAATAAAGAAAATCTTTCAGGCCAGCTTGTGAGAGCTAAAGTTAGCTCAGTGGTCTGGTTAAACTACCAAGTAATAATTGCCATTTTTGTTGATACGTATTCTTTTTTTGTCTTGGGCTGGTGTGTATTTCCAGGGCTTGTACATTTTCATACCTTTATTGAGGTGTTCAGCTTCATTTTCATTATTTGGAAAATTACTGTGCCTTGATGAAACAGCAATTCATTGTATTGCATTTTAACACAGACATTTATATCATGGATTTTTGTAATTGACAGATACTCCCTGGTTGTTGAATTGTAGCTGTTTCAATTGACCCCTTGTTTTCTGTGGTCTGTCTAAAAAATGTCTCTTTTAGATGGTCACTATTTTAGAAAAATAAAAAACATTCAGGCAGTGGCGATACTCATGTGTCAGTTTTGAGAACTGTAAACCTTCACCGGGTAAGGTTCCTTGAATTATTCGGAGAGAAGTCTTTGGAATTTTCCATTCTGTACAGTATAGTGATCATCAACAATGGGGTAAATTTATTTATCATAGACCAAAAGTTCTATTACAAAGCTATTTTAAACAACAGCTTGGCCGTATACATAGATACGCACAAAGCCTTGAAGGTCATCAGTCCATCAGGCTTTCACTTTGCACGACTGCAGCAGCTACTCCGAATAATGCAGATGAAGAGGCAAGCTGTTCGGCCTCATCCTCCTTCATGTTCTAAGAGTGGTCGAAATCATGATCAAATCATCCACAGTTCGTTGTCTGTTAGTTAATCCAGGCACTGCAAGGAGGAAAAAATGGAAAGTAGAATAACAATTAACCAAAGACCAGTCTTAGTGTGGATTCTGTGCATTGACCTGGGCAGTAAGATAACACCTGCTGGAGTAAACAACCTCAGTATCATTGCCTGTGGTTCCTTGCATCACGAGCCCTCCCACATCACAAATACTGGACCAACAAATTTCGGGAACTCATAAGAATAAAACTGTAGAAACGGAGAAATCAGAAATTAAAAAAGAAAAGCATAAAGAAAATTTTTCAGCAAAAATGGAATAAAAAAGTAGAAGATGAAGTCAACTGAAAGATGAAATAACACAGTTTAATTATATGGTGTGATATCTTTGAAGGGATGCATATACTGTATGGTGGTAGAAACAAAATATACAAAGAATAATTGAAGATAAGAAATAACTCCAGCTTTAGCAGAAGACAGGCAGGGAAGATGATAGAAAGGTAGGTATACAGCGGGTAGAGGGCAGAGGCTAAAAGGCAGGTGGCAAGGGCAAAATAGAGGGTTTGGGAAGAACGGAATCCGAATTTCAGCATGACATATGGAAGAAATAAAATGGTGAGGGTAATAAGAAGGTGGAGGAAGATGGACAAAATGAAAGAAAGGAACACTGAGTGATTAAATAAGATACAAAAAGATACTGTACATGTATGAAGGAATGATGAAGGCAGTATTTCAGAAATCTACTTAATGGAGAGATTAAAAATGAACAGTTGTTGACATGACAGAGGAAGGATCAACAGAGAATGTTAGGTCTCAAAAGGATAGAAGAGTTCTTGAGAAGAAGAAAACTTTGAAGCTCCAGAAGAACCACTCCTTGATGACCTGACCTGAATGTAAGAACCTAATAAAGGAAGAGACAGGACCTACAGGGTGTGAAAGCGTAACATATAAATGAAAATGGATGAACCAAAGTGTGAAAAGTATGGTGGGATAAGATTGCATGGACATGGTACCAAAATATTAGAGAAGCTGCAGAAGAAATGGCTGAGAAGTTTCAGAATTGACAATTGTCATTTTGGCTTTAAGCCATGGAAATCGACAAAAGAGGCAGTCTTTGTAAAGACTCAACTACAGAAGTACCTTGCTAAAAGGAAGAGGTATCAGAAAGTCTCACTAATCTAGTGAAGTTTCTGTACCATAAGCAGATTTAGAGTGAAGACTGGCAGGTATATCAGAAGAGTTTGTGATAAAGATTGTTCACCAAGGATTAGTGCAATTCTTTTGTTGTTATTTCCTAATGATAGAAGAATATACAAATGAGTGTTGCAAGGGAGTCCCCTGAGAAAAGCTATATGCAAATAAGCTAGTGATGATGGCAGAATCAGAGGAAGAGGTTGTAAAATTATTTCAAAGATGGAAGATTAGAGTTTACAGGAAATAATTGAAAACCACTGTAAAGAATGTAAAGGAAAAAGTAGTCAGAAGAGTGACAAATGAGGATCCTCTGAGATAGTTGTGGGATTAATTGGTACGAGCAATGCTGTTTATCAAATGTAGCATATGGTACCATCAGAGCTGCTCAGGACTGCAAAGTATAATTGGAGCACATAACAGTTTTCTGATGCCCATAATGTAAAAGAAGGGAAAATGAGAAGAGATCCATGTGGTGGTGAAAGAGCAGGCCTTAGAAGAGGTTAAAAACTCATGTTCTGTTTTGGGAACCTGCTGGGCTGTGAAATAGAAATTTTAAGGGAAGTAGGAAAAATTGTAGTATCAGCAGGGATGAATTACTGAGAGATTGCTTACTCCTGGTAAATAGCAGTAAGTTTGTAGGTCTGCATGGGGTTGCAGACTTTAAGGCATCCAAAGGTTGGGCATTTTGGTTCAAGATTCAACCTGGGCTTCCCAACAAGAAGACTCACGGCAAAACTTTGGAGGGAAGAGAGGAGTTTCAGCAGACATTGAAAGACTTGAAAAAGGAATGCCTTGTTTTAAGTCAATTTTACAATGCTGACAAAACTGGTCTATTCTATCACTTCTTGCCCTGGTTTGTTCTATCACTCCTTGCCCACTAACATCTTAGCTGACAAGAAGGAAAAGAATTTACCTGGTAGAAAGCTTTTGAAGCAAATTGTGTCTGCTTTGTTATGTGCAAATGATTCTGGTGGGTATTGTTGCAAACCAGTGGTACTTGGATATGAAAAGCGACCAAGTGGCCTGCATGGGGCTGATGGATAATCTCCCAGTGATTTAGTATCATCCCATAGAGCCTTGGTTCACTTCCAATATCATTTCTGTTGGTTCCATAACCACTTTTGTAAGGAAGTTGTTTGTCATCATCAGACATAGGACCTTTGAATTGCTAAACATCGGGTGAAGGTTTGCTTCTCATCTACAATGCGCCTGTTCATCCTACAATAGCCCTGTTGGCTGTTGACAAAAGTTGTAATAGGGTAGTGTTTTTGCCTCATATAACTGCACTTCTACAGCCGATGGACCAAGGTGTTGTTATTGCAAGAATATAGCTATAGTACACTGGAAAGAGTTACTTGAGGAGGTGGTAATGTTGTTTGAGAATGAATCTGTGAAAGTATTTGCTGAAATCTGCCATCTACAACTCTGCCAGTGCTTGTAAGGACATCACTACACAGTCCCTGGAGCAAGGTTGGAACTGTATCCTGAAGGGGGGGAAGAGGGCATGAGTGACTTCCAAGGCTTTAACGTGGAAGACTTGCATGCCCAACATGCCAAGAGAGGTGACGATATTCCCGAGGATGATGTATGGATGGCTGGATGACAATGTTGGTGATCCTGGCTTCCAACTTTTGTCTTGATGGTGAGATAGCTGCTGCAATAGCTGCTGGTGAGATGGAGGAGAAAGCCTGTGAAAACAACACTGGCAACAGATCTGCATCATAACCAGCATGGTTGTATAAATGTACGTACATGGTTAGCAAATTTATGGAGAATCCCAAAATCAACTGTTAACACCTTCCCCAGGGTGTTGGAGTTTGCCAAAGATATTTGAGAAATGTGGCAGACGGTGATTGTGCAGCAGAATCATTATTCATATTGTCTGAGTACCCTTGGCAGCTTCTTCGGATCCCAAGCCCCCTTGCACCCAAGCCCATCACCATCCACATCTTCAGCAACTCAGTCATTCAGCTCAGAAATGTAGGCAAATATTTAGGCACCCTTTGTTCATTCATGATGCAGTGTGTTGGAGGAGGGCAGGAGGAGGACTTGTAAACCTTCTTGCAATTTTTTAAAACTATTGTCATGTATAGAGAGAGAAAAAGTTTGGTTCTTATTTTTGAAGTGTATTATTTGTGTGTCGTGTATAAGCATATTATATATACATATCTGGTTATAGATATGGGAAAAGAAGGTATAGTTGATTTTGGTCTAACATCAAGTTTTCAGTTGAAAGTTTGTTGGTTATTGTTTCGAAGTGTATTTAGTGTATTTGGTTATGCAGCACTGTAGTATGGTATTGACAAAGCAGGGGTAAGGGTATGAAGTTGCCGTTTTACGCTCAGAGTGTTTTTTCACCATATATGGGAATTTCCATTATCCAGCAGGGCCTGGAATGTATTGATCCAGATATGGAAAAGATTGGTAGTGTGACAAAGACCCAACAGGAAGGCCAAGAAAATATGTGAGGAAGGACGTAGCTCTCCGTAACTAGATGAGAATTCAGGCAGAAAGTCCACAAGAAAAGAGACTGTAGTGAAACTTATTTCATGCTGAACCCTGTAAAGGACAGTGACGCTGGTGTAGTGTGTAAGGAGTTGACATTCTATAAACAGATGAGAAGGTATTCATCAATAAAAATTATTCATGTATAGACATTTACTCTTAGTTTGTTGAGTTAGGAGGCTTTTCTACTACAGTATACTGTACTGCATTCCTTCTGGTTCGCCTTCTAGTTCTGTGTAATATCCAGATCAATTCATCAAAAAGAATTCCAACTTAAAAGGACGAAAAGTGGAAGAATGAGAACTTTGAACAGCTGAGAATGAAAAAATAATTGCAGCTAGGACCAGATGGAAACTGCTGCAAAAACCCTTCAATACTGATTACAGTGTGCATTATTAGGCACACCGTAAGCCCTACAGGGTCAACTAGAAGGTATAAGTTTCTTGTTCTTTTACTTGTTAATAAGTTGCATCAACTATCTGTCATATAGAGCCATGTGCATAAGCAAAATAGAATCTTTGTTGTAGATATGATCGTAATATGATTAGCCAATTGTTTCAGAAGCCATTTTTTTTTTTTTGTGCTGGTGATGTACTGTCACATGATGTTACTTTTGTTATTGTTTCATGTTTCTGTTATCTTTAGCTTTATAGGACATAGTTTGTGGGGTGGTTCATGAAAAACTCATCATATTTGTTCCAACGTTCCTTTTTGGATTTGCCTCTTGTTGTATAGTATTTTAACCTCTTATGTTTAGAGGAGGCAGTTTTGAAGATGATACGATGGTTACAAACACAGTTGACATACATATGTACAGGTAGTAGGATATGGTTTCATACAGTTCCATTGGCTCTTGATCCACAGTACACATATTTGCACATGTAGAATTTTACACTTTGGTCCATGACTTTGATTTTCAAGACTAGACTTTGCCCAGAAAATTTTATTTTTGGCACTATAGAAAAGAACATTTACATTTATATTACTGGATATTACAGATTTCAGTATCTTTGCAGTTTTTTTACATTTGGAACGGCATCAAGGATCATGTTTCTTATAATTCTTGTCATATATTTACTGTTCATTATGTCTGTTGAATTAAACTGTGTTATAAATTTTGTTGTATATGCCATAATATTATTATACTGTCATAATTTAACTGATTTTTTGCACTGATTTTAATAATCAACCCATTTGATTAGTGTAAAAGATATGAATAAGATGAGTATCTTGGTTTTAACTCCTTTTTACTGTTGAAATCTTGGAATGATTCTCATTCACAAAACCAACTAAAAACATATTAAGGTTGACCTCTATTATTCGTTGTCTTTGAACTTTCAGTATTGTCATGTTTCAAGCTCTGTTAAAGACAATATTGCCGGGACATCATGAAGGATGAAGAGGCCTGCAAAAATAGCCATACAGAACCCAGTACCAAAAAAAAAAAAAAAAAAACAGATGTGAAAGCAGTAGCACTTACATGCAGCAAAGTTTGTAACTACGCTCATTCAACTGTTCAGCTATGCAAAGAAGAAACTTTCCACTTACAGGAGTCGGCTTGTTTTCCTATACTCGTAGGAGCAAATCCATATTTGTTGAAGGTCAGTATCTAATGTAGAAGGTTCCCTTTCTGAAATGTAGGAGTTTAAAAATATGCCAGAAAATTACAAATAACGGAGATGAATCTCTCCTTTCTGGTGTGTCCCAGAGATTGTAACTTTGTGTAGCTACTGTAATGGTAGAGCGCGGCTTGACAAGGGGACGTACTAACTCATTAGAAAATGACTACTTGTGATAATGCAACTGGAAATTAAATGGAACAACAAAAGTTATGGTAATTTGGCCCTAGCAATATATAAACTGTGAACGATACAAATTACATTTATGTTATTTCTCTCTGATGTTCCCAACAACCAAGGGGCTGGTGTTTGGAGAGTGAAATTTGAACACTCTCATTAGATGTTTTGTTTTCAACATTGCATGCATTCTCTACATTGGCTTCATCGAGAAGAGATAAAATTGCTTCCTTAGTATTTGCATATACAGTATGTGTATTATTTGGGGTAAACCTTACTGACTTTTAAAGTTAGCTGACATCTTTGTGCTTTAGATGTAATCAACATTCAAAATAAACAAAAGAATAATGCTTTGCTGACACAGATGGACTGTCTGTAATCACCTGTTTCCTACCAGGTGGTGTTGGACTGTTTACTTTCTTGTTGGAATTCTTCATGCCATGTCCCTGTTCGTATGGTGTGAATTGGCTGTTCTAATTTTGACTAATGTTGGTAGATTTTCTCTTGTATGGCATTTTGCTTGTCTCCTGTTTTGCACTGTGTCATTTACAGCAAGCAGAGATAGAAGCTTTAGGTTCTGTAGGAATGAGTTTTGTGTAAATTAGATACATTTGGTTGGACATGATGGTTACACGGTGTGCGTTACCTGTTTGATTTTCTTCTTTTTTTGAAGAACATAAGGAGTGGTCTAGTGACAAGATGAATAATTTTCAAAGTATTGGAAGACTGATAGGCCAGTAGATTACATAGGCAGTTAGTGAAGTCAGGCCATAAGTCTGCTCTATCTATTCCTCCTCCTTCTGGTGTTGCCCCTCCTCCTCATGACTGGACTTTTTGTCGTAGGACATTTCGTCACCAGATATTTTGTTGGCGTGTATTTGTTGAACAAACCTTTCATCATTGGATGTTGTGTCGAATTGAAGTTTCGTCGAACAGATATTTCAGTGTTGGACGTTTCTTCGAATTTAAGGATGTCTTGTTGAGTAACCAATGGCTTTTCTTTTATTTTTTATATCTTTAAACAACTCCTTTTTCATCTGTGCATCTCCCAACTACCTATTGTATTGTGTTTTTACTAACTCTTGGCAAACTACCACTTAAAACTTGGTCTGTTGTTAACTTCCAATTTATTTTTTTTCACTTCATGGATTTCTTTTTAAAGGAGTTTTTATTATTATGGACAAATAAAACGTATTCAATAAAACCATTAAATATTGGAATATAATATACATATACAGTATTCAAATTATGGTAAAACTTACAAATTGTATGCAAGGGCTTTAAGTACTGCAGTCTATCTAAGTTTTCATAGTCATTTGAGAGCTTTTGTAACCTTTCATTAACAGTTGCACATGTAAAGTCACCAATTCGGCGCCAGGATAGTGTTTCGGCGGCGCCATTAATTAAGTCTCCGCTGAGCTTGTTTTCTTTGGTGACTTCCCGTTTTCTTCAAGCTAAATTAGTCACGCCTAAAACGTGCCAGGTCACGCATTTTTATCATTTTTACTTTATGGTATTTATACGAATGTCACACATTGTGTATCACATGTTTCTTCATTCACAGGCATCAAGACTGTATCTATATTGTGTCTCTGTATGTTTCGTATTGTAATTCGTACTTGTTCACTGTATATTATTATTTATTGTTTCGACCTCAGGTCACAGTCAATTCCATTGTCTCTCACGGCCCGGCGTCAGTCGGCCGCAATATAAGCCGCCTGGATCTGTAATAAACCAGCAGTAACCTTTACCTGCTCGTTTCTTTGACACCTTACAGTGGTGACCCCGGGTATCCCGGAGCCATTAGCGGACTCACACGGCGACTCAGTCTTGGCTCCAGGGTTTCTCCAAAAACGCTCTTAGCGGCCTAAACACGCGCTGTAACCAGCGTTTGAGCGTGCTGACTCTCGTCGGCGTACCCCATCAGCGTCACTAGCGGACCCACACGGCGCACGAAAGTGCGTACTGACGCGAGTATCCTACTCCAGTAAGGGGTCAAAGGAGCGAGCATGGACGCGATATCCCCTCCTTCATGCAGTTAAACGCGACCCCGCGGACTCCGAGGTTTACCTACCTCCCATCGCAGCGCGCCCCCCCGCATCGAGGCCCTCCCGCAACTCCACACCAGCGCCCCGAACACACGACGGCCGGGCAACACAATCGCGGGCCGCCCTCACCCTAAAGCTGCCGCCGTTTACGCAGGGCAACCCATCGAGATGGCTGCGCAGGGTGGAGAGCCACTTCAGAATCGCGGACCTCACGGACGAAATCCTACAGGCCGACACAGTGCTCAACGCCCTTCCGGAGGATGTGTACAACAAATTCATCTCGCGGGTACCCGAAACACTCACCCTCACATACAGCATTACAAAGAAGTTCCTCCTCGAAGCTTGCTCCCTGCCCATCGCCGAGCGGGCCGCCCGTGCTATCGACCTTGCCAATAACCCACGCCACGACCTCGATCCAAGAGACGCTTGGGGCATGGTCGTAGATCTCCTGTCAACACCAGTCTCGGGTGACACGAACAAGCGGCAGGAGATAAGCTTCGTACGGGAAATTTTCCTTCGCCAACTCCTCCCGGAAGTACGCAACCAGATCGCTCACCCCTACACCATGCCTGTCGAGGACCTCATAGAGGCGGCACAACACCTCACAGACTCCGTCAAGGCTTCACAACGGCTAAAACCGGCCACTCAGCCGGTCAGCTCCGTCCAGCCTGAAGAGGACGTAGAGCAGCCCGTCAACGCCATCGCCAACAAACGTCCACCGAACCACAGTAGACGGTGGTCCCCGGGCTTCTGTCGCTATCACAAGTGGTTCGGAAAGGACGCCCGAAACTGCCTGCCGCCCTGCTCGTTCAACCGTTCAAAAAACGGGGGTGGCGGCGGCCAGCAGGACAGGCCGCCATGGCAGCCGAAGAACCCAGGGCCTCAAAAACAGTAGGTTTCTACGTCCGCGACACCGTCTCCGGCAGGATGATGCTGGTCGACACAGGAGCCTTCAAGTCGGTCTTCCCAGCATCCAGAGGGACCGCAACCAGACACCAGACCCGGCCGCCTTCCTGACGGCCGCCAACGAACCCCATCCTCTCCCTACGGCACCAGGCTCCTGTCGATCTCCATCCTTGGCCAGAATTACTCCTGGGACTTCATCGTCGCGGACGTAGGAACCCCACTCCTGGGGGCCGATTTTCTGGCGCACTTCGGCCTACTAGTCGACGTGGGGCGCAAGCGCCTCCTCGATCCCGACTCCTGCCGATCTCTCCCGTTAACGGCGGGACCCAGACCCACCATCAGCGCCGTCGCCCCCACCAGTACGCACACCTTCTGTCGGAGTTCCCGAGGTGTTTAAGCCCGAGCCGCCAAGTCCCCGGGGCCCCAGCCAAGCACGGCATATACCACCATATAGTGACTAAAGGGCCCCGACACATGCGGTTCCGCAGGCTTCCCCCTCAGCGCCTGCAGGAGGCGAAAAAAGCATTCGCGGAGATGGAACGGATGGGCATCTGCAGAAAAGCCTCCAGTCCATGGGCCTCCCCCCTCCACATGGTGCAGAAACCGGACGGCTCCTGGAGACCCTGCGGCGACTACAGACGGCTCAACATTGCAACGGAGCCCGACCACTACCCTCTGCCCAATATGCAAGACCTCACGGCCTCCTTTCACGGGGCCAAAATATTCACTAAATTGGACCTTCTTAAATCTTATTTTCAGGTACCTGTTGCGCCAGAGGACATACCAAAGACAGCCATCATCACGCCCTTCGGGTCCTATGTGTTCGCCTTCTCCACCTTCGGGCTGAGGAACGCCGGGGCCACCTTCCAGCGGCTCATGGACAGCATCCTGGGGGACCTAAAATTCTGCGTCTGCTACGTCGACGACATTCTCATATTTTCCAGGTCTCTGGCGAACACCAGAGGCACATCAAAGCAGTCCTCCAGCGCCTCCAAGAAAACGGCCTCGTCGTCCGTTTTGACAAGTGTACATTCGGCGTCCAGAAAGCAGAGTTCCTGGGTCACGAGGTATCTCCGACAGGCGTCCGCCCTCTTACATCGAAGGTGGCAGCCGTAGCAAAGTTCCCGACACCCACCTCCATCAAGGCCGTCCAGGAGTTCCTTGGGATGGTCAACTTCTACAGGCGCTTCATCCCCGGGATCGCGCACACCACGGCCCCCCTGACGGAAGTCCTAAGAGGTCAACCGAAGTCCCTGTCTTGGGGACCCAGCCAGCAGCAGGCCTTTTCCCGGACGAAGGCCGCCCTCACCAAGGCAACCGCCTTGGCACACCAGGATCCCAAGGCTCCCCCCAGCTGACGACGGACGCCAGTAACGTTGCCTGCGGTGCTGTTCTGGAGCAAATTATCAACGGCGCCCCCCAGCCCATCGCCTTCTTCAGCAAGAAGTTCAATCCCGCAGAGTCCCGATACAGCACCTTCGACAGGGAACTCTGCGCGATGTACCGCGCAGTTCGGCACTTCAAGTTCCTCCTGGAGGGGACGCCCTTCACAATCTTCACAGACCACCAGCCACTAGTTCACGCTTTCACGAAGCAAGGGGACGCATGGTCTTCCAGGCAGCAGCGCCACCTCTCAGCCATAGCCGAATTTACCTGTTCCGTCAGGTACCTCCCCGGCAAGAAAAATCCCGTAGCAGACGCCCTCTCCAGAGTCGAGTTGAACGCAGTGCAGCTTGGTGTAGACTACCAGGACCTTGCCAGAGAACAGGCCGCCGACCCAGAAACCCCAGCATACCGCACCGCCATCACATCCCTCAAGTGGCGGGACGTGACCCTCGCCCCCGGAGGTCCCAGCCTGCTCTGTGACATCAGCACAGGCCAGCCCCGCCCTTTGGTTCCAGCCTCACGCCGCCGCCAGGTATTTGACATCATCCACGGCCTCTCACACCCCTCCGGCAGGACCACGGCCAAACTGCTTTCAAAAAAGTTCGTCTGGCACGGGGTGCAAAAGGACGCCACAGCCTGGGCAAAACAGTGCCTGCAGTGTCAGACCAGTAAAGTGGGTCGTCACACGCAGTCGGGGGTAGGCGAGTTCCCACAACCAGGGCGCCGCTTCGGCCACATCCACATCGACGTCGTCGGGCCCCTTCCCCCATCAGGCGGATCCAGATACCTCCTCACGGTGGTAGACCGTTCAACGCGGTGGCCCGAAGCCACGCCCATGCAAGAAGCCACCGCCAGCGCGTGCGCCGAGGCCCTGCTCTCCAGCTGGGTCAGCCGCTTCGGCGTCCCGGACCACATCACAACCGACAGGGGCCCCGCCTTCCTCTCCGAGCTGTGGTCTGCCCTGGCTCAACTGCTGGGAACCACGCACCACACCACCACAGCATACAACCCAGCGGCCAACGGCCTGGTCGAACGTTTCCACAGGTCCTTAAAATCATCCCTCATGGCCCGCTGCACCGCCGAGGATTGGAAACATCAGCTGCCGTGGGTCCTCCTCGGGTTGAGGACCGCCCCCAGAGCCGACGGCACCCCATCCGCAGCTGAACAAACCTATGGGGAACCCCTCGTGGTGCCGGGAGAGCTCGTGACGGATGATCGCCACTCCCCATCTCTGCAGAGGCTCCGCGACGTGGCCGGCAAGTTCGCCCCTTGCAGGCGCTCATACATAGACAGAGCAACCACCTTCGTGCCGCCACAGCTGTCATCCGCCACCCACGTCTTCGTCAGAGTCGACGCCGTCCGTCCACCACTAACTAAGCCCTACAGGGGACCCTTCCGCGTGCTGGAACGGAACAGCAAGGCGTTCCGGCTGGCACTTCCAGGCAGGGACGACTGGGTTTCCATAGACCGGCTAAAGCCCGCCTTCCTGTCGGAGAGTCCCGGCAGCGTCGCAGCACCCCTTCCGCCCATACGCACTCCAGCACGCCCTCACCACCGCAGGCGCGGCCGCCCCAGGAAGGGACCGCCCAAACAGCAGCCTCACAGGCAGGAGGCCCCTCAGTTATCCTCAAGGAGCCGCGGCACCCTTCAGCGTCCCACCAGGTACAGGGATTAATCAGACGCGTCCCTCGTCTTGGGGGGGGAGTATTTGTAAAGTCACCAATTCGGCGCCAGGATAGTGTTTCGGCGGCGCCATTAATTAAGTCTCCGCTGAGCTTGTTTTCTTTGGTGACTTCCCGTTTTCTTCAAGCTAAATTAGTCACGCCTAAAACGTGCCAGGTCACGCATTTTTATCATTTTTACTTTATGGTATTTATACGAATGTCACACATTGTGTATCACATGTTTCTTCATTCACAGGCATCAAGACTGTATCTATATTGTGTCTCTGTATGTTTCGTATTGTAATTCGTACTTGTTCACTGTATATTATTATTTATTGTTTCGACCTCAGGTCACAGTCAATTCCATTGTCTCTCACGGCCCGGCGTCAGTCGGCCGCAATATAAGCCGCCTGGATCTGTAATAAACCAGCAGTAACCTTTACCTGCTCGTTTCTTTGACACCTTACACACATTTCTTTTTAGTAACTCCAGGCATAATACCACATAAAGCCTGTTGTATTGCTAGTTCCCAATTATTTTGTTCTTTTTTGAGTTTTGTTATAAGGCGAGGTAAGTTTGGATGAATGGTTGATAGTCATAGTTGAAATACGTGGTGCCAGCCTCCAAGAGAATTGTTTGTGTGTGATATTCCCATCAAGGTCTTTGCTCTGACATTCCACTTGGAGATATCAAATTGTGGGCATCAATGCCTTCCCCTTTGTACAGCGGCCAACCAAATGCTCTCAAGGAGACAAGAAATTCTCCTAAAACATTTTTTTTTTCCTCATCTAAAGAAGCCATCAATTCATTAAATATGTCTATGATGTCCTCCCTTGGAACGAAAGCCAAAGCTGTCATATTTTTTATTAGGAAAACATTCCTTGGATCATTATAGTAACAATTTTGCAGGCCACAGTTCTGAATCTTTCTCCAAAGGCACTGACTGAAATGGGAAAACCATCCTGACGTATGAGTATCAGGAAAATTTTTTTTCTATGCTACTTATTGCAGCTTTTTCAAAATCAACAGTTATAGTAGTAGGTCCCATGCATGTGTGTCTTTAAGTTTAGGAAATATCGTTTTATATGTCTCTTGAGTTTTGAATGTCATGATGCAGTACACAAGTTGAACAGTATGATTTTCTCCAAGGAGAGTTTGGATGGTACCTAGTTAATGGTTGACAGGATCATTGTCAAACATACTGTCACAAAACCAGTGCATACTTCTTGCCAATAAATCAAGATTAGTGTCAGTTGCCATTACAGTATAATGATGCTTTCCTCTTCGAGTAAAATGAACCTCTCACCCCTTAACGAAACCCTAAGTTGGTCTGTTACTTCATTCCCACCTGTGAATGTCCTTCGTCTTCTAATCATGCTGCTAAGACTCCCTTTTTTGGGAAGAGAACCAGTTGCTTCTAAGGGGAAGTGCTGCTCTGAGTTATAGTACTCGTAACTTCTTTGGTATTAGAGGCTCTTTCCTTGAGTTCAACAACTTTACTTGCATTTGGTGGATGAGAATGTTGGAGTGGATCACCTTTTAGTATATCATTCACTGTCTTAAGTCACCCCCCACATTTTCCACTTTCTTCGCATTTCCGACAGGTAATGTCATCCCTCTTTTTGTCAGCTGTATAAGCATACCCATTGTGCAGTAGTTTCCTGCCACCACAATTAGTAACAGTGAACTCCATGGGCTATAACAGCAGCAAAAATTTAAATTATTTATATTGTATTTATTAATTTTTTACTCGGAATTGATTTAGGTAAAACCTTATAATAAAATATATATTCATGCTAATGAATTGTGAACTCTTACCTTTCAACTAAATGCAGTCCTTCTTTACAGTTGGTGGTAAGAATGTCTTCAGTTTTACAAATTCTCTTCTTACTAATTTAAAAGCATTTCTTCCTTTAACCAGCTGAAGACCCTGGTATGTTTATTGACCTCTAGTTGAGTAATTACATGGTTGGTTGTTTAATCTCTAATTGCATCATTGCAGTATATACTTTATTAGTGTATCGACAAAAAATACCATATTGACCTCGAGTATTTACTTGGTTGGCCGTTTAACCTTTAATTGCACCATTACAATTATCTACTTTATTAGTCTGTCAACGAAAAATCCCTTCGACGAAACATTAGTTTAGCTAAAGTTCTGTTCGAAGAAAGGTTTGTTCAACGAAATGTCCAAAGTTCTGTTCGAAGAAAGGTTTGTTCAACGAAATGTCCAGCGACGAAACATTCGACGAAAAAAAGTCCAGGTACCCTCCACCCTATCCTTGTTCACCTGACAGGTCTGATTCCTCTGTCTCCTCCCATTAATGCCCCTTATGTGATTCATGAGAAATGGATCAGTAAACTTGATGAAGATATGAATTTACCTTTGTCATCAGTTAGGCACTTGAGCAAGTATATTATTGGTAAGGATTGCAGTTATATAAAGAGTAGAGCTGCATGTTAAGACACAGGCATGATGCCAGATCTATGTCCTCCTGTTCAAGATGCAAATTTTTTCAGTTAGCTTGACCCAATGAAGCAAAGAGCTCTCGAATCCAGTAAAGTTTTTGGCGTAATAGTGTGGTTGGAGCACTTATGAATCATCAGTTTATTGTTCGATTGAAGCGCTTTGTTTTGTAGAACTCATTGTTCGCACAACTTTTTGTTTATTGCACTAGGTGAAACAACATGTTAGTCCTGAAGAGGCAGTGGTTCTTGATGAGGCATTAAAATACTTACATTGTCTTGATAGAGCAATTTCCAAGGCTTCAGGAGAAATATCTCATGTTTATACCAGTTTAGTTTTAAAGTAAGTAGAACAGTTGTGTTCATATTGATCTTGTAAAGTAGCTTCATCTCAGCAGTCAGTAGCTGTTTTTGACACACTTCATCATTGTCTCCTTAACCCCTAAGTGTTTAAGGTCATCACCAGAAATGTCTCAAATCAGAAGAGCAGGGAATTCTAAGCACAATCTTTCAAGTCGTCATTCAAGCGTCCTGCGCCTGCACATAAAGCTGGTCTCACACCAAAGTTCCACACAGAATATCAGTCCAAACTGTCCTCAAGTTTTGCTTCCTGTTACCCCTTTTAAGGTAATTAAGGCTCACTTTCTATTATTATTTAGAATATAAACCCATTCCTATTGAACATGACTACAGGGATCATTGACTTGATATTCCAACTTCCAAAGATGGTGGTGTTCATTTAAAAGAAATTACAAAAGATAATAGGAGGTACAGGAAGAAGAGATCAGTTATTAGAGAACTAAGATAAATTACAAAAATTGATAAATAGATAAAAATGTTAATTCTTAAAAGTACAATGAGAATTGTTTTAGGGTTGTAATGTATTGCATCTTTGCTTGAACTTTTGAGGTTCTAATTGTATAAAATCCTCAAGGATCCCATTCCACAGTCTTGTGGTGTGAGAAATAAAAGCCCTCTGGAACTGAGAAGTTCGATGAGGAACACATACTGTATATTGGTGTTGCTGGTCAACAAATTCTGGTTGCTCTCGTTGGAAAAGAGGAACATTGATCGTAGCAAAAGTACTCCGATAAAATACAACTTACGAAAAATTGACAAACAAGAGAACAGCCATCAATGGTCCTGTTATAATTGCTACTGGTAGGAAACAGAAACCTAACACCAAAAACCACACTATCTAAAAGAGATCAATCTCTAGCAGAAGCAGACATCCACACCTGAGAACTATTCTAGTAAAGACAAATGACCTAAAACAGGTTGCACTGATTTTATCATTACAGATATATGAGGCCTTATGCATAATACCTAACTGTGTGTGGCATTTCCTGACAATGTCATTAGCTGTTTCTCAAAAGTAAGATGTTTGTCAGAATTACACCAAGTATGTATAGTAATAGCCTCAGACTTATTGAGCAGAGTCCCTCCACTTGAAGGAGAAGATGAGGTGGAAAATCAATGTGAGATCTACTAATCAATAGTGTTTTCGTTTCACTGGAGTTCAGCCTCATACCCCATCGACTACACAATGTACTAATCCACTCTGTGTCCCAACTGAGACTAAGGGCAGCTTCATTTCTCATAAGTGGAGACTACTATTCCCACATGCTACGCTGTGGAACTTCAGACACACTAGTTCCATTAACAGCAACTCGCTGCTGCCTACCTGTAAGGAAATCTGGAAGTAATCCTAAAACATGTCCACCCACTCCAAGATTCTGAAGTTTAAAAACAAGTTCTTATGATTTATTAAGTCAAAAGCAGCAGTAAAATCTGTGTGAATTACTCTACACTCAAAACCCTTATCAAGGTTCTCTTGCAGTTGGCAGTTAAATCTAAAAGAGCTTATTGACTATTAGCTAACAATCTTTTAGATCCCACATACTTTTATAGTGGCTAAAAAATTAGTTTTTATGCAACGTTAGAGAGCACAAGAATAGAAATTGGCCTGTATTTAGAGCAGTCTGAGAGGAGGTGTAACTTAGATTTTGCCTCATTATTTGTGTTACATAATTTTGATTGAGAATTATAAAGTGTTTAGTTGTATTGTTGTGGCGGGGATGATTTTCTCCCAAACTAAATACAAGAGTACCCTTCCTCTCTCTCTCTTATCATTAGTTAACAGGAAATCCCAATGTTGAATTTGGGAGCATGAATGTGCACATCAGTTTACTGGTGTTCACCTTCATATCTGGGCAGTCAGTTGAGGGCTTTCAACAATGCCACAGGAGTCACATATACTCTATGAGTTCAGTCCTTTTCCTTCCAAGGATTCTCCAACAAATCTTGCTACAAGGATCTTTGCCCTTGCTGGGGATCCATCATCTGGCAGCAGTACCGTACATACCAGGAAGGACCACACAACAGCGAAAAGTGATTAGATGGTTTTTTTTTTCCCTCTTTAAAACAAGCATTGTTCTCTTGAGTGAGTGAATGATTCTCTGGCTGCACTAACCCACCATCCTCATCCAATGTGGTACAGTAGTGTGGGATCTTCAGCAGCTGTTAGATACTCCCAAATAGTGAAAATTGTCATAAATTATTTGGATGCTTACCTGGTGAGAGAGTGGATAGCCACCCAGCCTCCCCATTTCTGACAAGAAGAAAAACATTCCAGCAGTATACCTGTATGTGGGGAAACAAGTGATTACAGACAGTCCGTCTGGGTCAGCAAAGTGTTATCTTTTTATCTTGAATGCCAGTCGCACCAATGGCACAAAGATGTAAGCTAACTTTAACAATAGGTAAATATCCAAATAATTTTGTGATATGAATTTGTATTTTCAAAACAAAATTTTAAAAAGTGTGAAATCGAGTAAGGAAGTTAGGTCTTCCAGTTAAAATAACCAGAATCCTTGTTTATACAGTGGCAAAGCTGTTCGTGATATTGTGGTGAGATTACTTCCTTAGGGCTCTTGGGGCAAGAAGAGGTGCATGTACTTCACACTTTTCCTTTTTATTTACAAGATTTTTATACACATTTACTTGCAATAACATTCATGAAGTGTCTAACAACCATGAAATTTACGTGTTGTAGGTTAGGTTAAGTTACTGGATAACTGTTAATAGTGCAACACAAATGTGTCACTGTTACACTTTTATTTTCAAAAAATGTTTTTCACTCTGCTTTCCACAAACTATATCTTTCATAGTTTGCAGAAAAACAATTGAGATCCAGCTTCAGTGTCATAGGTCTTCTCATTTATTCCACAGCTGTAATACAACAAACCATCACTGAGGTAGAGTCAGTCTTGAGAACGGTATTTAACTAAGGAAAATTATTACAGCAATGTAAAATCATGTTACACCCTTAGGCAAACAACTTAACAATCCTTAGAGAAGCAGGTGGATGCAAATCTTGACTTAGAGAGTAATCCAGTGTAGATGTAGACCTACTCTCCTCTCTACCAAGGTCGTCTATCTTCTCTTGCACTTCAGTGTGAATTACAAAGTGCAAGAGAAGATAGACTTCCCTGGGCTACTCTGAATGAAAGATACGTTCACCTGCTTCTGTAAAGACTTGTGGTTTGCCTCAAGGTGTAATAAGATTCTACTTGCTGTAAAATGTACAAATCTTCGGTCTTTACATATGGGGATTTACTTTCAGCACAAGCTGGAACCGGCCATTTAACTTAAAACAAGGTGGTTATTGGTAGTTAGCTACAGACGGTAGGGGAGGAAGCCCTGCCATCCAGTCAGTATGCATTCACTTTACTTTTCAGCCGCAGTCTGAGACAGACGTGTCTCTTCTGCTGCATGCCGTTAGATTTAATTCTTCATAATTCTTTTCGTTTTTGAGTATGTGTTGTTTTGAGATATTTTGCTCATTTGGAAACACTGCTACCTTACAACATGTTCTACACTGCTTATATATTTGCTTTTCCTTGCTGTGCTACACAGATATGCTGCATAGTTTTTTATCAGTAGGGGGTGGAAGATTGGGAACTGTGAGCAGCTGCTGCCGCAGTTACCAGTTGATCTACTGCCCAAAAGAGAGAGATATAATGTATGAGCCTTGCTCTTTGATATTTTATCTAACTTGCGTTGCCTTTTGATATAACGCAAACCCAACTCTTGTCTTAGCCTTGGTGGTTGTTCATTTATTCTGTTATATCTTTTTATATTATTTCGCATCCAAGGAGAGAGGGATTGCCCTTTCGCCTCCACCCTTTTCCATTTTTAGATGCTTTCTAAACCTCGTTTCATCGAACATCATTGTTCTACCTCTTTGTTTGATCTGAGTGTTTTCTCTCTGAAACAAAGAGGACTTTTATTTCAACTACACAATTACTTGGAATGATGTAATGTTTTAGTCTTTCAGGTGTTGTAGAGCTTGAGGCATGAGACGGAGGTAGGTCCACTTGGTAGGTCCACTTGCTACAGTGCGGTGGTGTTGTAACCTGTCGTACGAGAGCTTCTACTTGCCTTTTGGCATGGAATCCCCTCTCCCTTGGCACAAGGAGGAAGCGGAGATTATGTTGCAGGACCCTTAGACAATTTTACCCATTCCAGCAAGTTGTCTCTTGTACCATAGTTGAGCTCATGTCTACAATTCTTGCTCTGTTTGGGGGGCAGTCATTCCTATCCTCCCTCCCCCTCCCCTCGTTCCTGTTCTAGATGATAAGTCCCAGGACAGCTACTCTTGATAAAGTTTTTCATTGCCGCCTTCGCATTCTTCATCATCATTTGCTGTATCGCAACTCTTTGTCTTGTTCCTTGTCCTTCAAGAGACGATGGGTAGGCCACGGCCGTGAGGTAGGAAGATGACAGACCATTGGAGGGACAGTCATCGGCCGCGTTTAAACGACTGTGTCTGTTCGTCTTGTACAGAATCCTTCACAGCCAAGCAATCTGCCAGTCGACTTCGATTTGGGTGTGTGTGTGTGTGCATCGTTGCAATGTGTCGTAGCTTCAAGAGTTACTTCAACACTTGCCCCTGCATTCAATGTTGGTTATGAAGTATAAGAAGTCGAGCCTTCACCTTTGTCTTTTGCTGTAGGCCACAGTCTTGTCTTTCCCAGGCATACCTCCTCAACAGTGCAGCTCCCACCCAGATTGTCTACATCCCCTTCCTTCCGTTGTCCTTCAGGGTACGGCTGAGCATATCTCCAGTACCAGAATGAGAGTTCCTAGCATTCTTGTGCTTACTCTTCCCCTACAAGTTACCTTTCAGGAACAGTTCTTGGTTGCTGTTTTCATTGATGTTGCTCCATTTTCCGGCCGTCTAAGCTGAAGATATGCTCTCCAAGGAAGGAAGAATACACGACCTTGCAATGTTGCACGTCTGTGCCTTTGCTTCATGGTGTACGACCAAGGAGGAAAAAGAGAGGCCCTGGGTAGGCAGAAGGATTGCCATGCCACAGTTTTGCATGGCTGTAAATTATAAATAATTTGACGTTGCTGCAGTATGCCGAACATCTTAAACCGAAGGTCCACTCTCCAAGGAAGAATTATTGTGGCTGCACAGATGTTTCACGGCCATGTCCTTTCTATAAATTTTGCACAACCAAGAAAAAATCTTTTTGTTTGTTTTTGTTGATGTCATCTCCTTATGCTCTCCCCTATCTATGGACATAGACTTGGAGCCTTTTCTACTTAGTCTGAGTGAGTATCAAGTATTAAATACTTCACTCCTGCACATTCCCTCTCGGGAACGTTGCCACAGCATGGCATGTCCGGGGCCGGGCCCCCAACCGAGTTCATGTGGAGGTTTGGAGGACAATGAGATGGCTTTTCAGAGAGTTTTTTCCCCACGTTCATGTGAAAGGTTTCAAGGTGAATGGATCACTCTTCAGAGAACGTTTCCTGCCACCACGATTGTGTGGACGGCTGGCTGACAAATCCATGGGATGTCTGTAACAGCCCCTTCCCCTCCATTTACATTGTGACCTGGATCAACGATATGTCCATGGCCCTCCAGGGTAGCGCCTCCACCCTACGTTCACATGGAGAGTTGCCTTGAGAAAGGGATCGCTTTTCCGAGAGCATTTCTACCTCCACAGTCAGGAGAGGGGCATCGATGGCATTTCCATGGATGTCTGGGGCACAGCACCCACCCATGTTCATATGGCATCGGAGGCACATCTGCAATGCCCCCTGCTCATTTTTGTGATATTGTAGCAATCTTACTGGGGCAGCCAATGTCCATTTCCAGTAACGACTACATCCGAGTAAACGGGATCATTCTTCCAGACCTTTATGGCCATCGTTGCATGAGTCGACGACCTTTCATGGCCATGTTCATCCACGGGGACTTCGATATTCTACATGTAGGATGGGAATAGTTGTTTCTACTCAACTTTGGCACTCTAATGTCTTCCGGAGCTAGGGTAGTTTCAGTTTCGATAGCACAGGTTTCCTTGGATCCCCATACGTTTCAACTGCAGTTCAAGTTTCTGTAGACCTTAAGTCATCTGTTCGTCCTGGATTGGGCGCCCTTATGGATGGCAGTGCCTCTAACAGGCCCCATGGCCGTGCATCTCCGGGTGCTTTGTTAATACCAACTTCCACAGGCGGACTCTAGGCCATGGCACATGCTGGGAGGGAATCTCCTCTTTCCACATATGGTCCGTGGCCTTCCTCTACCATCAAGTCTTCGGTCTTCGTATCGGCTCGAAAGTATACTACACCTCCCTCTCTGGTTCCTTTAATCTCTCTCAATGACTCAGTTGTAACATCGACTGGAGTCGTTGGAAGTTATTGTGTCAAGCGTTCGAGACTCGTCAGTACTGGTCCATTTATGGGGGTTACACAGGGAACTAAGAATGTTCTAGGTAGAGACATCAATGAAGTTCTTCAGTCCCTTTGGGACCACAGAAGCAATTGAAGGTGTCCTTATTAACCCCTTCTCTCCCAGAAGAGGAAGTAGGATAAGAAGGATTAAGAAGATGCTTAGACAGTTTTCCTCCCCGCATGCAGCCACTGGTGGGGTAGTGCCCATAGTCTAAGTGTAATGTTACGGTGGCTGAAACCTGTGTAGTAGATGTCCTTCAGTATGATGTCAACTTCCCTTCGAGTTCCTACCATTCCTCATCAATCATCCAGTCCATGTCCACAAACTCGTTCCTGCTCGCTGAAGAAACTTCCCCTGCAGGGAAGGTGAAGGAGATTCTGAATGGTTACGTGGTTGAAATTGTTACAGTCCAGTTCCCAATTTCTTCAGCCGTCCTTCTCTTGTAGAGAAAGTGACGGGTAATTGGAAACCACTCCTATATCTTTCTTCTCTTACCTGTTTCAACAGACTTGGTTCAAGATAGGGAATCCGACTTGATTCCTTCGTCGAGTTTGAGGGACGAGCATTTCCAAATACTCACCCATCAGTCCTACCGCAAGTTCCTCCCTTTCATTCTCGGGGAGACTTCATACCCCTTCAGGGCAGCTCCATGTATATCTCTGTTGTGAGCCTCCAATCTCTCCTCACCTTGGCTTTGAGTAGGGCATGTTCATTCAGGGTGCATCTCCTGATATATATCGATTATCAGTTGGTCCTGGCGAGCTCTCAAGTGTAGCATCACTAGGACAGGATTGACTTCTCGGATTTGGTTGCAACCTGAGAGTTGCATGGACTTGAGAAGTCGTATATCTCACCCAAACAAGAATAATTATCTGCGAGGCTAACAGATACAGCAGTGAAGTTGTCCTTTTCTTGATGGCCAACCAGCTCGGCAGTTGTAAGCCGTTTTTGGTCGCCTGTTGTCATTGGGGAGGCTGGTTCTTCATGGGTTGGTTTCTCCTTCATTCCTGTCAATGCAGATTGAAGGGGTCCTGGTCTTCGACAAGGGACTCCCTGTTCCTTCCTGAGGAAGGAGAGAGAGAGATCCACTTTGGGGTGTCGTTACATACTCCCCCTCTGGAGATATTTCATGCCTCAAGGCATCGACCTCAAGGCCAGTCACCTGCACTTCAATATCCTGGAACTTCTTGGCTCTTCAAAAGCTGCAGGATCGGAGGATAGGCGCTCTGTAGTGTTGATAAACAACAGTACCACTGTAGTTCCATAGTCAAGAAGAAAGGAGGCTAGTGTCCTTTCATCTCCTCAGTTTGACTGTACAGGTGCATGGGTGGGCAGTAGCTCACTCAGCACAGCAGTCAACCAGACACATTCCAGGCAAGATGGTTCCAGGCAAAATGGATGTAATGACAGACAAGTCCAATCACTAGGGTAGGTGTTCTGGACAATTGGTCTCGGCACCTTGACATTCCGAAAGGATTGTTCGTCCTTGGAAGAGAGCCGAGTTAGACCTTCAGTCTTGACACACCAAAGCTGATATTGTTTGGCTTTGTTGTTCTGGACCGTGGGCATAAACAGCCAAACCATATTGGTAGTGCTGCTTCCTGTCCGATCAGCAAGTTGAGCAATGTTGGGTCTGGTCAGTACTGGGATGGTTGACGACCTGGGAACACCAGATGCTGTTGGCGTGTATGAAAAGTCTTTCACATCCATGGTACAAGTCTTGAGGCTTACATCTTCCCACCGTTCTGATTCAATGGGTGTTCAACAGGGTATGATCATTCCGAATCTAAGGACCCTGGTGGCTACCAAGTGACTGCGGGCCATCTGCCTTACCACCTTCAAGGACTTGACCTTCAAGCCTGAGAGCTGATGCCTCGTTGTTAGTTCCAGCTTGGCCAAGAAGCTGTGTCCAAGAACACCTTTTCTTTTGACTTCGTGTGATGATCAAATGGATGTACTCCACAGCTGACATGGTGGACAATAGTACGTTCCGGGCGAGATTTCACAAGGCCAGGGGCATTGGTCTGACCCTCGCATTCAGGAAGAACCTCTCAGACAGGTACTGGGCTGGGAATGTGGTCACGACAACACGTTCACCTCCTTTCACCTTCGGGACTTTGCCCATAGATCCTAGGAAATGTTTTCCTTAGGTTCTGTGGTTGCTGCTCAGCGGTCACGCAGCTCACCCAGCTCCCCGTGAGGGACAAGTGGCATGTCGTCTAAGGTGTATGGCTGCAAAAAGAGAGGGACACTGGCCTCCTCCCTATCTATAATCCAGCTCAATTTGGATTAATAGATGCAAGTCCTACCTTCTCTCCAGCGAGGGGAGAGAGGGACTGACAGTGAACGAACCCATTGGTTATCTTCAGCTTTATTGCCCCTGACACCATGGGTTCATCCAAGCCTTTTTTTCAAATCAAGTGATGCTACATCCCATTAATTTGTAAAGACCAAGAAGTCTGGCAGCTGAACATCACACATGTTCAACAGATTAGAGGCATGGGTCTCCTGCCTTTGCTCTTACATGACCAGGAAGAGAGGCCCCAGGTTAGGTGAACAAACTGAGATTTGCTCGGAATCCTCCTACCAAGAAGTAAGTCTCCTATATTTAAAGACCGAAGGTTTGTATGTGTGTAGGAATAAATAACTAATGTCTTTGTATTTTTCCAAACATACAAACCTGAGGCTTTTACATAAATGGCCCACCTCTAGCCACCCATCATTCTGATCAATTAGTCGATCAAAAGGTAAAGTGAATACGTACAGACTGGATGGCAAGGCTTCCTCCCCTACCGTCAGTAGCCAGCTCAATAACCACTTCGTTTTAAGTTAACGGCCAGTTCCAGTTTGCACCGAATGTAAATCCCCTTATGTAAAGACCTCAGGTTTGTGTTAGGAAAGATGACAAATTTTACTTCAAAAATTTGTCATTCTTCCTTTATTTTTAAATATTATCCCCAGGACTGTTCTACCTCAGCTGAGGAATAAATGACAAGATTCTCGTGTGTTCTTGTGCAAAACAGTGAAAGGGGCAGTTTGTGGAAGCAACATTTTTTTGGAAAAAAAAAAAAAAATGAATTGTAATAAGCAGTTTGTGGAAATGTTTTTTTGGAAAAAAAAAAAATATAGTAAAATGTTCGTGTTGCATCGTGGACAGATTTCCAGTTACTAATATTAATAAATGTCCATTGTAAGATTTTAAATAAGGTTTATAAGGGAAAATGTGTAACAGCAAGTTTGTATAAATTTTTTTTAGAAAGGTGTATTGCTTCTTGCCCCAAGAAGAATTAATCCCATCACAGTGTATTACAAGTTAAAAAGGAATTTGTAATTAAATAACATTATTA
Organism: Macrobrachium rosenbergii; assembly: GCF_040412425.1. Taxonomy (NCBI): domain Eukaryota; kingdom Metazoa; phylum Arthropoda; class Malacostraca; order Decapoda; family Palaemonidae; genus Macrobrachium; species Macrobrachium rosenbergii. The sequence continues at coordinate 116,556,762 of NC_089752.1, forward strand.
TTTTATTAATAAACATATATTTGGTGTTAGTAGGACTAGAAGTCTTTATCAGCTAAGCTTGTCATTAACCTAGCCTAGGATGGAGGGAAGTCAACCCTCCGTAATTAGAAACAAAGCAATTAGGTTAACCAGTATAGAAAAAATGTAAATGCTGTACAGTTCAGCCACTTATTGTTTTGTAATTAACTTGGAAGGTACAGGAAAGAGAGCAACAACGTTCCCTACATCACCTCATCTGCTGGCGTGTGGGATCATCCCAGTACAGTATGCCTCACAGATAACCCCTCACACAGAAAATAGCTCATATTGTCAAGTAAAATGAAGTACTCCTTACAGATGATTGCATGAACAGAAAATCCCCACAAAATCATAAACAGAACCTTGTATCTAAGAATGAGATGTGGCAATATATTTTCTTTTGCACCACACAGCTACTGAATAATGTCACACTCTCTCTCTCAATATCACGTCTCATGATAATATGACAATGGAAGATTGACTCTATTGTAAAGATTAATGGAATAGTAATAATGGCTCATAAAAGGCACTGATAAAACAGGTGGAACAAGGATGAAGTGTATTCAATGCACACTTATCTTCATTACCAAGTTTCTGTCTCCAGGAAGCTCGCCTGTTTGACAACTGTGGCTATAACAAAGCCCTCACTGTTTCTTAAGCTGCTTCATTTACAGTTCCCATGTAGTTAGGGCTATGCATAAAAACTTCAAGGTCTTCAAGTGATGTAAAGACAATACACAAGATGAAAGACGTCCTCATGCACAGCATGACCATAGCATTAAATAACAGTAACACACTGTATTTTTCATCTCTAGAAAAATAATAAGACATAAGGGAAAATTACAAATACCCATCTGCACTTTAAAACTTCTGTGGAAAAACAGTACCTCACACTGATAATTCCTCAAATTCATTGTTATGCATGGCTAAACTATTTGGGAATCTTTGTTTCTAACCCCTGTTATACAATAGAAAAAATACAGTAATAATAATGAGTACATACAAAGAAAAACAAATCTAAACATTATTCAGCTTGGTGATCATGTACTACATATAGATTGCATACTGATTATAAAAAATAAAAAAGGAAATAAAATATTAATCCTCAATTATACCCACTGAGGAAGAACCATTGCACCTTCATCTACAATTAGACTGGTCATGGTTTGAGATCATAGGTAAGAGCGGTTTTTCAATATAGAACTCTTTGCAGCCATAATAAATCAAGAGCCAAAAAACTTTAATACAACCAGTCACTGCACCTAAACACAGTGACTTACAAAACCTGTTTTTAAATACCTCATCAAAAATTTCCTTTAACCAAAACATTTTCAACAAAATAATGGACTGATATCCTGCTTTTTTTTAAGCTACAAAACTACGTTAGTATAGCTTTGTAAAAACTAGCTTTGTAAAAACTATTATTACCTTGTCAATCAATTATGAGAATAGAAATTAGTAATTCACCAAAAGCTAGGCTCTAGGTTAATTATTCTATATAAAATTAATGCTAAACAAATACTGTAAAAAGGAACGAAAGGTAGACAGCATGACTGTAGTACTGTATTGCATATAATGTACTTTCTTTGTGTAAATACCTCAAGAAAGGTGTCACCATTAGTGTCACTCGTATAATTAATCATCAGTGAAGAGAGTGTAGCATCTACTAAGTGGTAAAACCTATTTAAAACTTAACTCCTATACTAAATTATACGATATCTTTTCGAAAACGTAGCTATAATTTTTCTAACACCTGATGGAAGAACAGAAATGACCTCATTTAACATTTGGTGACAAGGTTATCAAACGGGACATTAAGCTGAACATAGTGTACAGTGTACGGGACATTAAGCTGAACATAGTGTACAGTGTACATGGCTGCTTATGATGAACTTTATAACCATCTTCAGTACCGGGTATTTTTGCATCTAAATAGTTTCAAGATCACACCTTCATATTCTCTGGTTACTGCCTCAGGCTATGGATAAGAAGTGTGAAGCTCTAACCATGCCACTAACAGAACCACTAAATACAATCATGCCCTCACCATCCCAAAATTTAAAATATCAAAAATGCAATTTTATTGTGAGGTACTAAAAACTGTGAAATTGATATTACATTTGCTCTAAGTCCACAATATTTGCAGCTACATTATATAATTGAAGCCTATGTTCCTTTAGTGTGACACAATAGCGCTAAACCCCCAATCTGCTCTGTGGGCTCTGGTAGTGAGATGGGGCAAAGTTCATCATATAACAAAACTTCAGCAGGGCAATTTTGAAGTTAAAATCTAGATTTACTCTTGACCAGGAACTGATTGCTCTTATCATACTGACAACCCAGGGAATATATTAATGAAGTTTTCTCTAACCAAAAAATTCTTCATTACTGCACAAAGTGCGAGCACTTACACATTAAACAAGGCAATAGTGGCGATACTAAATTTTTTCCAACTCAGTTTTTTTATATTAATACTAAAAACGACAAAACTAGCACCAGCCTTAAGGTATATTTAACATTTTGTTTTTAACAAATTTTATGTATTTTTTTTATTTTAAAATATTACCTGCAGATTACTCTCTTCACTGACAACATGATGGCTGCTTGGTGGAGAAAGCCAATTACAATGTCCCACTACTTTGGTGAGGTATTTACACAATACAGTAATCTACCTATCAGCTATTAGTGAAGTTATATCAATTCATATTTAAAATCTTCATTGTTAAAGCTAGATACAGCTACCATATAAATGTACATGTCATGCCCATATCTTACACTATTGTCTTGTCCTTGTTAAGAAAGCCTCATCATTATAACCATACATTGCTTTGCAGCAAAATTGAAAAAAAAAAAAAAACATCCTATAGCAACTATAATTATGTTACAAAGGAAGGAGTATTAACAAGACGTTAGAATAAAAATTAGAGTGAGTTTTTCAAAATAAAGAAGGAAATCCACTGAGGACATTGCAAAATACTAAACAGGAAAGGAACTCATGTTAGTGGTTACTTAAAACTAAAGTGATATGTCAAAACTCATACAGTTATGTCTGTTGACATTCTATAAACTTTTTGTCTTTTAATCAGCAGATGAAAATATGAGAGAATGTCTACCTGAATACTGTAACATAATTTGGACATTAAAAAGAACATCATTCATGCAGTGCTTACATTGATATTTTCCACCATGCTCCTGCAAATCTTTTATTAAAAGACCCTATCAAAACCAGGTAAAAAAATATTCTAAGGATATATTAGAGGCTTAACATAGTTACCTATCACATGTTACTTGCATAAACACAGTTAATATAAGAAAAAAAGTTTTAATGCTGCAGTATTTGAACCAATACATTAATCCTCCTGTATGAATTAATACACTATTTCACATATAAAACAATAGCAAACAGAAAAATATATCTTAAAATTCAGGATTATTTTTTGCTATACACAGTTTTGTTATATATAAATGAGTGTTATGTTTTAAGAGATTAATTTGTTACAATTGGCTTGTTCTACATACTAAACTGTGTTGGACTCCAGCATGTAACAAGATTATTAGCTGATACTGTGTAATGCAGACCTTTGATAATTAGAAAGATGATGCAATCTAACACTATTATTAAAACTAATGGAATAAATAATTAGAGGCTGTAATAAATACCACTCCCACACAGGAACACAAAATCAGGACACTGTATCAACTCTTTGTACATCCAACATAACTGACACAATGACATCACCTGTGTCCACCCACTTACATATTGCAACAACAATGCGGCTTTCAAAAAACCGTTTACGTACAGCTCCTATGGAATGAGAAGTTGAGCAATCATTGCACTTTGTTACCAACATTCTTTGACTGAACTCTCCCAACATTTATAAAGTCAAGTCTGAACATCTGGTCTTTTGTCTCATCATGCTAAATGCACTTTTGGATAATCGTTACACATTTATACTTAATGCATTTCAAAAAATGAGGACACTCACAAGTAAATCCCATGGCAAACTAAATATGAATTAATTGTAATACACTCTCAATGGCTAACTTACTCTGTAAATTATCCCTATAAAGCTGTTTCACTGGTTAAAATTGGTTTTCAAATCACTGTTCCTTTTGGCAATGGTATACAGTATGTTCAACTGATTATGGCAAATGATACAGTATTAATCTTCTCAGGAATTTAAATCTTGGCCAACTATTAAAACATTTAAGAAATCTGACCCTCTTTATAGCTACACTGGATTTGACATATCTGGTAGTCTACTTGTAGAAATGAAATGAAAGACCATACTTTTAGCCATGCCTGCATCTGCCCCTGATAGTCTAGGAAAATGAAAAAAAAATATTTAGCTTTGTGTTGATGAAGTTATCAAAGGAAATAACTAATCTCAAGACAGACTTTACAAAGCTTACAACACTCAAGTTCAATGTGCTTCTAAGAAATCTAAAAATGTTCAAATCAGCTGAATATTAGACATCAAAAAGCAGATATTTTTGACTTGTTACAGTTGAAAACCATTTTCATTCAATTATAAACCATCACAATTAAGTTGAAAAAAGATGGGTCCATTACCAAACATGAAACTGAGAATTATAATCTGTACTACTCCTTCAAATGACCGAGTAGAGAATTGAGTTCACTTTTCGAATGAAAAACAATTAAGACATAAATTGTTTGCTTGTAAGTTGCCACAGGATTCACCTACCTTCCGTCACACCTAGTATTGTTATCAAAGCTCACTTTCACATAGCAGAACCACTGTTGATTAACAGCAGACTCCCAACCTTTTTATACTGGAGGACAATGCATTTCTGTACTGTTTTAGTTTTTGTCAAATTATATGCCCTGCTCACCCATAACCTATCACTCCGATGCTAAGAATAGAAAAAATGCCTCAACATTTCAATGTACAGTAATAGAAAAACAGCTTCATTACTGTTAATATTCTAGTATCAGCAAATGAGAATTAATTTCACAAACCATTCTTAGCATGTGTAAAATTGAATCATTTGAAGGAGATAACCTTTACTTTCTATTAATGATTTCCCAAGAAGATTCTTTGTATACAAGCTCCTATCCAAAATATTTTGACCAGTAAAGCAGTTACTGGCTTGAAATCAACATAAATTTGAGAGAGAACGAGATAGACAGGATATCAGGTGCTAACTGCAGCTTCAACTATATGAAAAAATTGGGTGATTACTTGAAATCAAGAACGACAAATAATCCTCCAATATTTAGAAGTTTGGGTGCCCGCAAAAGATGAATGACTAGCAAAGGCAGACGTTAGCGTTCAGGCGGTCTTTCTGTTATGCACGGCCGCCTCTTTTCTCGACAAAGTTTCTTATGAATCGGCCAATCTTTTTGTTGACAAAAGGTACCACAGTATCTTGCTTCCTGAAAAAAAAAAAGACAGGCAATAGATATAGATGCTAAGAAAATTCATTTATAACAAAGGTGAATTAATGACAAAAATGCTTAGAATTTTGCTATTACTGTATTAAGTTTTAAAATATAGGGTTTCATAAATATCAATTAAGTCTATCAGTCGAGAAACATGCCAAGCGCCATCCTGGGCCAAAGTATTTTTTAATTTAATTTATTATATTTTAAAAATGGCACTTGGCATGTTTCTCGACTGAAAAGCTCAATTCATGTTAGCCACTTTCACTTCTTGCATTTGCACCACAATATACATCAATAATGAACAGAGCCTTCATGAGTAAAGCCAAACTGTCAAGAGCCTACAATTAAATACAGATTGATATCTCATTTTTATTATTATTAGTATTATATATATATTTTTAAAACTGTACATCCTCACAGCTGGCAATAAATACTTTCCAGTTATGAGAATCCAAAATCAAACTAAAATAAAACACAAATTTAATCAAACTTATTTGATATATCAGGTCTGTACTTGTATTCTCTGCTAGATATTTTAAATTACAATATAAACTTTCCTTTGTAATGGGTCTAATAGTGATTGTCTAATTAAGGAATAAAATACTAATTCCTTCAAAGGAAATTCAATAATGAAGAAGGAGTTTTTCAGGCCTCAACAACACAATGAAACACACTTTTAATCATATGATATGACTTCATCACATTAGAAACAACAGAAGATAAGTATATATGCAAATTTAGATATTTTAAGTATACTCATGGCTTGGTATGCTCCCTATACACAATACGTAGTTTTATTTTTCATGTGGTTGCTACAAAAATGCAATAATTCAAATTCTCATAATGTAAATATTTTTTAATAAAACCTTATACTAAAGGCTCATACATGATGAAAATTTGCCTTCACTTTGCAAAATAAAAATGAGGTACAACTCCATTTTGCTAAATGAAAATGAGGAACAACTCCATTTTGCACAATAAAAATGAGGAACAACTCCATTTTGCACAATAAAAATGAGGAACAACTCCACTTTGCACAATAAAAAATGGGAACAATTCTATTTTGCAAAATAAAAAACAGGAACAACTCGATTTTGCAAAATAAAAACAACTACTCCATTTTGCAAAGTAAAAACAGGAACAACTCCATTTTGCAAAGTAAAAAACAGGAACAACTCCATTTTGCAAAGTAAAAAACAGGAACAACTCCATTTTGCAAAGTAAAAAACAGGAACAACTCCATTTTGCAAAATCAAAATGAGGAACAACTCCATTTTGCAAGATACAAAACAGGAACAACTCCATTTTGCAAAATCAAAATGAGGAACAACTCCATTTTGCAAGATACAAAATGGGAACAACTCCATTTTGCAAGATAAAAATGAGGAACAACTCCATTTTTTAAAGATACAAAATGGGAACAACTCCATTTTGCAAGATAAAAATGAGGAACAACTCCATTTTGCAAGATACAAAATGGGAACAACTCCATTTTGCAAGATAAAAATGAGGAACAACTCCATTTTGCAAGATACAAAATGGGAACAACTCCATTTTGCAAGATAAAAATGAGGAACAACTCCATTTTGCAAGATACAAAATGGGAACAACTCCATTTTGCAAGATAAAAATGAGGAACAACTCCATTTTGCAAAATAAAAAACAGGAACAACTCTTGTAATTTCATTTATTCCATTAAACATACCTAGTAAATGGGATTTTGGGGTACAACATACAAGCCAAACTTATCACACTGTTTGTCAAGATAATTTTATCAAATGTCTGATTTGTAAACTAACCTGACTTCATAAAACTCGCCATGTTGCCACCAAAATTGAGAAACATTTCACAAGTGATACTGACTCATTGCCAAGGGGCATTAAAAGGTTACAGTATAGGATTTGTAAACAAGATTTTTCATTCACTGTTCTCCATTTTGCTTTCTTTAAATCTACAGCAGTAAACCCTAATGGACCGAGTCACAAGACTACAGTCTATAAACGGAAGAAGGTTCCAAAGGGAATTCAGGCTGCAAGAGAGATAAGATATTGGAAAATATATTAAAAAAATGAGGGAATAGAAAATAAAACTAATACACCTGAATTTAGGAAACATCGGCATAAAGCACAAATGAATTTGCTCCTTGCTCAAACATTTGGAGATCAAATGATTCCACAACTGTATTAGGCAAACTATTCCATATTCTAGTTGTATCTAAAACAAAACTCCTAGCAAACTGAGTACTGTAGTATTAACCCTGGTACACTGTGCAGCAAATACAGCGAGGTCAGGTAAAACCGATGCTTGTTATTGGAGAATTTTTATTCAATGAACTAGCCAGCCTTGGAAGGAGCCTTCATCTAAGTTGTAACACCTCAACGGGTAGCTGATGCCTTGGCTGGCCTGCTACCCAATTAGGGTCCTCACACAATGTTTCACATTAAGTCTTTTCTACATGTCACAGTAATATATGCTATATAATCTGTCTTGTTTACCTATATTCCAACATACTGCATTAACTATGCTATGCATTCTTAATTCCTTAACCAATGCATGACAATCTCTACTTTGCTATGCAAAGTCAAATCATCCAATCAGAATCAACTACCAAAAATGTAAACCTTTGACAAACTACAATCAATATTAAAATCTTACAGATTAGTATTCTGGCCTGTTTTACTGTTTTACAATTTTTTCATTTAAATGAAAATAACTAAAAAAAAAAGTCTTTAGATAGAAAGTAACATGCAACTAATTTTTTATGGGAAATGGGACACAGTTGAGAAACAAAAAATAACACAGTAGATATTTGGATGGAGATAAAATTACAATAACAAGTATAACTCACCTGACATCTCCCACAAATCGAAAATTCCCTTAATTCTTTCTCTATATTAGTACAAGGTGGATACCTGCATTCATAATAGCAATCTTCTTCCTCTTCTACAATTTCTCCATTAGCATTGTAGTATCTAGTTACCAAAAAATCTCCATATTGCTGGAACAGAATGAAAATATGAATTACTCGAACTGATCACATTAAAATATATCATGAGTATTTGATGCAACATGTATTCCCTCCCTGCCATTGAAAAGTACATTATTTTTCCAAACCAATCCAACATTCAAAACACATGACTGCTCTATTGGCTGAAATAAAAAGCTTACATGAAAAGGTATGCTATGTAACTTGCTCTTGATGTCCATTTAAGAAGATTGGCAGTTGGAGGTATGTACCAAAGAAAAGCAAGTTACTTCCAGAAACCATTGTTTTGGACATGGCTTCAGCATTAAAGAATGAAAATCTTTCTGATGCTTCTTCAATTATGAGATGCAGAAGGACATTCTTCTGACCTGACATCAGTGCTTGTTGGGTTTCTCAAATAAAAACATTTCCACTAAAAGGCCTCATGTCCCACTGGTTACAAAGCTGAGAATTTTACAGTATTCCAGTGGCACACGGTCCCATCTCTAAAATTACATGTATAAACATAAACTGTCAACAATACAGAGCAGTTCAGTTCCAGTTCTAGCTTCATCAGAGCACTTTGCACTTCTGAACAGAATGCCTCAAACTGCCAGCAGCAAAAAATCTTTAAGCAAGTGACTAATAATGACTGCATGTCCAGACAAAATTTAAGTGAATCAATACTGGTGTAATGCCTCTAAGGCTTATATGCAGACAATACTGACTGGTAGCATTACATGCCAGCTTCAATTACCTGTTCTACGTACCATTACCAAATAAAAAAATATCGGAAATAACTGACATGCAGTGTCAACATTTTACCTAGGAGGCAATCATGGAATCCCCAGTCACCTAACCAACAAATTATGTTGCTGAAGGGTACAAACTGTGTGGTGAACTTTTATTCAAAACTTGACTTTCGTGATAAAGTCCAAAATGAAAAGCAAAACTGATGACCCCGCCAACCATACACAACTTTTCCCTCTATGATGGACTGTCCATGTATTGCACCAAATACTTCCCTCAACTTTATTAACAGAGAGATGGATTCGTCAGAGGGCTTACATAATTTGTTTCTGTCTACCACTCCCCAAGTTGCCCCTATATTTATCTTTATTATTACTTAAATGCTGGGATTTTGTATATAATTTGTTAGCAATATATCTCACACTTCCTCTTCGATTACTGTTGTGCATTTTTTCCCCAAATATTTATCTAAAAATGTATTCTTTGTAGGATAAATTGACAAGAGTACCAACACATGGACATGGCCGCTGTCTTACCGCCACGGTCCCACCCTCACCTGGTGGGGGTATACAACGGGAACTCTCGCTAAAAGTCGTTAAATTCTAAGTTCTTGTTGAATGGGACTCAAGACATAGCTCTGATGAAGGGCAAGTACAACAAAAATATATTTTATTCCTGAAATATTACTATTATTTAAAACTGACCAGCCAAAAGAATCGAATGACCAAATGAAATTAAAGAGCAAAGGAGAAGAATGTAATCAAACTGAGTGCAGACAATCAAGTTAATATATATAAATATTCAGTTAAGTGACAATATTAAATTTTCTTTTTTGTCTTGCAAGAATTAACAATATAGGCATATGATAAATAATTAATATGCAGACGAGCAAATTAATGAACAGAATACGAAGGAAGATAAAAATGAACCTCAAACGAGGCTTTGTTAAGCCCAGGCACAAAATGTATGGCATAGCCCAAGGTTTGGGAAGTGATTGTGACACTAAACAACTAAATGCTGTAGCTGAAACAGCCCTACAACCACAATAGTGCTACCCTAGTTGTTGCCAACTAAATATCTGTTTTCTGTTAATACAATTATGAGCATTTGTTTGAACACAATACTTATGTTAGCTGATCCCAGTTACTGCAGTTTTAGCCTGTGATGATCACGGTTACGCTGTTCATTAAAATTTTTGTTGTAATGAGTCACAAACCTATCAAAGCATGACAACCGCTCAGTAGTCAGATGAGTGCTCTGTATAATTTATTGACCTCTAACTTTCTTAGAGGGACCTCACCCCGAAGGCAGTTGTCTTTATGCAATGTCTTTAGGTGGAGGGATCAGTTTTGCTTTTCATTTTGGGCTTTATCGCTAAAACCAAGTTCTGAGTGAAATTTCAACTACATATTTTTTACCCTTCAGCAACTTCCTTTGTTGGCTGGGTGACTGAGGATTCCATCCTTTGTCCTGTTAAGACATTCTGGAAGAGTGTAGAGGACACAGGTATTTGCTGATTGGTGTTTACTCAGCATCTTCGAGTCATCCAGTCATTTAGCATGACAGCCTCCTAGGCAAATTTTTTATGCTGTGCATGTCACTTATTTCTACTTTTTTTTTTTGGTAACGGTACTTAGAACTATAACAGAAGATGGCTCTTCCAAAGTGTTAGAACAGAAAGAACTATAACAGAAGACGGCTCTTCCAAAGTGTTAGAACAGACAGAACTATAACAGAAGATGGCTCTTCCAAAGTGTTAGAACAGACAGAACTATAACAGAAGATGGCTCTTCCAAAGTGCTAGAACAGACAAAACTATAGCAGAAGATAGCTTATTACAGTGTTAGAACAGACAGAACTTGAGCAGAGATTGCTTATTCCAAAATTTTAGAACAGACAAAACTATAACAAGATGGCTCTTCCAGAGTGTTAGAACAGACTGAACTATAGCAGAAGATGGCTTATTGCAAAATGTTAGAACAGACTGAACTATAGCACAAGATGGCTTATTGCAAAGTGTTTAGAACAGACTGAACTATAGCAGAAGATGGCTTATTGCAAAGTGTTAGAACAGACTGAACTATAGCAGAAGATGGCTTACTGCAAAGTGTTAGAACAGACAGAACTATAGCACAAGATGGCTTATTGCAAAGTGTTAGAACAGATAGAACTATAACAGAAGATGGCTCTTCCAAAGTGTTAGAACAGAAAGAACTATAGCAGAAGAATGCTTATTCCAAAGCGTTAGAACAGACAGAACTATAGCAGAAGATGGCTTATTTCAGTGTTAGAACAGGCAGAACTATAGCAGAAGATGGCTCTTCCAAAGTGTTAGAACAGACAGAACTATAGCAGAAGATGGCTCTTCCAAAGTGTTAGAACAGACAGAACTATAGCAGAAGATGGCTCTTCCAAAGTGTTAGAACAGACAGAACTATAGCAGAAGATGGCTCTCCCAAAGTGTTAGAACAGACAGAACTATAGCAGAAGATGGCTCTTCCAAAGTGTTAGAACAGACAGAACTATAGCAGAAGATGGCTCTTCCAAAGTGTTAGAACAGACAGAACTATAGCAGAAGATGGCTCTTCCAAAGTGTTAGAACAGACAGAACTATAGCAGAAGATGGCTCTTCCAAAGTGTTAAAAGCAGACAGGACAATTTTAGTTACCTCTTCTACTGGATCAGCAGGCAGCTGCTGGATGGCAACCCAGTACAATGACTGTTCCCGAGGTGATAACACATGTCCCGCTGCGGGCTGCTTGGCTCCCACAGGCACGAGTGCGAGGTTTTCCAATCTGTTGTCTACGGTTACACTGTTGAGGTGGATTACTTTCCAACCCGGTGCTATACCTCCTCTATGAGTTTCCCTGCAAATGTTAGAATACATTAGAATATAGAATTTAGGCCCAGCGCTGGAACATATGAGGTCATTCAGTGCTGACAGGGAAACTGAGTGTAGAAAGGTTTGAAAGGTGTAACAGTTTCACTCTGAAGCAATGGTTAGGTTAGGGTGGAAAGTAAGATGGAAGTAGAGAATAAGAACGGAGGTAGAGTGAAAGGAATGAAAGGGGTTGCAGCTAGGGGCCGAAGGGACGCTGCAAAGAGTAAGTAATGCCTACAGTGCACCGCATGAGGTGCACTGACAGCGCTACACCCTACGGATCCTGGAAATATTGTACACACATTTAGTAAGAAAACGCATGCAATTAATAATTGTTCAGTACTGATATGGTGTCCTATGAAAATGGTCTCTTTAGTAACGCTGATATAGTGTCCTATGAACATGATCTCGCTAACAGACTAACATCTACACTACGAAAAATATCGAGACAAATAATCCAATATTAACAACTACTCGAACTACTTCGTGAATGACAGCAGTCGCGTCTCTCGTGAGCTATTTCTAGTCTTCCACGATGAAACTATTTTTTTTTTCTTCGCCTTATTCGCCATATTTAAGTCGTATAGGTAAAATATGACAAAATCTGTCGAAACTTTGAAGGATATAAAAATTACTTATCAAAAGGCAAGTAAGATTCCCGAATTTCACTTTCTGTGCACCATCGCCATCCTGTAAGTTATTAAACACTGTCCACATTTTATCATGAATGGCCACCGTTTCCTTTCTAAAATAACGATTAGTTACGTCACAAAGAATTATAAGAAACTTCATATACTCGAGTACTTACTCAGTCGTCATCAACTGGGATGAAGAACACTGAGATCGAGATAACGTCGATTTAACTCAACTTTCCAAACGACAACAGAATACGTAAGTAATTTGGGAAGTCTAGATCAACGATTTACTTTCTCGTGCAGGGGCAGTTCCGGAAATAAGATTATGAAGAAAGAAGCAAAACACTAAAATGGTGTTGTATGCTTAGGTAAACAAAAAAAATTATCAACTGAAGCAGTATGCACAGGCAAAGTATTAATCTTGATAAGCGTATATTTTACAAACACGAGCGTTTATGGAGTTTATAGGTGCAGTACGAAAATATACTATATTTATAACTACGTAGTTCAATATTAAGGCAAAATGGGTCCTCTTAAGATTTTTCAAGGTTAAAATATGTCAAAAGTAAAATCCATCGCATGTAAAAAATACATTTCTGATTTGAGAAACGATTTAATCCCAGGCGCAACACTACCACAATCATCTACCTATCAGGTACCCATTAAACACGCGTACCGAACCCGTTATCTTCACCCTGGAGTTGAATCAGGGTGTTTGAATGCGAACTTACGGTATATTTGTTCCACTCTAGAGCACTGGAACGAATTACATTTACATCACGAGACGAATATCAATTTGGTACATAAATGTTAAGGGTTATGCTTAGTGAAATCAGTTAAAGACATTAAATCATATCACTAATCACAATGTTCGAACCCTGTTCACACGAGTTTGAAAACTGGCTTCATTTTGCAACATTAAATCTCGATAACTTAATCTTGCCTCACACATTTCATTAAACATGACAAATTCAACGATAATTTGTATTTTTCCTAACATACAAACCCGCAACATCATGTGATGGAAGTATCCTTAGGCGCGCATGCGCAGAGGCTATGGTAGACTCGCTTTTACAGAGTAGCACTAGCTATAAAAATGTACCGCAGGGCCAGCATCCCCCAATTTGTGAATAGCCGGAGGGAACCTTGATATAAACATTTATTTTTAAACTGCGACATTTCCAGAAGGAAAACCAAATTAAATGGCCGTAACCTCGAAAACCCTATTCATTAGACACAGAATAGTGAAATGATACTATGGACTGAGGCTACCAGGGAACGGAAGGAGTGTCGTCACTTACCATAGAAGATCGTGAACATATTGGCCGGACGTTCGGCCCCTGGAAATGTCGTAGGCCCACGCGTAGATGGCCGCACCGTTGCCGTCCCTGTCGATATCCACTCGTGCCTCGAAGGCATACTGTTGCACGAGGCAGATGTCTCTCTCGTCCAGGAGTGCATACTTCGTCTGCAAATCGAAGAGAGAGAGAAGGACGCTCGTGAGAAGGAAATCAAACAATATTAGTTTGTTGTTACTCTTAGAACTACTAGCATTAGCTGATGGTATACAATTGCAAGGTACTTTTAGAGCTACCAGCATTACCTGATGGTATAAAATTGTAAGGTACTTTTAGAACTACTAGCATTAGTTGATGGTATAAAATTGTAAGGTACTTTTAGAACTACTAGCATTACCTGATGGTATACAATTGTAAGGTACCTTTAAAACTACTAGCGTTAGCTGATGGTATATAATTGTAAGGTACTTTTAAAGGTACTAGCATTAGCTAATGGTATACAATTGTAAGGAACCTTTAGAACTACAAGCATTAGTTGATGGTATACAATTGTAAGGTACTTTTAGAACTACTAGCATTAGCTGATGGTATACAATTGTAAGGTACTTTTAGAACTACTAGCATTAGCTGATGATATACAATTGTAAGGTACTTTTAGAACTACAAGCATTAGCTGATGGTATACAATTGTAAGGTACTTTTAGAACTACTAGCATTAGCTGATGGTATACAATTGTAAGGTACTTTTAGAACTACAAGCATTAGCTGATGGTATACAATTGTAAGGTACTTTTAGAACTACAAGCATTAGCTGATGGTATACAATTGTAAGGTACTTTTACAGCTACTAGCATTTAGCTAATGGTATACAATTGTAAGGTACTTTTAGAACTACTAGCATTAGTTGATGGTATACAATTGTAAGGAACCTTTAGAACTACAAGCATTAGCTGATGGTATACAATTATAAGGTACCTTTAGAACTACAAGCATTAGCTGATGGTATACAATTGTAAGGTACTTTTAGAACTACAAGCATTAGCCGATGGTATACAATTGTCAAGTACCTTTAGAACTACAAGCATTAGCTGATGGTATACAATTGTAAGGTACTTTTACAGCTACTAGCATTTAGCTAATGGTATACAATTGTAAGGTACTTTTAGAACTACAAGCATTAGCCGATGGTATACAATTGTCAAGTACCTTTAGAACTACAAGCATTAGCTGATGGTATACAATTGTAAGGTACTTTTACAGCTACTAGCATTTAGCTAATGGTATACAATTGTAAGGTACTTTTAGAACTACTAGCATTAGTTGATGGTATACAATTGTAAGGAACCTTTAGAACTACAAGCATTAGCTGATGGTATACAATTGTAAGGTACCTTTAGAACTACAAGCATTAGCTGATGGTATACAATTGTAAGGTACTTTTAGAACTACTAGCATTAGCTGATGGTATACAATTATTGTAGGGTGCTTTTAGAACTACTAGCATTAGTTGATGGTATACAATTGTAAGGTACTTTTAGAACTACTAGCATTAGCTGATGGTATACAATTGTAAGGTACCTTTAGAACTGCTAGTATTATTATTATTATTATTATTATTATTATTATTATTATTATTATTATTTTAGGTTTTGCACTACTGGTACAAAAATAAAAGGAGTGGTCAATCATCCACTGAATTGAATCAAATACAAAATTCCTAATATCCTACAATAAGAGGTTTCCCTTGAATATGCAAGTCCAGGCAAAAAGTATCCACTTCTATCTAATTTATCTAAGAGAAAGCTTAGGATATTTTGGGGACTGCCTTTCTTCCAGAGTGTCAGTGGCATATCCTCCTTTCAACTATATCTTTGGGCTTTCCTTATTGAGTCCTTTAACTTCCGTTTCGTGTTTCGTTCCTCATAAGGTTCCCCATTCTCTGGAAACTTCACCCCTCAATGGTTCCCAATCGTTCTCTTACAAACCTAACCCAATAGCAATAACAACGACATAATATTATAGCCCAAATGCC
This sequence comes from Macrobrachium rosenbergii, assembly GCF_040412425.1. NCBI lineage: Eukaryota > Metazoa > Arthropoda > Malacostraca > Decapoda > Palaemonidae > Macrobrachium > Macrobrachium rosenbergii. The sequence goes on from NC_089752.1 coordinate 116,572,748, forward strand.
CCAATGCCCATTTCGCTTTTACAGGTTTGGCCTGGTCATCACACACGATCGTATGAAAGGATTTTGTTGCCTATCAACTCTACGCCTTCGTTCAATTGGGCATTAATTTTAATTACTCGCTAATCAGCAGATTCCTCAATCCCCCATCATCTTTCCAGTTATCCTTTTAAAGGAGACTGACGAAGGAAAAGTAAGTCTAGTCTTTCCTAAATAAACCAGATATACCAAGGCGTACTTACAGACTGCATAATGGTCACTAAAACTGTTGTATGGAGCAGTCGTATTCGGGTGTTTGTGTTCAAGGCAGTTCACTTAATATCATAAAGCAAAATACTTTTTTGACGATACTTACCACCAGTCACTTCGATAAAGGAAGGTATGGGAATCATCACATTCCGAAAAATATTAACTGGAGTTTAAGCATGTTTTTATCAAAAGACCACAGATAAGAATATATATAATGGGAAATATTGGCTCCTAAAATACGCATACAGAAATATACATATTGATTATATTATAATATTTGTGTGTGTGTTGTGTTTTCTCTTTCACAATTTTTGTTGTAGGCGATCGCCTTTGTGGCGATGACTTCTTTGATACTGACTTTTTCATATATTTTCTCACCTCCGCTTTCAGTCTCTTCAAAATTCTTGATAACGACACAAAGGCCCCGCCTGTGTGTCCTTATCCAGAATTCTGAAGAAAGATCGAAAATAAAAGTGTGAAAATATGAAAAAGGCAGTATCAAAGAAGTCTATACCACAAAGGCGATCGCCTACAAAAACAAAAAATTAAATGTGTGCGTGTGAAATTCAAATACATTTTACTCGAGTTGAGAGATATATAAAAAAAAATACCAAATGACTGCTTGATTAGAGCAAACAATACTACAAACACGATATACAGCAAACATTCTATGCTTGAAATTTTTACGTAGATAAGCGTGCAATACAGGCAGGATGTTAACTATAAAAGTTTCCTATCCGCTAAACCTTGTATAGGTTATTGAAAGGTGTCACCAGCAATGATGGGGCTACGGTACATCTCTGCTTAATAAAACCTACCTTCTCTTTGGACTATCAAGTTTATCAGTTTTTACACTCCTAACAGATCCAACTCTACCATGATGCAATTCCCTGGTTAGTAGAACAGCTTGCCCATGGTCTAGATTCTTTCGACAGTAGTTAAATTTACTTGAACTAACATTGATATATAAGAAAAAAGTCACAAGCTTTGAATATAAACACTGCACTTATTTGTTATGTTTTATATACACATCATTCTCGAGTGTTTGTGTTTGTATTAATACTAACGAATTCTCGAGTGTTTGTGTATGTATGTATTAATACTAACGAATTCTCGAGTGTTTATGTCTGTGCTAAAATTAAAGTGGTATACCCGTCTAGTCAATGGCTACGACTGCATATTTCACTTATAAACGACCATCTTTACGTAAAAAAAATATTGACTCTTTCCAATCGACATATTAATCGTAACTCCCGTCAATTTGCTTAGTTAATATGCATTAGTTAAGTATACATCCAGTTCTATACAATTACGGTGGAAGCGAGCCTTACGGAAAAGCTCTCGGAAAATAGGTTGGCAGCCGTGGTCGGTGTGTGGCGACTATGACGTCACACCTAGTAGATGCGGGTGACTGGCATGATAGAAGGGTATAAAATTCTGTACAGATCACTACCCTGACATTCTATAAAAAGGTTACCGTCACCACGCATGCGAATATATCTAGAGCTCTACCTGCAAAATTAGTAAAGTATGCAAATGATAACACGCATTGCACAAAATCGATGCGAACGGACGAAAATTCGCAACCAAATAGGTTCACTGGCACCCGTCTTTAACGGTCCACATGGTCTCCCTCAGTTGCGAGAGATCCTTACAAAGGAAACTGAAACTCGGTACTGTGGAACCTTGATTCCCGGCAAGGTTTGGATACATCTCGTAAGTGAATGGTACCTATTTCTATCAAGGCTTGACAATCCTTATCTGTCACAATGTGAAGCACGTGCAATATTCTTATATGAAACATACTCTACCATCGTTCTTAATACTGATCTCAGCTCTATCTTAAAACATGTTCAATGGTCACATACAATGAAACACGGTTTCATATCACCGTAATTATAATGATAATATACAAACAGAAATAGATACATTAGATGTAATGACTTTAATTACTCTTTGAAGTGCTCTATACCAAGTCAGCATCTGTGCACCGAACTAACGAATATTACGTCTAGTGCCGATGCACATGAGAATGGCATCTACGAAAGACTGCATGTTGATGCCCAACGCACAGCGGTGCACGCACGCAGCAATGCAACATGAATCGAGACCGTCATGAGGCAGGATCATGCTAAGAAAACAGAGGCTGTTGTACGTGACTCGGTAAAAAGTAGCGAAGAATGCGTCGGCAATCAAGAGAGAATTACCCAGAGCGCCAGGTGGCTTTCAAGATCCCTCTCTCTCTCTCTCTCTCTCTCTCTCTCTCTCTCTCTCTCTCTCTCTCTCTCTCTCTCCAAACACTGCTACCCCTTGTCACCGGAGTTAATTACTCGTAAACCTACTGAATAGAGCAGAGTCAAGCGAGAGATGAGAGGAATGCTACCGTAAGATCAAAGTGAGACAACGCGTGACAATCTCTCTGGTTTGCAAGAGTAATTTATTAGGAAGGATTATATAATTTCGGTTTACTCGATTACGGAAGTTCTTCATGTCTTAATATACTACAAAATTTTCACACATATATACAATTTATATATGTGTACATATATAATAAATTCCAGAAAATATCTATCGGAAAGATAAAGCATGGAATAGCCTACGTGCTTCCCGGGTGAAACTACCTGACAGCCTGCAAGCAAGCAAGCACTTGACTGGGTGTCATTCATGCAGACTTCATCACGAATGAGACACGTCGACATTCAAACCTGAAAACGTACCAGACTCCACAACTATTTTAGTAATAAAAGGGGCTTTTAACAAAAACCTCGTTTCCCGTGGATGTCAAAAAAATTATCGTGATCGCTAAACCAAGTTAATATCAAAGTTGTGAACTACAACTTAGTCCAATATATTTTTTATGAGCCTTCTTTGAATCCCCACTGTTATTAAATGTATATTAAAGCAAGCTGCCTGTCTCGCGTATATTGGCAAGCAGATTCGCCAATAGAGCGTAGCATCAAGTACAGTATAGGAAAAATTTTTCCATCAACTTTGGACGCAGAAAATACGAAAAAAAAAAACTGTATTTGAAAATAACGGCAGGACAGAGTTTTGGGTATAAGGAAACCGAAGCCTTGCACTTCAATTTCTTCGAAAATAATCACATCGCTATTAAATCTACAACGTTCATTAAGCCGCTGGTAACAACGTCAGAAAACAATGCAATATACACAATATACTTGTGTGAATACCGACTACCATAGTACTATCAGTCGAGAACAGACAAGCGTTATCTTCATGCTGACAAAACATGATTTTAAACTGAATATGCCTGTCCTGGGTTTGACAGATTGTAAGGCTGAATTCAAGACTCTTTGCAGAGCTAAATGTTAGCTATATTCAAGGAAAAAAATAATGCATACAACCATAAAGTTCAAAAAGCATGTCGCATTCACATTCCAATCCGTTCTATATTCCCTACGTGCCGAAGACGCAACTTTCATTCACATTTTCCGTTTGAGTTAAACTCTGTACACTTCCACACCTTAAATAACGCTAAATATCACGTGAAACATCTACCGGACCTTTTCACAAAAGCTGCCAACATTCCCTATCCAGACGTCAGCTGTCTCTCCTCTCTCTTCCACCTCTTCTCTGCTCTGTTGCTTCCTCCTATCAACCCCCTCCCCTCCCCCCCAACACACACGGCTACTAACCACCCTTTTTCCAGTCCCTTCTGTCTAACCTGGTTCCTACTCCCGACAGAGACCCTCCGTGAGCAGGTGGCCAACAACGATAACCCGCCCCCTCCCCCGACTACCACCACCAGCAGCCTGCCCTAATTGCTGACACCGAGCATAAAATGCCTTCCAACATCGCAGCCAACCTTATCCAGTCTCATTCAAATCATCCTACGGTGTGCTTCGAGATGGTTCAGAAACGAACTGCCGTTTGAAATCTACATCAAAAAAGCCCAAACTTTAACCGTTGCAAAAATTAACGAGTAAGGGACAAACGTATTGCTTGTAAGACTATTAAAAGAAGGAGGGTTCTTAAGCCTGCATAGGGAGCGGAAGAAAATTTGCTCAACAGCAGAGCAGAAGAAGAAAGACAACGCCAGGTAAGCCCCGGTACCAGGGAGGAAACAAAGTGGAACGAGGAAGGAGCCATCGTGACTCTAAGAACAAACAAGTGAAGATGGCAGCAACAAAGGACCATCTCAAGATGGATGGCGACAATCATCACAAGAAACGAGACCACCACCTCCTCCTCTTTCTCTTCTTCCTACTCCTCCTCCTCTTCCTAACCATCACTGTACAATCAACCACAGGCTGTGCCGCCTCCAACATGACACGCAACCACGGAGTGCACACACGAGTTCATCCCATTGCGATGAACAATCACTGCTTCAGGAGACGAGGCTTCTCTCTGTGAAGAGCTGCGTGAAAGACCTCGCTATCTGCTGGCTCGTACTTGACTGAGGTCTTCGATTTCTGGTCACCTACAGTAGTCGCACTGTTATAAAAAGCTATTCCGAGAAAGATCTTTAACTTGATTGGCTCTCTCTGCCTACAAGATGGAAATAAACTGTAGACCCAGGGAGGGGCCTCTCTGACTAGACGGTAGACACTAATTGTAGACCCAGGTAAAAAGAAAATTATATATATATATATATGCTGCTACCTTCATGTTAACTGAGGACAGGGACAGCACACACAGGACAAAATACTGAGGCTGATCCTATAACACCTGCATTCAGAATTTCAGCACGATCTCAATAACAAGCAATTCTAGAGGTGGCGACTCCCCAGATACCTGATATATCGGGAACACCACTTGACACAAATATTTTCAACAGTTCGTGCTCGCATTTATTATTCCAAAGGTCAACTCTAACAGCCCAGACCAACAACACTATTCACAATCATAACATTGTTTGATAATAAAAAAAAAGTGTAGACTTTTGAAATAGTGTTCTGCCACTCATATCGAAACGTACTAATCTTATATATATATATATATATATATATATATATATATATATATATATATATATATATATATATATATATATATTATATATATATATATATATCATATTTCGTTTGTGATTTCACTTTCGCTTTTGAAGGTTGGTACATTCAACCTAACAGTTACTACTGATGTTTTATTAAAAAAATGTCCACTTTACCAAGAATATCAAGTAACAAAGTCATAAATCTTGAATAAACATTCGGTCGGCTAATTTATATTGCTCTTGAAAAGAGATTGGGCCAACAGAACATTCTCTGGGTATTTCCTAAACAGCCTAGACCAATTGCAATTGGGCTAACAGAATATTCTCCAGGTATTTCCTAAACAGCCTAGACCAATTGCAACTGGGCCAACAGAATATTCTCTAGGTATTTCCTAAACAGCCTAGACCAATTGCAACTGGGCCAACAGAATATTCTCTAGGTATTTCCTAAACAGCCTAGACCAATTGCAACTGGGCCAACAGAATATTCTCTAGGTATTTCCTAAACAGCCTAGACCAATTGCAACTGGGCCAACAGAATATTCTCTAGGTATTTCCTAAACAGCCTAGACCAATTGCAATTGGGCCAACAGAATATTCTCTAGGTATTTCCTAAACAGCCTAGACCAATTACAATTGGGCCAACAGAATATTCTCTAGGTATTTCCTAAACAGCCTAGACCAATTGCAACTGGGCCAACAGAATATTCTCTAGGTATTTCCTAAACAGCCTAGACCAATTGAAAACTACCTCTACCGCACTTAACATTCACAAAACATGAAAACGAGCTGCAACATCATCTGAAAGAATGATGCGTAAGATGGCACGCCTTTACTGGTAGTCTCAGTAAACAACAAAAAGGGGGGGAGGGGTGTTTCCCGAGTGTAAGCGTCATATATCATGACCAACCAACCACCTACGGCGACCGCAGCGTAAGAGTAGAAGCTCTCTCTCTATAACAACCTTCGTCAGTCATCTGACTACACCTATAACGCCCTTCGTAATACCACGCCCTCGCGGCGCACAATGTGACGTACGCGAAAAGAAATTATATATTTATATATAAAAAGTGTTAATTATATATTTATAAATAAAAAAGTGTTAGATGGCGCTAATCAAGTCGTTTGCACTGTTACGCTGATTTTTAGACGTAATTTATATACTGTAACTGTTAAGAAGCCGCAGAAATAAGTCCATAATACTTAGAAGCTTCGCACTAACCGATAAGTGCTATTTTATTAATGAAGACAAATTAGATTAGCAAAAGTGGAAGTAATTGTAGACAGACGTCACTAAAAATTACGTGACATGTATTTGCTCTGACAAGATACAAATGACAAATAATGGATTATAGCCAAGAGTTCTAGTTAAAAATCCAGTGTTCATTAATCAGTTTTCCTTAAATAATAACCTATTTTATTCAAACATCTTTACAATCATAACCTATGACTAAAATTCGACTAACATCAAGTGTAATCAAATGAAACCTTCGTGTGAAGGGAGAAGAAAACCCAGCTGTTTGCGTTTAATCAAAGGACGCAAATGAATCCGTCAAGTGTTTGATCTTCGGGAGTGCATAGGCCTATTGTGGCCTCTGGAGTGCATTGACCCTGATCGTTAAGCACGAGTGTTATCTAAACACGACATCCTCATCACGGATCCATGAAGCTAAAACACAACAAGTCCCCTGACATTATGAACAGTGTGTTGATGCCTCTATCAGCTCAGGGAAAAATGGTTTCTGGTTTCATGAGCAAACTCAAAGGAGTTTTTTTCGGAGTGCAGCATATAAATATCACACGGATGCAGCCATGGGCTTTGTCGCTCTGAATTTCTGAGAGAAAACAAAAAGTTTACCCTTTCAATTGTCCGTGTTCGACTATTTTCAAATCCAATGCACAGATGGTGAGCCTTCTTACAATTAATAATTATAATAGAACTATTTTAAATAGCGGAACTCCTTACCTACCCAAAAACTGCTTAATTATAATCAGTGACCTTACCCGTTATATTTTGACTGCACATTCAAATACCTGTTTGGAGTCATCATGTGGATTTTAATGATGCTGATAACACGTCGCTAACGAGATTATACAATGAAGGAAGCGGAAGTCCTGATCTGACACACCTCAAAAACCATTGCCAAAACCAAACTGTTTTTCTCGAGTTTCCGCTTCCGGTCGAAATATCAAAACAAACCAAGTATTCAAATCTCAAATCACATCTTGGAAATTTATAAGGATACAGGCTTAAGACACGCATTAAAACGTTTAGTTTTACTTGCAGGTTTAAAAAACACATTATGCTACCAAGAGGGACCAATGTTAAAACTATTCTCTCAAACATTATGATTTTCCTTTGCGACTGGGTCGTTCTTAGGGATGACTAAGAAATAAGACTACGAAATAAGACTATTGAAAAATATACGAGGAAGTTCTCGAGGCAAGTTCCTGGTCGTGCAAAAATGACATTTTCCCTCAATTACCTCGCTATGAAGGTAACAGTTCCCTGCCAAGTCCTTGCGTGGTTTGTTAAACCAACTCAAACAGATCAAGTCGCCACTAACTCGACTGTCCTTCAAATTCCCAGAAACCATTTCAGTAGCGAACGAGACCGTCCCTCCTTCCGCCAAAACTCAACATGAAAAGACCGACTGACTTTATACCTCTGCCGTTTCCAATCAACTCGACCGCAACTCAGCCAGTAACGAGGGCGCTCGCGCTCATGGGGGGAGCGGGGGGGGGGAGAGGTTACTTCGTCAGCTCGCCCAACTGTAACTATTAAGCAAGTGACCCGTGAAGTCAGAAGTAGCAAGGGACAGAGAATGACCATTTGTTTTTTATATTATCTTTTCCAGACAACGAACGAAAATTGCAAGTTTCAAAAGCTCGATTATTCTGTAATATTTTCCTTTAACACTTTGCGCTCTCACTCTCTCATCTTGGCGGAAAAAATGTGGTATTCTTGGGTCACTCCATGTTATTTATAATTTAACCAAGGCTCTCTGGTACAATTAATTCTACCTCTCGATATTGTGTGTGTGTGTGTGTGTGTGTGTGTGAGAGAGAGAGAGAGAGAGAGAGAGAGAGAGAGAGAGAGAGAGAGAGAGAGAGAGAACGCACCAGCAGTGAGTTGCAGTTTAGCTGTAAAGAATTTTTTAACGATCGGACTCTGCAAGCTTTGAAGGAAAGCCTTTATTTTACTTCATTCGAACCCATCAAAGTGACAAAGCAACTGAAACCAAATAACGTTTGATCTCGATTTGACTTTTGAACTTCAGTTCGTTCGCTCACACGAGACTATAACAACATTTCATGAACAGGAGAGAAGCACCGGGTCTCTAAAAAAAAGGATCATAACATGTTTGCGTTGCTGTCGTCGATGAGGAAGTTTTCCATTTGTGTTTTTTCGGAGGAAGTGAGTTCATTAAGCTGAAGCGTGAAGCTTCGTCATTACCAAGTAAGGGAATTTCGGTCAACTCAAGATATCCAGGAAGACCACTAAAGCTTTCCAGCACTAAATTACGAGTCATGGCCAAGGAAACCACGAACAGGCCTCTCTAGTAATGATGTCATTACCACCGCTCCTACAGACATCAAAATAAACTCCTCCTGCTTCTGCAAACTTTGAAACAATGACTTGGCACTTCCCGCCCTTCAACGGGGATATAAAAATAAGCCATAGCCTGAGGGTGTGGACGGCGGGGCACCTACCGATGCAAGAACCCTTTTGCAAACAAAGGCCTACCTACACCCGGCCCTTGACGTGGAAGAGGGCGGGCTTTGGGGCTGCCTGGTGGTTCAACGAACGTGCTCCCGAGAGTGAGCTCTCTCTCGGTAGTATAGTACTAACCTCATGCTCGGCCATGCATGGAGCGCTGGGAGTCTCTCTCTCTCTCTCTCTCTCTCTCTCTCTCTCTCTCTCTCTCTCTCTCTCTCTCTCCTCACCACACTGGCTGGTCGTCTTGGCTCTTACCATTCCCTACGCTATTCATCAAACCTGTTTTTAACCTGTGTCTTAGACTAGCCGTGTCACAAGTACATCCGTCGTATTCCGTAAGACTAGACGCGCTCTGCTCACCGGTATCAACTCATTTATCATAATGATCTCTCGCTATCTCTTCAAGGTCATCTCCGCTTCACCGGAGACTCCCGACCCGTTAGAACCTGACGCCCAGACTCACGTTTCAAAAGAAAAGGGCCTCCCAATTTGACGCCTCACTCATAATGCTTCAAATCATCTCAGGCTGGTTTCGAAGGGAACAGTGACGCCTGCAAAACGGCCTTTTGTGCTGCAAGTGTCTGACCACACCCTCTAAGTGATCCTCTGGATATAACGTACACACACACACATACATACATGTATATACAGTAATATAATTAGGATCGAACCCAGGTCTTTCAATTGCAAGGCAAGGGCGCTGCCCACTTGCCCATACAAGTCATAAAAGAAGTTGGAACCTGGGCGCCACTGCACACAAGGAATTACCTGGGCAAGTTAACTGCTTGCCCAGGTAATTCCTTGTGTGCAGTGGCGCTCAGGTACCAACTTCTTCTATCTTGCCTTTCAATTGAAAGACCTGGGTTCGATCCTGATGCGAGTCAGAAATTTACTTCTGTTCCACATGTGATTGTGTTGATTATTTCTATATATATGTATTTATATATATTAGAGGTGCGTCCAAGTAAAACATCAATAACAATTCTTTTAACGACGGTAAATAACCTAACGAGTGGATCAAGTGAAAATAAAACACGCATCTGACGCCTACCATTCTTTAAATTCATCCCCCCGTCACTGAGATCCATCACTGTACTGCCTGCTATATCAACATATGCTTTGCCGGAACACTCGGCAATAACCGCTTTCCTTTCATACCGACAACTAATTCTTATAGGTTGATCAAGATATTGAGAGGGTCCGTGATGCCACCCATTTAAGAATATAGAATATAACTTAGGCCACAGACCAAGCGCTGGGACCTATCAGGTCATTCGGCGCTGAAACGGAAATTGATAGTAAAAAGGTTTGAAAGGTGTAACCTGGAGGAAAACCGTTTGCAGTTGCATTATGAATCAATTGTTAGAGAGGGTGGAAAGTAAGATCGAAGAAACAGAATATGAACGGAGGTACAGTAAAAGGAATGAAGGGGGTTGCAGCTAGAGGCCGATGGAGAGCTGTAGAGACCCTTAAATAATGCCTACAGTGCACCGTATGAGGTGCACTGACGGCACTAAACCCGCCCCCCCTAGTCTTAGTTTTCCAACTTGAAATGAATCAGTTTTTCCAGACATGGCCACTTGCTTGTACTGTACTGATGTGAGTAGACGGTTCCTAAGTAATCCAGGATGACAGGTATCAGTACTTGTCAGCAATGACAACGTTTTCTAAACAGACACAATAGTGAACAGCGATTTTTAGATTAATGATAAAACTAAGAAACCCTTACCTTGCAATATTAGTTAATAAAATTCAGTCCCGATAAGTCTACTTAAAAGTATAAAATTACGTTCTACTGAAAATTCGGTAAAATTTTATAAGTTGGCAACAAGGTTCCAGCCAGCCAATTTTGCATGGAAAACCATTTTGGGTTTTTCATGCAAAAATGGCAAGGAAATGACAAGGCATTACAAGAACCTAAAAATACCAACCTGACGTACCCTAGGGGTTTTCACTGCTTTTGCGAAGGTTACGTATTGAGCAGAATTTTTCGTTTTGCTGTGTTTTACCCAAGAAAAATATAAATTATAATGTGGGAGGTGGCTGGAGTTTTTCGAAAAATAACCCTTCCGTCTACTTTCATGAAACAATCTATGAACTGCAGCAGAGTATTCAAGAAGTCATATAACTACCCACAAAAAAACTTGATAGGAATCACCTACATATCCAGTATATAAAACAGCATCATTCAAATCTGTTTATACGCTCTACCTTTGTGAAGATGTTTACATACTCTGCACTTCGTTCCTTTCACCTAACCATTTTCATTCTGACCAACGTCAATAGCTTCCAGTCTATTCCATACAAACTCAGCACACAAACTCTGCTTCTGTAAAGAAGCTTTAGCTCAACAAGCAACGCCGCCACCCCCAATTCTTTATCTTGGCGTTTACTCAAGAAAGGTTAATAATCACTCTTGTTGCAGCTGTGAACGCTTACATCCATCCATCGTCAATCTCAATCTAGCTAAAATCAACTAATAATTTTTCCCGGTAAATATTTTCGAACGCATCCGATAGTTTCTCAACAGCCTACGTCAAGATTTTGGGTTGATGACGTCGAGATGTTCCCTTTGGCAACTTGATGGACCATTAAGATTGGTACAAAAAAAAATGTCATTAGAAAAAATGAAATGAAGATTTCGGACATATTTAGACAAAGATATATCATAACCATGCACAAAAAAATATACAGAAAAATCACGCACAGTTAATGAAGAATGTCAATGAGCTCTTGAATACATTGGGGTGCAGCAATATAGTTAAAACGCTCCATAGGTGGCAAGTTGTTGCTAGGAGCCAACAAGACTCAAAGCTATCAGGCAAATTCACAACAGACAGCACCTGCACTTTCACTAAAACCTAGGAACCAACAGCAGGAATAGTATGAAAAGGCCAATGGCTTGCATACACTCATAAAGTCTTAAGCACTCGTGTCCTAAGGCAGAGTGGCCGTCATGTGTAACACTGGTACAGAGAAAACGAACTGTTCAAGGATACTGAGTGACTCTGAGCCACTGGCGCGCCATCTCTTGCCAAGTTTGAATTGATGTAAGAGACTACCGACAGCCTAAAGGTCCTACGCAAATTACTCTTGCCTTAATTTATAAATGTACCTTCCAATCTTTCAGTAAACGTATCACACTGAAAAAAAAAAAACATAAAAAATGGTCCCTCTCTCGTTTACACTGAGACGCAATCTTTCGTATCCATCACAAAAACAGTCTGGATGGTATACAAAGGTTGGTTGTCCACACCACATCATCAATATCTGATAGAGAGGACTCACACGAGAACTGATTTAAAGCAGAGCTCCACATGTAATGCTTATGCTAATATATATATATATATATATATATATATATATATATATATATATATATATATATATATATATATATATATATATATATATAGGGAAAGTCATTAGGGTACACATAATCGCTTATTTGATTCTTCCTAAGCCGAATATGGGAACTTGTGTTTTAAAATGAAATGACTGAATAATATGATAACCTATATCTTACAAGGACGAATATGATAAACTATGTCTTACAAAGATGAATGAATAAATATGATAAGCTATGTCTTACAAAGATGAATGAATAAATATGATAAACTATGTCTTACAAAGATGAATGAATAAATATGATAAACTATGTCTTACAAAGATGAATGAATAAATATGATAAGCTATGTCTTACAAAGATGAATGAATAAATATGATAAGCTATGTCTTACAAAGATGAATGAATAATATAAGCTATGTCTTACAGAGATGAATGAATAATATGATAAGGTATGTCTTACAAAGATGAATGAATAATATAAGATATGCCTTACAAAGATGAGTGAATAATATAAGCTATGTCTTACAGAGATGAATGAATAATATGATAAGGTATGTCTTACAGAGATGAATGAATAATATGACAAGCTATGTCTTACAGAGATGAATGAATAATATAAGCTGCGTCTTACAGAGATGAATAAACATGATAAGCTATGTCTCACAAATGAAATTAATAATATGATAAGCTATGTCTTACAGAGATGACTGAATATGATAACCTATGTCTTACAAAGATGAAAGAAATGTGTAACGGACGGTAAAAAAAATCCTGATGACGAATGTAAACACCCACAGTATTCTTTCAATTCTCCACCATTTAAGTTTAATCAATAAAAACTTTCTTGACTACGACTGAATGATGTATCGATCCTCTGGCGCTGCAAAACTCTGAGACTGAACTATCAGAAAAAAATCCCTGAATCACTATAGTAGAATTAGTAGTAATAGAAGCACTAAAGTGTTTCTTGTTGTTGCTAAAGTATTTGCAGTGCTGAAAGGAACCTAAAAGGTTTAAAAATAGGAATATAGAATTTGGGCCAAAGGCCACTCGCTGGGACCTATGAGGCCAGTCAGCGCTGAAACGGAAATTGAGAGGAAAGAAGCTTTTAAAGGTGTAACAGGAGGGAAGCCTCGCAGCCGCACTATGAAACAACTGTTAGGAGAGGGTGGAGTGTATGATGGAAGGAAGAGAATATGAACAGAGGTACGGTAAAAGGAATGATTCAAAAGGCTTAAAACTAACCTCGTGATACACTAATACACAAGATACTAAAGTTTCAGAATGATTCTTCAATGCTTTATTTAGGGGGTCCCATTTGCAGTATCTGCAAAATTTTCGAAATTGAGATATGCCACCTATTGGGCTCGTGAAACACGAATAAACAAGTGGCTGCAATTTTAGAATGATTCTTTAGTGGTTTATTTAGGGGGTCCCATTTGCATTATCTGCAAAATCAGTAGTAAGGCAAGGGAGTATCTACCATTTTTCTCAGTCTTGTATTTCTGCAGATCCTGCAGTCTTCCATTTTAGGGCAGAATACAGAACTGGGAGTTTTTGGGTAAAAACACCACTTAAATGTTCTGGGAACCCCCTGCCCCCCCCCCAAAAAGTTAACCAACCCCCTAAAAGGAAGCTTCTTCTGCTTCCCCAGTTCCCAACCTCCCTTTCCCCTTTGTGACGTCATCGCTCACACGAAAATACAACGCGACCGTGACATTTACTTTTGTATCTTGTAGAATCTGGATCTTCTACCTTCTACGTGATTGCTGTTACACCAGAGAGAGAGAGAGAGAGAGAGAGAGAGAGAGAGAGAGAGAGAGAGAGAGAGAGAGAGAGAGAATTTAATTTCACTATACACTAGTTCAGAAGGAGAGAGAGAATTTAATTTCTACTATCTAATATCGTTCAGAGAGAGACAGGGCATTTAATTTCACTATAAACTGGTTCAGGAGAGAGAGAGAGAGAGAGAGAGAGAGAGAGAGAGAGAGAGAGAATTTAATTTCTACTATCTAATATCGTTCAGAGAGAGAGAGCATTTAATTTCACTATATACTGGTTCAGAAGGAAAGAGAGAGAGAGAGAGAGAATTCAATTTCTTATACTGGTTCAGAGATAGAATGAATTTCTAATATTAATTCAGAGAGAGAGAGAGAAAGAGAATTTAATTTCTTATACTGGTTCCGAGAAAAGAGAGAGAGAATTTAATTTCTAATATTAGTTCAAAGAGAGAGAGAGAGAGAGAGAGAGAGAGAGAGAGAGAGTTAATCTCAAATATCAGTTCACAGGCGTCAACATCCTCTCTCCAGGGAGATACTTTGCGCAGCGCCAACGATGCTGCAAGTGTCTGTTCAACAATGATGTTCAACTGGTCTATAGGTGTTTACATTTAATTACCATACACACCTCGTTGTGGCCCCTTAACCAATGTCCTCAAGCCCTGTACCGAGACCGAGCACATTCCTTTGGTGAAGTATTCATTGGCATCACTTTCCTCTCAATTTGACATCAAAAGTTTCCCTTCAACAAGTAAAAACTTCGCCGAAGATTCTTCGGCGCAATCGAGCTTTCTGTACAGCAGCTACAGCGTGTAATCAAGGCCACGGAAAACAGATCTATCTTTCGGTGGTCTCGGTATAATGCTGTATGAGCCGAAGCCCATGAAACTTTAACCACGGCCCGGTGGTGGCATGGCTAGACCGTTGCCAGAAGCACGATTACGGCTAACTTTAACCTTAAGTAAAAAAAAAAAAAAACTACTAAGGAGGCTAGACGGCTGCAATTTGATATGGTTGATGATTGGAGGATGGATGATCAACATACCAATTTGCAGCCCTCTAGCCTCAGTAGTTTTTAAATTCTGAGGGCGGACAGAAAAAATGCGGAGAGAGAAAAGTGCGGACGGACAGACAAAGCCGGCAAAACAAATTTTTTTTCTTTTACAGAAAACTATAAAGGCATAAACATGTTTCATCATTTTAGGGTATTTGTTATTCGCCTTAAAAACTTACGTATGTAAAATTGAAAATTTCATACAATGTAGTAACAATGTGTGTGTATATAATTATATATATATATATATATATATATATATATATATATATATATATATATATATATATATATATATATATAAAACTGATAGATAGCTATAGATACATACACAAATACGTACTACACACACATATATATATATATATATATATATATATATATATATATATATATATATATATATATATATATATATATATATATATATATATATATATATATATAATATACACACACTTCAACTCAACTCCGTTCACGCAGAGGCAGGTTGTCGACGACGAGAAGCTAAAGAAAAAAACTAAATAAAAAAAAAAATAAATACATAAATGAGCCATACCAATCTTCTCGCCTGAGGCCGAACTAGGCGCCATTACGCATTAGGCAGTAAATCCAACTTTGGTCGGGACACATTTTTACTCGAAGGAGAGACAAACTAGATTACACCTCGAGTTACGCCAAAAAAGGCTGCTGGAGGAGGAGGGAAATTGCCGTAGGGGGGTAAGTGCCGTCAGTGCACCTCACGCGATGCACTGTAGGCATTACTAAAGGTTCTTTGCGGCGTTCCTTCCTTAGGTCCCTAGCTGCAGCCCCTTTCATTCCTTTGACTGTACCTCCATTCAGATTTTTCCCACCTTGCTATCCACCCTCTCTTAATTATTTTTTCTTCGTGCAACTGCGAGGTTTTCCTCCTGTTACACCTATCAAGCTTGCCTACTCTCAAATTCTTTTCAAACGCTGAATGACCTCAAAGATCCCAGTGCTTGCCTTCTGGCCTAAACTGTATTTCATTCCATTCCATTTCAACTGAATGTGCCCCATAAACAACCCGACAAGCAACGCGAGGTATTCCTGTGTTAAAACGGTACAATTTCCCTTTTATGAACGTGGTTAACATCTTAATATATAAGACATGGTTAGATTCAGGTTCAATCAATCCAATCGTTTACCGCAATATCCGAAGCTATTAAAAGGTCTGGTCTGAATATACAGATTGTTTTGTGGTTATTAGAAATTATATTTACCTCTTTATTAAGTGTACACAAGTCACATATATTCGTAGTTAAATGTACACAAGTTACATACATTTGTAGCTAAATGTACACAAGTCACATACATTTGGAGTCAAGTGTACACAAGTCACATAGATTTGTCATTAAAAGTACACAAGTCACAGACATTTGTAGTTAAATGTACACAAGTCACATACATTTGTGGCTAAGTGTACACAAGTCATATACATTTGTAGTTAAATGTACACGTCACATACATTTGTGGTTAAGTGTACACAAGTCACAGACATTTGTAGTTAAATGTACACGTCACATACATTTGTCGCTAAGTGTACACAAGTCACATACATTTGTAATTAAAAGTAATTAAAAGTCCACAAGTCACATACATTTGTAGCTAAATGTACACAAGTCACATACATTTGCAATTAAAAGTAATTAAAAGTACACAAGTCACATACATTTGTAGCTAAATGTACACAAGTCACATACATTTGTAATTAAAAGTAATTAAAAGTCCACAAGTAACATACATTTGTTGCTAAATGTACACAAGTCACATACATTTGTAATTAAAAGTAATTAAGAGTCCACAAGTCACATACATTTGTTGCTAAATGTACACAAGTCACATACATTTGTAATTAAAAGTAATTAAAAGTACACAAGTCACATACATTTGTTGCTAAATGTACACAAGTCACATACATTTGTAATTAAAAGTAATTAAAAGTCCACAAGTCACATACATTTGTAGCTAAATGTACACAAGTCACATACATTTGTAATTAAAAGTACACAAGTCACATACATTTGTAATTAAAAGTACACAAGTCACATACATTTGTAATTAACAGTAATTAAAAGTCCACAAGTCACATACATTTTTGTAGCTTGTGTACATTTGTACACAAGTCACATACATTTGTAGTTCGTACAATTTTCAGACAAAGAAGCGTTCTGTAGCTACGTAACAGTCTCATAATTCTAATGGCAGAGTCAGCCTAATGGCTTTGAATGTTACACTGGATTTTACGCTAATGAACTGGAAACTTTAACATTAAGGTACACGCCCTCTCCCCCCTCTCTCTCTCTCTCTCTCTCTCTCTCTCTCTCTCTCTCTCTCTCTCTCTCTCTGTCTGAAACAATCAATAACCGTAATCACATGACAAAGGAGAGAGTTTGAAAGAAACTGTTTCAAAACCACACCTTCGCATACTCCATCAAAGAGACATTACTTGCATTTAAGCCAAGTAGGCACGCCCATCGCATCGCCACGCCCACGACAGTACCGTGAACTATAAAATAAAATAAAAAAGTTTGATGAACTTTTATACCTCATTAAACAAACTTCCTGTCTGAGAATAATAATAATGCAAAATAAAGCTTCACTAGGCGCTTGAATAAGTTACATATATACTGTATATATATATATATATATATATATATATATAATTGCATCGTTTCTTGTGCATTTAAAAATTATATTTAATTTTATGAATAAAGAGACAACGGAAAAGATTCATTTCTTTCAAAGAATAAAATTCGTGTTGCCAGAGAAATAGTCGATGCTCCCACTATACTAAGATTAGCAATGACTCCTCTGAACGTTTCAGATTCAAGTGATACGACAGTCAACTTCAAAGAGAATATGAAAAAGGCTTTCCATAAGTACATCGACTTCCCTGCTTAAAACCGTTCAGTTCCTTTACGACTTGTTGCGTCAGTATTCGCTGACCGATGATTTGGGACTATGCTAGAGTTCAATATTGCACATTTAACTGCACTGGCGTAAAACGGAGAACTGCAGTATCTGCGAAATTGTCGAAATTGAAATATGCCACCTACTGGGCTCGTGTGAAACACTAATACACAAGTTACTGCAGATTCAGAATGATTCTTCAATGCGTTATTTAGGGAGTTCCATTTGCAGTGTCTACAAGATAAGTAGTAATGCAAGGGAAAACTGCAGTATGTACCATTTTTCTCAGTTTTGTATTTTCGCAGACTGCAGTCTTTGATAAAGTGGAAACCATTCTTCGATCAAATATGATACAGAGCGATATTAATTATTTTACAGAAACGAGACGGCCCTTAACGAGGCTATAATATCGAGAATGACAAGAACCAGTAGTGTTACAAATATTTATGTCAAAAATATTTATGTACAGATTAAAAGCGAAAAGGAGAGATTTTCGGACACTACTCCGTATCCAAATATTATTTTATTTGCAGACCAGTCGAGCACACAGTGATATAACGGAGTATATGTGCTACCAAATACGTCAAAAGCTACACTAAGCTATTGTTATTTCCCCTACTAATGAAATATATCACAATTAAATCTAGAACTGTACAAATGTGCATACGTATATGAATGATACAGACATACTGCATTTATATACATATATTAACTTTATCACATACACAATTGCTCTGTGCATTAGTAGAATTTCTATCTAACGGAGCATTTATTCAGAAAAAGTTACAAGCTTTCTTGGACAAACAGTCCTCATTATCAAGTATCCGTACAGTCCTCATTATCAAGTACGGATACTTGATAATGAGTACTGTTTGCCCAAGAAAGCTTGTCACTTTTTCTGAATAAATACTCCGTTAGATACCATCCAGTTTGAATGAGGTCCTTTTGGTAATTATATATATATATATATATATATATATATATATATATATATATATATATATATATATATATATAACACGGAAGGGCAAACTCCTTAGCGAGTCCTATTACAGTGTCCCTTGCCACCACCAACAACTGACTTATAAGGCAAAAAGATGTCCAAGGAGGCAGCGATGACCTTCTTACAGCTGACTAAACTCTTCTTCTTCTTCTTCTTCTCTCCCAGAACCTCCTCCCTTCTACCACCCACCAACCCACCACCTCCTCCTCCTCCGACAACTTTTACACACTCTCAACTTATTTATCGAGGCCAGGCTTCCACCCGAACAGCAAGTTCGTGACCCCCTGTCCGCCCACACGCCCACACACTCAACCAAGAACCTCCCCCTCCCCTGCCTTCTACTGGTAGATGGGGCCCATACCCACACACACACACACACACACACATACACAAACACCCGTTACCCATTCACCAACGCTTAATGCTTTCTACGGCCATTTACCCATCCATTCTCAAGGTCTAGTTATTTTCCTGTCTCTCAGACTTCGGTTCCCTTCTGAACACACATACATTCCTCTTTTCGCGTCAAAGAACGGGCACACAACAATTTCTTCAACAAAACCTCATCAACTTCTGGTTTTCCTTCCCTCAAGATTCTGCCTTCAGTTCTACACAAAATGCTAGAGACAGGAAAAACGCCTTATTAAGTCACTAGCTGCAGAAGTCACAATTTCTTCCTGGTTACGTAACTCTCAACTCAGCTGAGCTATCAATATCCCCCCGCCCCCGCCGAATTTCAAGCACCCTTCCTTACGGGTTTGATGGCGCGCGCTACGCTGCGTTGGAACCCATCTCTGCTCGTTATGTCTCACCTTACCTTCCCGATCGCCTACCTACCCTGCCCCTACCCTGGGCGGACAAAGAGGTTTGCAGGAGGAGGGTGTATGTGTCATCTCTCCCCTACCTTCCCGATCACCTACCTACCCTGCCCCTACCCGGGGCGGACAAACAGGTTTGCAGGAGGAGGGTGGATGTGTCATGTCTCCCTACCTTCCAAATCCCCTACCTACCCTGCCCCTACCCAGGGCGGACAAACAGGTTTGCAGGAGGAGGGTGGATGTGTCATGTCTCACCTATCTTCCCGATCCCCTACCTACCCTACCCCTACCCTGGGCGGACAAAGAGGTTTGCAGGAGGAGGGTGGATGTGTCATGTCTCCCCTACCTTCCAAATCCCCTACCTACCCTGCCCCTACCCAGGGCGGACAAACAAGTTTGCAGGAGGGTGGTGGATGTGTCATGTCTCACCTATCTTCCCGATCCCGCTACCTACCCTGCCCCTACCCAGGGCGGACAAACAAGAAAGACCCACCCGGATTTTATTATTATAGAAGATAACGTTATTCCAATCCACACTTCCATATCGCTCAGGAACAAAGCAGTAAGACGAGAAACAGAGTCAGGAAGATTCTGGTCTTCGCGATCCTTTCCGGGGAGAATGTCCTATGCAGAGAGAGCTATTCGCCCAAGTACGTATCATAATACTTCTTGGGTAATCATCTTCTTATTTCATATTCATGACACTGACGTGAAGTGTATGAAGTATATGTCCGGACATTTCTTCAAACATTTCCGAAGTCGTTTTCACATATTGGAAAAGGAAATGAAAAGGAGACAGATTCGGTCTTCGGGTAATCCGAAATTAAATCCCTGAGAGAGAGAGAGAGAGAGAGAGAGAGAGAGAGAGAGAGAATTTAGGCCAAAGGCCAAGCACAGATCCGCTCTTAGGGTAATTCGAAATTAAATCATTGAGAGAGAGAGAGAGAGAGAGAGAGAGATATCACACAGGTCATGTACAGTATAAATAACGGGCCTACACCATACACCATACTGAAATAGTGACTGGCAGACGCAACACGATTCATTTCACTGTGTTTTACGGAGAAGCACTATACCGTCGGATAAGCGCAATCCAGAAATATTCAAATTAAACAAGAACCTTCTATTCCAGAGGCAATATTGCTGCAGATAATTTTCAGTAAGAGGTCACAGCTGATTCTTTTTTTAAAAACTTGTCAGAAGATGGACGAAGGTCGCTAAATATTCTCAATAAGTAATCTAAATGAAGCGAAATACGCCAACCTTTCTTTCATAAAAAATATTATTATTATTATTATTATTATTATTATTATTATTATTATTATTATTATTATTATTATTATTATTATTATTATTCAGAAGATGAACCGTATTCATGTGGAACAAGCCCACCACAGGGGCAATTGACTTGAAATTCAAGCTTCCCAAGAATATATTATTATTATTATTATTATTATTATTATTATTATTATTATTATTATTATTATTATTATTATTATTATTCAGTACATGAACCATATTCACAGCAGAAAGAAGATACCACTCATTAAAAAAAAAAAACAACTACTTTTAGCATCAAACGCTTATTCAGTCAAGGTAATTACATCATTCGTCGTGATTCTGAAGAAACCCCCAAATCAAAACGAGAATAACTCATATCTAAGAATGAATAACTAACAGAAAATAAAACGCAAGAACTTGTAAGGTTTGACGCCATGAAACCTCGCATCCCTCTGCAAAAGGTCACGAAATTATCACACTAACTCTTAAGAGAAAAAAAAAAAGTTTGTGACTCCAAAACAGTAATGCAAACAAACCTACATTTAGGCATTTGGATTAATAATAGCAACTGTTTAAATCGTTCACTAAAAGCGATGACGCGACATTTGAGCCGACAGCAAAAATCTTTCCCTCTCAGGCAACAGCACTCTGTCTGGACCCTCCCCCGCCCCCCCTCTCCATCGTCTCATAGGTCAATTAAGGTCGCTCAGACGAACTGTTTTGGACCAATGATATTTCGGGAAAGGTCACGCAACACTGCTTTTGTGACGTAGCCTGGCCTGACCTTGAGAAGAGAGGGTCGCACACTGCCGACGGCTACCTATGACCTTTGAGGTCACGTTTTGCAAAAAAATTCTCCCACTGATCAACAAGTCGAGTGAAACGCGTATGCATAAATAACAAATGCCAACTATTAATCGAGAGGAGCCAAAGTGCTTAACCTTCGGACAATCAACACATTTTTCAGCTTCGTAAAGGTCGGTCCAAGCAGAAATATCCAAGACAGGGCGAATTAACATTTGCATAGGATTTCGGCAACATCTCCTCTGGAGAGGCGCACCAAGACTCGATCTCGGTCCCGGCTCCGTCACCTCTCGTGACCTTTCCCACGGCCTCAGCCACGCCCACAGGGTCCCATCTCATTTCTGTAGCATCTCACCCGCTGGAGACAACCGCCTCTCGCGGAAATGTGGACTGCTGGCGCTTCTGAACGTTCATTCCCCACAGCAGTCGAAAGAAATTCGTAGCGTTTTGGTAACAGATCTAACTGAATATTAAAGCTAGCATCCAAAATGGGAGCAATGAGGTATTGCCAAGGATGAATTATATGATTTACCGTGCAAATATATTGCAAAATCATTATTATAACAGTTAATATTCAGGTTAAAATAAGAAAATTTGCAACTTTATCTGAATAGAATTATACTATTAAGAAATAACAAAATGTAAAATATATAATCTGTACAATTCACTATGTCAATATATTGCAAAATCATTATTATAACAGTTAATATTCAGGATAAAATAAAAATAATTGCAACTTTATCTGAATAGAATTATACTATTAAGAAATAAAATGTAAAATATATAATCTGTACAATTCACTATGTCAGTATAGTGCAAAATCATTTTTGCAATATGTTAATATTAAGGTCACAGTAAGAAAAATTGTAACTTTATCTATATAAAATTGTTGCCAAACCACACTTTACATGACCTTACTAATACTTAACTTTCTAAAATATTCCCTACCATGCAAGTTAGCTAGCTAACTGCCCCCATTCTTCTTTAACCCAATTTACCTATCAGCTAAAGAGAAAAAAAAAGTATTGGGAGAAAACTGCCCACCGAACCGAATATTCTGGAGAGAGAGAGAGAGAGAGAGAGAGAGAGAGAGAGAGAGAGAGAGAGAGAGAGAGAGAGAGA
Source organism: Macrobrachium rosenbergii (assembly GCF_040412425.1). Taxonomy (NCBI): domain Eukaryota; kingdom Metazoa; phylum Arthropoda; class Malacostraca; order Decapoda; family Palaemonidae; genus Macrobrachium; species Macrobrachium rosenbergii. The sequence continues at coordinate 116,595,815 of NC_089752.1, forward strand.
CTGCAACATGACCCACAAACAGAGGCGGATGAGGACATATCTAAAAACTTAGCAGCAGGAATCAAGGAAAAAGTATGATGCGGAAAAATCTCACTTTTGATAAAGTTACACGTTTTGAAAATCTCTTGGCACCCAAAATGTTTTATGAGAAAATGAGACGTGCTCATTGTTTCTCACTAACACAAAAACTTCAAAAATAAGCCACTGATAAAATAGAACACCAGTAATTGAAATATAACACCAGTTATTAAGGATCTGTGATAAAACGGCTACCGAACTTTCCTTCCAGGGACCAATAATTATTAAGACTCCAGTTAGTAATTAACTCTTCATTGTGACAAGTAATCGCTTCACAAGCCATGAAAGTACCATCTCTTCTACATTATTATTTTTATTCTTTATTTATTTATGTTTATATTTATTTTGACGCAGTAAAACATAACCGCTGAGAAACTATATTTACTGTTAACCTAAACAAATAAAAAATGCGCTGATGTTTCTTCAGTGCAATCGAGGTTTCTGTACAGCGTATAATCAAGGCCACCGAGAATAGATCTATCTTTCGGTGGACTCGGTTACTGCTGTATGAGCAGCGACCATCAATCTTTAACCACGGGTCGGTAGTGGCCTGTCCTATATCGTTGCCAGACGCACGATCATGGCTAACTTTAACCTTAAATAAAATAAAAAACTACTGAAGCTAGAGGTTTGCAGTTTGGTATGTTTGATGACTGGAGCGTGGATGACCAACATACAAATTTGCAGCCCTCTAGCCTCAGTAGTTTTTAAGACCTGAGAGCGGACAGAATAACCCGTCTCAATAGTTTTCTTTTACAGAAAACTAAAGAGGAATCAAGACAGCACTTAAACTCAACAAAGAGAAAGAGCTGCCAACGTGGTATGGGGCAGACATGTCATTCACAGCAGCAAATGCCAAACGAAATCTCACACGGCCCTTCAAGTCTACCCACTGGCTGCCCAGACATTCGAGCCTTGGGTATCACAACAGTCACAAGGCAAAGACGATGACTCCCGTGCCAGAATTTCAGACTGGGCACTTGAGACTGCCAGAACATAAATAAATTCTTTTGAAATACCACCAATGGACGCATTAACATGGCATTATTTAATGAGCCACTTGTCGCCAAGTCGGTTCAACCAGATACCCAGGCTATTCTTAAAACAGATCTAGAGCAGCGGTTCTCAACCTGGGGGCGTCAGCAATTTCCAGGGGCAAACCCTAGGAAAAATTTTAAATTCTGTAATTATATTCGTTATTCTTTGAACAAGAGTCGCTAAGAAGCAGTGTCAAGTATCTCACTAATTCATCCCAAAAGAATATAAACACCCATTCTCTTTCTTTCTTCTTTCCATTTTCCTTTAAATCTGAGAGGGAATTTTACTCACAGATGCAAGGGGGCCGTGGAGGGGAGGACCAACTCTTAGAGGGGGCGTGGTAATAAAACGGTCAAGAAACACTGGGGTATTACATATAAAAAAAGACGATCGCAGGCACACGAAATCTACACCATATGCAGGAGTTACTGAAACACAACACCAGTCTACGTTCCTTTGAAACTTGCAGGGGACTTGGGATTTAATGATGAAAACAAAACACTCTAAGGACCTCAACGTCTACGAAACGCTTTTAAAAGGCAACACAGAGGAACCATTGCTTCCTAAATGAATCCCCACGTCCTCAGTAAGACGAAGAAATCAGTACACTCACAACCAAAATCTGAAATAACCTTGTTAAATAGATGCACACACATTATTATTATTGTTGTTATTAATATTATTATTATTACCCAGGAGAAGAACCCTATTCATATTGAACAAGCCCACCACAGGGGCCATTTACTTGAAATTCAAGCTTCCAGAGAACATGATGATCATTAGGAAGTAACAGAAGGTGAAGAGTAATACCGCAAGATGAGACCTCAGTTATCAAAAAATAAATAAATAAATAAATAATAATGATAAATTAATAAATAGATAAAAATGTATTAAAATGCAAGGAGAATACCAATAGGGTAGCAATGCACTGTCCCACAGTCCAACGGTGTGAGGCATAAAACACACACACACACACAAACACAAACACACACACACAGTACATAAGCCAGGATGCATTAATAGGAAATACACAAGGGCCGTCCCCCCACAGTCACCCATCACCCGCACCCAAAACGACATGCTGTGAGAAGGGAAGGGAAGGGAGAAGGGAGGAGAAGGGAAGGAGACAATGCGTAGGTCCCCCGAAAAACCGGATATGGGTCGGATTGGGAGGAAATCTGACCCGACCACCGAGAAACCGACACGTATCAGGAGGAGGAGGAGGAGGAGGAGGAGGAGGAGGAGGAGAGAGGGGAGGAGGGAACGTGAAAGCTGACAGAGAAAAAGATACCCGAAATGACAAAAAGCGAGATAAAATCGTGCGAACAAAATGACAGAAAAGTCATCATTCTTTTTTTAGTGTTTGTTTTCACTAAAATCAGCCTCTCTAGATAGATGCTGATAATGACTTTATCGTTAGACTTGTGAGACGTAATACAATTATTGTAATGAGGACAAAGTCAACGCGAATAATAGTTTTTAATTCCATTTACAAATGACAATCCCACGACCATCACCCGTAGGATGAAGGTTCTTTGCAGCGTCCCTTCGGCTCCTAGCTGCAACCCCTTTCATTTCTTTTACTGTACCTCCGTTCATATTCGCTTTCTTCCACCTTTCTTTCCACTCTCTCCTAACAATTGTTTCATAGTGCAACTGCTTTGAGGTTTTCCTCCTGTTACGCCTTCAAAACCTTCCAACAATCAATTTTCCTTTCAGCGATGAATGACCTCACAGGTCGCAGTACTTGGCCTTTGGCTAAAATCCTATATTCAATTCCTTACGCTGCAGTAACTCACCAAAACCAGTTTGGTAAATCATTATACATCAATGATGAATAAAAAAGGAACCAGATCAGTTAAAACAATTTTGCGTATAAATCACTGTTCTGGTCTAAAGTCTGTTGCCTGAACGATAACTTTCGATTCCACGGGACAGGAAACCTGGGACCCATAAATCAGACCCATAAATTCCTCAGCATTCTTGAGCCAATTCTCCCAGCGTTCGACTCTCCGACCGGCCAACGTGGAATTAGAGGAATTTATTTCTGGTGACAGAAATTCATTTCTCGCCACAATGTGGTTCGGATTCCACAATAAGCTGTAGGTCCCGTTGCTCGGTAACCAGTTGGTTCTTAGCCACGTAAAATAAGTCTAATCCTTCGGGCCAGCCCTAGGAGAGCTGTTAATCAGCTCAGTGGTCTGGTTAAACTAAGATATACTTAACTTTTTTTTTTTTGAGCCAAGTCTTTGAAACAGACAGCCATAAACACAGGTCATCCGGGAACACCAAGTTCATCCATCACATCTAACGGAATGGAATATAAAATTTAGGCCAAAGGACCAGCTCTGAGACCCGTGAGGTCATTCAGCTCTGAAAGAGAAACTGAAAGTGAAATGGTTTGAAAGGTGTAACAGGAGGAAAACCTCAAAGCAGTTGCACTATGAACGGAGGTACAGTAAAAGGAATGAAAGGGGTTGCTGCAGCTAAGGGGGGGGGGGGGCGGCCGAAGGAACGTTTGCACAGAACCTTAAGCAAAGCCTACAGTGCACCGCGTGAGGCGCACTGACGGCACAGCCCTCCTACGGGGCATTATATCTATGCAAGGAATGCGAGGAGGGTAGCTTCAAGTATGCAACGAGGTTGGAAAACTTGTTTTCTAATAATGTTCTCGGGAGGTGCAGAGACGGAGGTTCCCGGCTGCGCTGAAATCGTCACGCTCACTTCCTGCAATCTCTCTCTCTCTCTACCTGGTCGAGGTGGGAATCGAGAGGATGAACAGTCCTTGACCTTAACGACAGCAAGAATTGGTTATTGAATATAGAAATGGAAATTGGCAGTAAAAGTTTGAAAGGTGTAACAGGAGGAATACCTTTTGCAGTTGCACTATGAATCAATTGTTATAAGGGTGGAGAGTAAGACGGAAGAGAGAGAATATGAAAGGAGGTACAGTAAAAGGAACGAAAAGGGGTTGCAGCTAGGGGCCGAAGGCACGCTGCAAAGAATCTTAAGTAATGCTTACAGTGCACCGCATGAGGAATTGGTTAATGTACATTATTATACATCTGCCTCGTCGCACAGAATTTACAATCAAGAATTTACAACGTTCGCTAATTTTTTTTTAATGTGCAAAGGTCAATAGCACGGGAAACCTAACATCCTTTTTTTTTCGTCGAAACCCAAACGATAAATGTAGAAAAATTGAACTAAAACAAATCAAGGTAATATGAGATGAAAATATGCGAATTAAATTTTATAAATCCATCATTCTCTAGGGAAAATAAAATGTAAGCCCTCTCCCACTTCCTAGAAAAGAATAAAGAATAAAAAAATCAACGACTTCCTCGTTGTAACAAACTACACGCACAAACGAGAGAGAGAGAGAGAGAGAGAGAGAGAGAGAGAGAGAGAGAGAGAGAGAGAGAGAGCGTCGGTTCGAAAAGAAAGCGAGAAATCTAACACCAGGGGATCTGATAGCGAAGGGTGATAAAGTTATCTTTCAACAGTGATGCGGGCTGAATAAATTGAAAACGGGAGAATAAATTGGAAATGGGAGAATAAACTGAAAATGGGAGAAATTGAAAACGGGAGAATAAATTGAAAGTGGGAGAATAAATTGAAAATGGGAGAATAAATTGAAAATGGAAGAATAAATTGAAAACGGGAGAATAAATTGGAAATGGGAGAATAAATTGAAAGCGGGAGAATAAACTGAAAATGGGAGAATAAATCGAAAACGGGAGAATAAATCGAAAACGGGAGAATAAATTGAAAATGGGAGAATAAATTGACAACGAGAAAATAAATTGAAAATAGGAGAATAAATTGAAAATGGGAGAATAAATTGAAATTGGGAGAATAAATTGAACACGGGAGAATAAATTGAAAACGGGAGAATAAATTGAAAATAGGAGAATAAATTGAAAACGGGAGAATAAATTGAAAATGGAAGGGACAAAGACAATTCTGGACACGAGCAAGGCTTAACCCCCTAGGAAGGTAGTGCCGTCAGTGCGCCTCACGCGGTGCACTGTAGGCATCACTTAATGCAGCGTCCCTTCCTTAGGGCCCTAGATGCTGCAACCCCTTTCGTCCCTTTTTACTGTACGTCCGTTCATATTCTCTTTCTTCCATCTTACTTTCCATCTTCTAATAGTTGTTTCATAGTGCAACTGCTTTGAGGTTTTCCTCCTGTTACGCCTTTCAGACCTTCTTACTGTCAATTTCCGCTTCAGCGCTGAATAACCTTTAAGAGGTTCAGTGCTTGTTTTTTTCCTTGGTCTTTGGACTATATTCTATCTATCTATCTATCTATCTATCTATCTATCAACTCTTACAATATGAATGTCATATCCGAATACATAGAGCAGTAAAATAATAATTCAGCCTGTTAAAAATTACAATATTTATTATTATTAATATCATTATTATTATTATTATTATTATTATTATTATTATTATTATTATTATTATTATTATTATTATTATTACCTCCGCTCAACGGAGGTAATCTAAAGATGCCCCCACCGAAAGAATTTTATTATTATTATTATTATTATTATTATTATTATTATTATTATTATTATTATTACTACTACCTCCCCTCCAAAGATACCCACCACCGAAAAAATTATTATTATTATTATTATTATTATTATTATTATTATTATTATTATTATTATTATTATTATTATTACCTATCTAAAGATGCCCCAACCGAAAGAATTTTATTATTATTATTATTATTATTATTATTATTATTATTATTATTATTATTATTATTATTATTATTACTACCTCCCCTCCAAAGATACCCACCACCGAAAAAAATTATTATTATTATTATTATTATTATTATTATTATTATTATTATTATTATTATTAACCAGCAGAGCAATCTTCCACAGAATGGAAGGTTCACAAGAAGATAAAAGAGAAGAGCAGAGGAACGGACAAAAGACTAACCATGACTCACTCATTCCAACATTTCTCGATTTCAAACGTAAGTCTGAAATGTAGCTTAGAACATAAAAAAAAACTCTCTCTCGAATACTTAAACCCAAACAGCACAACAAGTGTTTTGATCACAATAAGTGTTTTAATCACAATCAACAAGTGTTTTAATCACAACAAGCGTTTTATCACAACAAGCGTTTTAATCACAACAAATGTTGTAATCACAACACAACAAGTGTTTTGACTACAATAAGTGTTTTAATCAAAAGTTTTTTATCAAAAGTGTTTTAATCACAACACAACACTCAAGAGTTTTAATCACAACACAACACTCAAGAGTTTTAATCACAACACAACAAGTGTTTTAATCACAAGTGTTGTAATCACAACAGAATAATCGTTTTAATCACAACGAGCGTTTTCATCAAAAGTATTATAGTCACAACAAGTGTTTTAATCACAACAAGTGTTTTGATCACAATGTTTTAATTACAACACGACAAGTGCTTTAATCCCAACAAGTGTTTTAATCACAATAGGCGTTTCAATCACAACAAGCGTTTTAATCGCAAGTGTTTTAATTACAAAAAGCGTTTTAATCACAAGTGTTTTAATCACAACAAGCGTATTGGTGTGTGATGTACATAAGTCATTTGACCAAAAATCTTTGCCGCCAGTCCTAATTCCAGGGTTCTTCGAGGAAACAGAAGCAGAATGAAGCCAAATAATAAAAAATAAATAAATAAAAGCGAAAGGCTTACGATACCAAACTTAAGAGATTGTTTGAGTAAGCGAGTGTGTATGTATGTATGTATGTATGTATATACATATATATATGTATGTATGTATGTATGTATGTATGTATGTATGTATGTATGTATGTATGTATGCATGCATGTATGTATGTATATATACTGTATATATATACATACATACAAAATTTTTCACAAAACCTTTTTATAATTTTAAGAATTAAACATAAATGTGTGTATAGATATATGTATGTATGTATGAATATACACATACACAAATTTTCACTAAACCTTTTTATAATTTTAAGAATTAATCATAAACGCATTCACATCGAATTCAATGTTTCAGCATCCACAGGGAATTGAAAATGAAAAGCAGGGATTCGATCCTTTACCATTTACGACTGAGAACTCGAGCAAAATTAAACGCGCCAACACAAAAGGTATTCGTGCTCATTATTAAAATGATCAATATCGAAAACATTAATACTACCATAGCTGCTGTGACTACAGTATATGAATTTGTTGATCTGTGATGAAGGCGATTGAAATTCCAATATATAACGCATCAGCCAATGATGTGTAATAGAGATGTTGACGTCAGGTCATTGATATACGCTAAATACCAGAGGAAATTGATTTTTAAACTAATTAACAAAAGATCAGTCTATCAAAGACAACTACGTTCAGTTACATCTTCACAATTTAACCCGCCACGTAAAATAGTGATTTACAAACCATATGGATGCCTTACGTCGAAAGTACTGCCATTTTTCAAGAAATAGAATATAGAATTTAGACCAAAATAGAATATAGAATTTAGACCAAAGACCAATCGCTTAGACCTATGAGGTCACTCCTCGCTGAAAGGGACTGGCAGTAAGAAGGTTTAAAACCCGCTAAGTCAAATACAGTGATTTGCAAACCGTAAGGAATTCTTACGTCGGAAGTATTGCCACATCTCAAGAAACAGAATAGAATATAGAATTTACCCCAAAGGCCAAGCGCTAGGACCTATGAGGTCATTCATCGCTGAAAGGGATTGACAGTAAGGAGGTTTAAAAGGTGTAAACAGGAGGAAAACCTCAAAGCAGCTGCACTATGCAACAACAGCTAGGAGAGAGTGATAAGTAAGATGGAAGAAAGAGAATATGAACGGAGGTACAGTAAAAGGAATGAACGGGGATGCAGCTAGGGGCCTCAGGAAGGGACGCTGCGAAGAACCTGAAGTAATATTAGCCTACAGCGCACCACATGAGGCGCACTGACGGCACTAACCCTCCCTGCGGAGTATAAGAAATGAAAACCAGTTCACGAATGAGCAAGCAAAATCCTCCGACGGGAAAGCAAGAAGCACCATCAACGCGGATGTGAAAAAGATACTCGTCCAAAGCACGTACAAGAACACGCTGCATCCCCCCACTACCCCCAACCCAACCGCCCGGGAGGAAATATTGGAGGAAATATTCGCTGAAGCATGCGGCGACTGTAATGCGATTTGTCTTTGCCTGGCGAACAGATAAGCGGGCGGAAATGACATCAGAACAAAGGCCAATAAAAACCAGGTCAGAGGCTGATAAGGCGACGATATAACAGAACTGCTTCAATTATAGGGCTAATAACGGCTCGCTGGAGTACACGAGAACGGACCTGTTCAATAATAAAAAAAATAAAAAAGTTAAAAAAAGTCAAGATAAAAAAAAACAGTTCATAAAAAAATACCGAGTTAAAAAAGTAAAAAAAAAGTAAAAAAAAAAACATTACCTAAGTATGCAATGACAAGGGTAATTTTTAAAATGAAATGTGCTACATAAAGCGATTTCCCTTTACTTCTTCTTCATCTTTTTGAATCTAACTTCACTTCCACGGCAAAAAACAGGCGACGCAACAACTGTTAAGAGCCTTGAAATGCTGAAGACATTACTCACCGAACGATAACTTTATGTCACAGTGACATTTACAAAAAAAAAAAAAAAAAAAAAAAAAAAACTTCAACCAAGCTTCGAAAACAACAGGAAAGATTATTTTTTTTTGTGGTTTCCGGTTTCATGGTAGTTGTTAAGCAAAACGCACATACCATACGATCATGGAAGACATAAAAATATTAATTGAAATAAGACACTGTGAAGCCCTCTATTCCGGCATTTTGATAAAGAGTAAATGAGAAATCTACAAGTGTCGGTGAATGTTAATGTTCTCGCTTTGAGTCATTTCTTTATTAAGAACAGATTAATATCTCTTGGTTCTTGAACGTTTTATTCCTTGACATTGTTGGCTTACAGAAGGAAAAATATTATGTTATACAATATATATAAACAGCAGTTCAAACAAACAAACGAACACACACACACACACATATATATATATATATATGTATATATATATATATATATATATATATATATATATATATATATATATATATATAATATATATATATATACATATATATTTAAACAATATATACATATATGTATACGTGTGTATGTACACGCCGCACGCATGAAGCTGATGACGAATGTTTACTATGAAAAACATTCCTTCAACAACGAACATATGATCTATAATAGTAAAATTAACCCTAGCAGACGATACATGAAAGATACTACTCCTTACAATGAAGAAAAAAAACACGCCACTGAGAGAGAGAGAGAGAGAGAGAGAGAGAGAGAGAGAGAGAGAGAGAGAGAGAGAAACAAATTCGCATCAGCGTCACATCCGTCGGAAGAAAAAATGCTTTAGGAAAGATTATGGCGACGGTGGCCTTTGAAAGTGACATATGTCAACGAAAGCATTCGTTTGGGTTTAATGTTACTGGCAGGCCACTGCGATAATCCTGACATACCCGGCCCTTTCTTTTGCCATCCACTCACATTCATATTAGGGTACACAGGGGCAAGGGTACACAGGGGCAAGGGCATATATATATATATCTCAAGTGAGGTGCCCAGATTCGAATCCTGGGCACCCCAGCTGTTAGTCGACTGAGGTGGTCCCACCATGATGGAGAAACAGCAAGGGGGAGAGAATTGACGAATCGTGGAAATTCAAATACAGCATTTCGATTAATCCTTTGGTATTCTATAAGCAGTTACCAGTGAGAAATAACTCAATGATGGTTTTGTCTTTTTTTTTTTCTATAAAGCTCTACTTGTATACAGCTCTTTAACCCCTGTGGTGGGCTTGTTCCATATGAATACAGTTCTTCATCTTCTGAATAATAATAATAATAATAATAATAATAATAATAATAATAATAATAATAATATTAATAATAATAATATTCTTTGGAAGCTTGAATTTCAAGTCAATGGCCCCTGTGGTGGGCTTGTTCCATATGAATATGGTTCTTCATCTTCTGAATAATAATAATAATAATAATAATAATAATAATAATAATAATAATAATAATAATAATAATATTCTTTGGAAGCTTGAATTTCTAGTCAATGGCCACTTTGGTGGGCTTGTTCCATATAAATAGGGTGCTTCATCTTCTGAATAATAATAATAATAATAATAATAATAATAATAATAATAATAATAATAATAATAATAATAATAATAATATTCTTTGGAAGCTTGCATTTCAAGTCAATGGCCACTTTGGGTGGCTTGTTTCATATGAATAGGGTTCTTCTTCTTCTAATAATAATAATAATAATATTCTTTGGAAGCTTGAATTTCAAGTCAATGGCCCCTGTGGGTGGCTTATTCCATATGAATAGGGTTCTTCTAATAATAATAATAATAATAATAATAATAATAATATCGCCCTTTAACCTGATTTCCACAAACCCCGGAACTCGAAACAATCAGCAGGTAATCTTCACCTGAGCAAACACGATACAAAAAAAAAAAAAAAAATTCACAGAATTCACACCAAACCGTTTCTGGCCTACTGCCCGATATGGTCCTCCCCGAATCTCATGCAGTAACGGTTTTACTTTGCCTGTTCTTTTCTTTTTGTCTATTTACTTTTTTTCCTGGGGGTTAGTATTTGGCGATATGCATTATGGCTTTAACGGTGTTCACAACGGGTCTGGCGTGTAAGGCCTAAGCAAACAGGTATGACTCCGTGCGGATAAGGTGCGAGAATGCTCTTGTCGGCAATGGGAGGGCTGGAGATCTTAATATGGTATTAGTATCGCCGCCAAACTACTCTTTCTCGGAGTGGGAAAAAGAATAAAAAAGAGAGACAGGCATAAAAGGAATTTGAAGAGACGCGAGAGAGGATAATTACCTATATTCTCGCCAGGTTTCACGAGACGACCAATTTGCATATAACTCTGTGTGTGCGTTCGCAAGATTATCGGACATGTGCCCGCTGTTGATAAGGCTACCTGAATAATTGAATGTAAGCAGAGTTGGGGCTCTTCCTGCTCTGGCTGTGCCCACTGTACCCCGGAATCCCTCAAAGCAATATGATCTGCTGATTCCCTCTTCTTATAGTGGGACAGGAATTGTACGAATGAAAGGACACGTGAATTATAATTTCTACTGGCCCTAAACAAAACTCTTTTTCATCAGACACTCCATTCCATCGCTTTTATTCTTCTAATACTAGATCTAAATACTGTAAATACTGACAGAGAGAGAGAGAGAGAGAGAGAGAGAGAGAGAGAGAGAGAGAGAGAGAGAGAGAGAGAGAGAGAGAGAGAGATCTAAATACTACAAATACTGATAGAGACAGAGAGAGAGAGAGAGAGATCTACATACACTATAAGTACTGACGCAGAGAGAGAGAGAGAGAGAGAGAGAGAGAGAGAGAGAGAGAGAGAGAGAGAGAGAGAGAGAGATACTGTAAATGCTGATAGAGAGAGAGTGACAGAGAGAACTAAATACTATAAATACTGATAGACAGAGAGATCTAAATACTATAAATACTAACAGAGAGAGAGAGAGAGAGAGAGAGAGAGAGAGAGAGAGAGAGAGATCTAGGGCTACAGCATAACACACTCCACTCTAATTTTATCTAAAGCCCTTCTCTTGCTAAACATCACGTTCCAGCGAAAACACGGCAAGAAGCATCAGATCAGATTTCCTCTCTCCACAAAAAGTAGGAAGTCCAGAGACACTCGTTTCGAGAAACAATGAACTCCCAGGAAGTTTGGATGATAAGGAGGTGCAACAACTTCTTCCTAACAATAAAGTCAACTTCATTTAGATATTTGCTTCCCTTAGAGATTGAGAGAATTTATTTTCTTGGAAGAACATTGTTAGAGTGACTTCCAGACACAATACTAGAGGACTCCAATTGTCATCTGCCTTTGTTTACAATTATCTATAATGATAAAATCCGAGAGGATCTGATCTTG